>NW_027466821.1:2935000-2955000 GCF_046128005.1 Genypterus blacodes
GAGCTCCTCTCCGTCTTCCACTGAAGTGGGTGTAATGGGTGAAAGTAATAAACGACCTTCACTTTAACATGGATTTACCTTGGCTGTCTGTAATATATCATGGAAAGAGTGGGTGGTCATCATGTTTTGAACATAGTGTGTGTATATGCGATGAGTTATTGCTTGTCTTTGCAAGTGTGTGTGTTTCAATGGCAACAGGAAATGGGGAGTTACTAAAACATGAAATTCAAATGGAGGCATGTAAATTGGGTCTGGCTCCAGGCTGGCGGCCTCCTGATAGAGAGACAGTGATGTATAGGTTGGATTTTGATTCAGTGGAAAAACACAATGAGGTTCATTTAGTGATAATGAGAAACTTAACAAACCAATGATTTTTCTGTTAAAATCCAATCTTCTTATGACTCGAATCAGACTGATTTAGCTTCCGACATCCATGTCGAATTCCATTCCATCCAATATTTGTATCGGGCCCTGAAAAGGTGGGCGGACTCCCTCTGCTACATTCCTGCGGAGAGACAGAGACCAAAATAGAGGGACTGACTGGGAGAGAGAGAGACAGGTCTTGTTGAAACGAGGAGAGACAAGAGAAAAACAAGAGACATGGGACGGAAAGAGAGAGAGAAGCAGGAACCAACGCAAAAGAGGAGAGAGAGAGAGAGAGAGAGAGAAAGGGGATATTTCCATTAGGCTCACCTCCTGAAGTGTCAGTTGCCATGGCTACAACGCCCGGGCATCTGAGCATTCCCGGTTTGGAAGGAGGGGAGGGGCTTAGCGACGGGGGAGTGTGCGGTGTGGGCCAATCGTGGCGCTCCGGGGGCTACGACACATTTCCCACATGCAGAGCCCCAGTGTTAACGAGGTTACACAACGGCCTCCCAAAAAACATCACAAAAACAAGGATCCTCCAGCTCTCTTTGTGTGCGTGTGTGTGTGTGTGTTGAGGCATGAAAGCACCAACAATAATAATAATTCGGTGACATCTGCAGACAGAGAAAAAGCAGTAAAGAGATTTACAGGTGACCAGAGGGAAAGGGGATGTAACGGATCCATACAAACACACACACACACACACACACACACACACACACACACACACACACAGAACACAGAACACACACATACAGACGCACACCACAAAACGATCAGTCAAACATACAGAAAACTCAGCCCCACAAAAAAAGCGATTCACTCGTGTTACATAATTCTTTGGCTGACGGAGCGAACTAGGAGACATCGGGTACGCAGAGTGCTGGAATGTTCTGTCTCACCCAGAATCATCACATGGACACAAAATAGAAAATTGCCAACAAATTGTAACAGCGAGAGAGAAAACGAGGATGTTTAGACGCTTCTCTGCCACATTGTTGCAGCATGGCCACTTGTCATGTCCCATTTGAGTGCCAGTGCCGATGCGATTTCCCCTCTCACAGGGTCCAGGTTTAATCTGTCCATCTGGTCAGCTCGTGTTTATGGTCCGCATTTTTCTGTTTTTCTGTTGTTCATCTTCATGAATCCCAATTGGCGGAAGACATCAAACACACTGCTGAGACCCTTTTGAGGATGTGGACTTAGGAACAGACTTAGGAGTTCTGTAAGATGTTCCAAATCCCAGCCAAAATGTCCACTTCCAAATGGACACTTTCCTCCTCAACTGTCCTTCAACTTCTGTCCACAGTACGTTGTGGGTACTGGGGATTAGTTACTGATTGTCACAGGAAGTAAATGTTGATATTGCGGATTAGCAACTAAAATAAAACCAAACTAAAATTCATTATAGTTTGGTGGTCATAGCACACTTGCTGTCATGCTAGCTCAGCTCTAATAAGGCCGGCGAATGCATCCTGAATCATGCGAAACTAAGTTGCTTCTTACCCAACCACAACTTAAGTGTTAGCTAGGCAACTCAGCAGCACAGACTAAATGGCTTCTGACATTTATTAAGTGCTTAGACTGCTTCTTTATTTACCTCTCCTGTCTCTAGCAGTAATAATGTAGTTAACCTTGTTGTTGTGTTTCATCATTTCACCATAGATGACAGCAGATATTGAATTTATTCATTAATTTACAATGTGACATCCTCTCTGAATTCATCAACACTTTCGCAGCTAACTGTCCTCGTGTGTTCTGCCTGTATCTCTGTCTCAGCAGATGTTTCTCAGTTCTTTGTTCATTCACAGAGCACACTTATAGTGCCACTTATTGAGGTAATCCCCCTTTTTTTATAACACAGCGTAAATTTACTGTACCGTTAAATATTGAACAGCTGTCTTTTGTTTTTTAAAAGTAAATGCAGCTTCTGTGCTTAATACAGCAATAAGACATGAATTGTTTAAATATGCCTCATGAATGTGTTGCATCACCTGAACTCTGCACCTTCCTTCTATCTCACTTGTTCTGTTGTGTCCATAGAGAGCATGGAGTTGCCCCTACACCCACACAGAGTTTAATCAATTTCAAGGAGACCTGGGCTTTTAAAAAATGAAATATCTCACATTATCATTTATTCACCTTAAAATTAAAAGCACAATACTTGAATGTTTGCTGGTACACACACCAACATGAATGAAGGGAGTACTGGCACTTCTGTCACTTCAAGAGCTAAGTATTTATCAATTCAACAGAATATATTTCCTATTTAGTAAAAACAAGCTACTCTAACTCCTGTTTTTAAATGTTGACATTGTTAAGAAGCCAGTAACTGCACTCATAGCTACACAGAGCCAATAACTCTCATACCGAGAGTTGTCACTGAGCAACTGGCACATATAACAGTGGTAATTATTGTTTAAATCCTATGCAAGAGGCCAGAGGGTGAATCATTCCACTGAAACTGCTTCTTCCCATGTGTGAGACAAGAAAATAAGCTCTATTAGTCATTCAGGGACACCGTGAGAGTATACCCAACATACTTTGGGGTGCTACTCTAAACTAACAATACAAATAGTACAAGGATCGATCATAGGCCCGCTTTGTTATCTTCCTTATCTATAAGCTAGACATACTGTATATCTACAACTGTTTGCTAATGACACTGTTGTGTAGCTAACATGTAAACTTAGTAGGGCTTGCTGCTCCAAAGCTTACAGTTTTAGTAGTAGCTGAATGAAAAAGCTCATATGGTTGCTTGATCATCATGATTCATTACAAGCCAAAACTCTAACCCTTTTAACTCTAGTTAAGAACATAAATGGAATCACTCAAAATAAATGGAGCATCTCTAATTTTATCACAACAGAAGCAGGACTATTAAATGTGTATGAGATAAAGAAAAATTCCCCATAAGAATGGAGTCTTTCTAAGAGACTACCTTTAATCTCTCTGGAAATCAGCCCCAGTGTCAAAGGGTAAAGAAGAGGTGTGGGGAATAATGGGGGAATAATGCTTTCACCATCCACAGCTAAAGTCAAGGTGACCTTGACCGAAGCATTTGCCCCTCGCTGATACAGTACAGTGGTTCTGTGGCCAACAGTTAAAACACAATGTGAGAGAGTGTGTTCATAAATAAGGAGGGAAAGGGACAGTGTTGAATGGAAACATCTTGGTGCTGTCAGAAGTGTTTTAATGGATTAATTTATAGTATTGCTTTACCACTTCTTCTTAGGTAGTACCACTTGAGTGTCCCCCTAGATTGGAGACTAGGTGATTTCAGTAACAATAAATTAGTAACAACATATCCCAGAACCTTCAACTACAGTTCTGGTGTTGGTTCCTTGGTGTGCAACAGAGGCAAATTCTTCTCAAATGGATTGGATTTCGTGCACAGATTTGCAAAGTTGACATCGCTACTTAATTAGCTGGCTGATAGAGACGTCACTTTTTGTCACTGGATAGAAGTTAATAAATCCTCCATGCAGCCTCACTTGAAGCAAATATTTCAACGGCAATTGAGAAGCTGCATGAAAGCGTGAAAAGTGGGACATCATCTATGTATAGAATATGATTAGATGTAATTTCTGTCACCACATGACAGCCTTGGCATACCAAAGAGGTTGCAAGACTCTTCAGCTGTCATTTAAGGGACAACGGATTTCATTTTCCTGCAAATAAATAATATATATATATATATATATAAATAAAGGGGAAAAAAATCAAAGGATCTCTCTTTCTTAGATATGCTTCTTACAGTTCCTGATTTACAGTAACTCTCTCTGGGGTCGTCATATAGGGATAGAGACACACACACATATACCTGAACATTTGTACATCCAAACACAAACACACACACACACAGTCCAGACCTCTCGTCCCTCCTCACGGTGCCTTGCAATGTGGTAAGAAAAAGTAATCCTCATTGTCTGACCTCTGTTAGCCAGCGAAAGGCTAATCCATTAAAAACTGGAGTTCATCCAAAGGTTGGAAGATTAACCCGCTGCATCCTGGTGTAGTCACACACACAACCACACACACACAAACACAAACACACACACACACACACACACACACACACACACTCACACAGACATACATCCTACACTTGCTCTGTATGTCTGCATGAGCTTGCACACACACCACACACGAATTGAACACACACACACACACACACACACACACACACACACACATACACACACACACACACACACAAACATTGTCCTGTCTCTGTCAGTGTACAGTAGAGTGGCTCAGAGGATCCTACCTGCAGTTTTGCCTTTGGGCCACCAGGGGCTCCCTAGAGTCTCTGCAGCAGCCCTGAGGAGGGGCGCGGCTCTGAAATGATTCAGGTCAATGAGTTTCTTGTGGCGAGGAGAACAGTCTGGCGTGGTGCCAAGGATGCACACACACAACACACATACGAAGGCAGCCAGCGAAGCAGTGTGATACCACAGTCTTATTATTAGCCTAATTTCCAGAGACCCATGCTTGTCCCTGACACACACACACACACACACACAGACACACACACACAAATCTGTCAAATGGACACGGGATGCAATATATAGCAATGCAAATATGTGTTTGTGTGTTTTGTGTGTAAGATGTGACAAAATCTGTGTGTGTGTTGCCTGAATGAACTGAAATCTGTCATCTTTTGCACAACCAAGTTAGTCGTTGGGACAGTACATGCATTTTTTTTTGTGTGTGTGTGTGTGTGTCACTTGCATGAACACATATGGGTTTCCTTGTGCATACATATGACTAACTGTACATATGATTTGAGTGCATGTGTGTGTGCTCATTTTGATATTTTGATAAGGAGGCAATGTAGCTGTTGTGCACTGTTGTGTGGCGATTGGAATTGAGTTACACGAAGTGCAGGGCGGAGATCCGGGAGCTGTGAGCGGAGCCGCGCTGCCTAGTGCTGCTACAGCACTGCTGCGACTGCAATACACACACACACACACACACACACACACACACACACACTCAGAGCGGGGGAAATGAGGTCGGCTTGGCACGCTGTCAGATTTCTCTCTCCCTCTCTCTCGGTCGCTCCTGCCAAGCTCTGCGTAGGATACTACACTACACACAGAGGGGCTCTGCTCGACTGCACCATTTTGGAAGTACATGGCTCGGGGCGTACAGTGTGCACTCACACACGGTGTAATTATTTCCAAAATAGATACATACACCAAATTCAAGGGGGGCACGCTCATCATGTCAAACTGCAGCCCCCTTTTGAACATCTCTATTCTTCCTCTGTACCTGGCAAGGATGTAATAAGGGAAATCAATACAGGATAATGTATTTTATATCCTTACATTCAGGGCAGCAAAGCACTTTGGAATTGAGCTTTCCAACATCTACTTGTTTTAAATGTGTTCTTTAAAGGTTTGTATTCCATTTTTACCCATAATACACATATAAATCTACTACGAATTTGCTAACAATTGGTAAACAGAAGCATCCACCAGCAGAATTTGTTCCAAAGGGATCAAAAACCCACTTCACTTCTTCTCATCCAAGCGCAGAAGTCTCCCATTCCCCAAGCAGCTCAATTACTGTTTTGATGCGGTTTTCATTTTTCATGACAACGCCTCCGTCCTGACAGCAAAGTAATGTTTGTGGCCTATGCGTCTGAAAACAAAATCTAGCGTTCGTGGAAATGCACACAGGGGTTACAGTGACGCCTCTGTTATTAACCTGAGAGCGGCGGGCTTTGGTGTTTCTCCTATCAATAAAAGCGCCCGCAAAGCTTCTTGACTGTGACATTCTGGTTTGTGCTCGATGTGTTTGTGTGTGTGTGTGTGTGTGATACGAAATCTCTAATCCCTGAAAATTCAGTTTGGTCGATAAATCCTCGGTGGTATTTGAAAAAGACATTGGCCCTTACACAAGCTAAGCTGCTTAACGGGAATACCACAGCCATTCTTCGCCGCTTCCTGTGTTTGCAGTGGACACGCGCATGAGTGTGTGTGTGTGTGTGTTTCGGGTCTATATATAGGCTAAATGGGCTAATAAATTGGGATTAGGCAAGTTGGTGGTGCTTGATTGAAAAATGGTGAACATGAGAAAGGGAACACACACTTAACAGATTAGACCCCTATAATTACGTGTGTGGATTATGGCGAAGGGAAGCGGTCAGCTGTTAGAGGTAGGACATATAGGAAGGAGAGAGACAGAGAGAGAGTGTGAAAGGAGCACCAAAGACAAACAGAGGGATGGAGGAAGAGCGGAGGTTGAGATTGAAGTCACAGGGAGAGATTGAAAGGGGAAAGACAGATTGTGGAGAACAGGCAGGCGGTGTTGTTAAAAGGACAGAGAGATAATGTTACTGCTTCTCAACTGGCATTTGTGTTGAGTTTGCTAAACGCTGCGGTTTCAAAAACTCTTCTTTAGCCATTTTCAGAACACCCGTGTTGTTCACTGTCGCCACCGCCGCCGTCGTCAAGCTCATCTTACAGCTTTGATTGGATCGCACGGTTCCTTTTTTTTTTTAGAGTGACGCCTCCGCCTTTGATAGCACGCAGGCAGGCAGAATACGGCGGGGGAGAGACGTGTGGGAGCTCGTCCGTTGTCCCTTGATGACCTTTTCAAAGCTGCCATTTCATTGTTTCCCTCTGAGAAAATCTGTGTGTGCTTGAGTGTGTGTGCGTTGCCGGTGTGTATTGCGTGTTGCACTTGAGCCCATCATTTCATGCTGATGGCAGGTTTACATCTACCAATCGGCTTATGACTACGTTTCACACACAGCTTTGACAGATTGCACTGTAGTTTCACATGGATAACAAGTCTGGTTAAATAAAGAATCTGACATAAACACATATATGTCAATGTTAATATATATCTGACATATAGTATAGAGAACCATTTTCTATTGTTTCCGCCATAATGTTATATGCTTTATATTATTATTTTTATGCAGGCTTTTGTGGAATTTTCCTTTTGTTTTCTTTCGATTCTATAATAGGATTTTTTTATTTGCTGAATGCTTGCAATATTTTTTCGTTTAATAGTTCTAATAGCCTAATTTTGTACGCTTTTATTCTCTTTATCATCTTTTCCCCTGACCATGAAGAAGTTATGTCTTATTTTCTATCTGTTTTTCATTACCTCCTTTAATCGCTGATCCTGTTTCCGAATGTCTCTAAAAATCACAAGTTTCATTTTATGTAAAAAATATGCTTTACAATTTCAGTTTGGCTTGCTGAGCCTTAAATTACTCAGTTCATGCAAACTCTTTTAGAATTCTGCTCTGAAACTGTTTACATACAAACAAACGACGACGCTAAACGACGACGTCACAAATCAACAGAATGAATAAGACGCACAAGTAAACAGTTGTGGTCAGGGATGAACTTTCTTCATACAATCAGTAAATGAGGGATATATGTACACATGACACACACACACACCCACCACATCTGTGCATCTGAACCTGGAACTGGGATGGGGGGTACCGAAAACCAGAGGATTCAGTGCAGACATTGGTCCGCAAACTCCAAAGCGTCTGCCGCGTTTTCTCCTTAGTTATGGCGATGTGGCTCCCTGTAATTTACCTTCTGTCGGAGCACGTTGTGCCGCTCACCCAAAATTCCTCTGCCTGTCCACCGCAGCACATGAAAGCTTCGGCCACAGCTGTTCTGGATGGGGGGAAATTACTCCCAGATGGCAACGTGTTTCGTGTGCATGTGTGTGCGTCTTTGTTTCTTGCCACATGAGAGAGGGCTTTTACTGTACAAGTGGCCTGAGTCACATCCCTGGAGTAATGTGGGGAATACTGAGGGGGTGTGTGGGTGCAGCCTACTGTATATACATGTGTGTGTGTGTGTGTGTACACGTTTGGCATCTATAAAGTGACTGGAATGTGGACATGTGAATTCCTGTGTGTTATCCTGTACAGATATTTCAGCCTTAGATGGGCTTCATAAAAAATATGTGTGCTGACTGGGTTGTATAAGAGGAGATATGTGGAGTAGACACGTGTGTGCACGTGTGTGTGTTCATGCTTGTAAATGTCATGTCCCGCCCAGCTGCTCAGGTTATACTTTCATTTAGCTTCATGTTGTCTCTGTTTTATTTTGTTGTTCCCTCCTCTCGTTCCACTTGTTCCACTTCCTGCCTTTGTGTGTTTCCCGCCTGTGTGGTTGTGCGCCCCGCCCTGATTAGTTTCACCTGTTCCTGATCTGCCTCACCTGTTTACCATCATTCCTCGTTCTCTCGTGTGTTAAGTATGTGTGCTTCTCGCCTGACCACTGCCTTAAGAGAAATACTTATTGACTTGTCCTGCTCTGTATGTAAACGTACCTAGATGTGTACCTTTTACTCTGTGCAAAGTCACACAGATACTGAAGGCCATTACCACATGAAAACAGGGAATTCCAATGTATATTTTCACCACATGGACCAAAACCTTGTATATGATTGACTTTGTAAGAAAAAATTGTGCTGAAAATGCGAGATAAAAATCCTGAATTCACCTCAATACTCTGCACCCAAAGCCGGCAACGGAAAGAATTTTACAACCTTGCAATCGACCGGCTTTCCAGCATACGTGCTGCGTCATCTTAGCTTAAAAAAAAGGAAAAAGAAGCTGCAGGGGGCCTATTGATTACTCAGCTGCAATCAGCATTCATCCTCCCAGTTAAATTATGCATGTCAAAGCAAAGAGTTTATCCTGCAGAAAAGGGTGGAAGGATCCCGCCGGTTAGGAATTGACAGCGAACGCACCGCGAGCGTTAAGTACATTGTACGTTCAAGAGGCTCAACGCTGATTCATCCTCACATCTGTTCCTCGCTCACACGTACATCCATTTAATCTTTCGCTCATAATGGGAAATCTTTCACAAATGACACTTTAGAGGCACAAAGAAAGAAAAGGAAAAAAAAGTGCCACGTCATCTAAACGCTAAAAATACATCACAATAAACAGCAGTCCTTTGGGAGCGCAATTCTATTTGTAAACACTCTTTTGCAAGAGGCAGAATAAGCTGTGAGGGGTGCAAAAGCAGCCATTTACTGATGAATGCTGCCCTTTCACAGCTCAGTGCAGTGCTAAGGGTCAACAATGTTTTCCGCGCAACTCTTCTGTGCCAGACTGTTTCATATGTGGGTGGTGTGTGCGTGCGTGTGTGTGTGTGTGTGTGTGTGTGTGTGTGTGTGTGTGTGTGTGTGTGTGTGATTGTAAGTCCCGTGTGCACATGGGTGGCACGTGCATGTTTTTGTGTATGCATTTGTGTCCACGTGTGATGCTGGTTCACATGTTTTGCTTGGTTATCTGCAGACGATCCTAAACAATTGTTCTCATATTTCATGGTATGCATGTGAGTGTGTGTGTGTTGTACTGATGAAGTCCTTACAGATAATTGACCATCAACAGAGAGGTAAATACTTCTCAATCAAGTGATTTATATCAGAAAAAGGCATGTAGTTTCAAATTGAAAATAATTGTGAAGCTGATTGTTGAAAGGGAAGGAAAAAACAGAGGAATGCAAAGGAGAAGGTGTGTGAGGAAGAGGAAGAGGAAGAAAGTTTGGGTAGAAGCGGAATCAAAGAAAAGGCAGGGGTGAAAAGGGGCATGCGGGAGGATGAGAAATGAGGAAAGACAAAGAGTGAGGCAGGAAGGGAGGAAGGAAGAAGAGAGAGAAGGAGGCGAAAGAACGGATGAGGAAGACAAAGACAAGAGAGGGAAGCGAAAGAGAGCTAAATTGTGAGAACTGAGCTCGCTCCCATCGCTCCCTGGCGACCAATCGGTCTTAGTGTGTCTGCGGGGGGGGGGCGGTGGCTAGCCGGTTCACACCAGGCTGACACAAACTCAGTGCCCTCACCCAGCCAGCAGACCACCCTGGCAACACACACACACACACACACACACAAATACACACACTGAGGGTAAGAAACAGAGCAACCACATTAATAGATTCAAATTCAGGCACACATATTCAAATCCACACACAGGATGAAAACAAATGAAGGCATGAATTACCACACACACGCACACACACATGCGCACGCAAACACACACACACACACACGCCTCGCTACATATCGTATTCTTGGCCCGTCGTCTGCCCTTCCTCTCCCCTCTGACAGAGTGAGCTTCAACCGGAAGCTCAGCTCTCATTCCGGATAAAGAGGAGCTTTTGTCTTCAGAACACAGAGGGCTCTTTCTCCAAACTGTGTACTCTGTGTGTGTGTGTGTGTGTGTGTGTGTGTGTGTGTGTGTTTGAGAGAGAGAGCGAGAGAGAGAAAGAGAGCTCGCTGTGGGGTAACAAGTGCAGATAAAAGTAAAAGAGTAATTGAGAAAGAAGAAAAGGGAGGGACGGAAGAGAACACCGGCAAACATTAAGCCAAGCAGAATCTTGTCACATGTTGGATCGTAGTTTCAAAGGCGCCGTCATGCCAACACAAATGCAAATCAGCTCCACTGCTTCTTGGCAGGCGTGCGATGACATCACCGCGTGTGAGTGTAATATAAAGTTGCACTTCACTTTTCACACTGGGTCTTACTGAGCGCAAAAGCAGGGGGGAAAGGAGTCTTGTTGACTGTGTCTAGACGCGGACGCCGCTAACGTGGCGCCCGACTGTCTCGCTGTGCCGCTGAGCGCTGAGGGACGGAAAAAAGGGGGGGAACAAGCGGCGTCTTTCTTACTTGACAGATCTTGTAGGAGAAAAAAGGGGGTGGACAGTTTTGTCTCAGTGCGGGAGAGGTGAGGGAAGGCCGCGAGGAGAGAGGGGAGTGCTCAGGATTTGGCTGATTTAGGGAGAATTGAATGTTACAGTGTTAAATTAATAAAAAAATATTTCGTTTTTCGATACGCTTGCATGCATTCAGCACTCTGAGTAATTGTCCTAACTGTGTTAAAGGGTAAAAATGTGATCAGGCCGTGACCATGCATGGAATCGTGGTATGCGTGGGGAGAATCTTCGGACTTTGTGCTACATTTACACGCCTCAATAAATTGGTTTACAATCGCATAGTTTCGCTCTGTAAGCAAACTCAGATTGGTGCCAATTTTCAAACAATTTATTGCCTCAATCGTGGATAATTGAACCTGTAAACTTTGAGAGTATCCGTTCTCTCTGCCCAACAAACCAGCTTATGTGTGTATGTGTGTGTCTGATTTCAAGATCTGAACTTTCACCTTTCTCCTGGCTTCACTCCGCCAGACTTCCCCGCCCAGAACAACGGAGATGTTGTAATCCAGGTTTTCTTCTCTCGTCGGCAAAACGGTCAACTATTACACGAGCAGGCGCCGGGCAACCTTTGCACCGTTTAACACGTCGCCGCCTTGCCTTGCTCATAGGTCGGAAGCTTAGCGAAGGGAGAGTCGTGTGCAGTGAACTCTCACCCAGAATGAAAGCCGAGACTTCCTTACTGATTTTCCAAAACGGAAAGTTCATGATTACACAAAGTTCCAGTTTGTTTCGGTTTAGACTTCTACAACTTCTCTTTCGCCTTTACATGCCACTGCTGTTTTAAGTGTGACTCGGGGTAATTTGCTGACTAGTTGAAATTAATTACGTTGCATGTTTACTACACACAAAACGGGCAAAACGCTGCCCCCTATTGATCAGAATCTGACGTGCGTCATAACGCCTCTTCAGGCCGCTGAGGAAGGAAGATTGCCCCACCCCCCACAAACCACAAAGTCAGTACAATCAAATCGATGGATCCAATATCACACCTGCCTGAGCTCACAGGCGGCAGCTGTCGAGAAAATGTCTCGCTGTTTTCTCGAGGGGTTGAAAGGAAGGAGAACAATCGCTGTTTTTACCTATAAAGGAAACACACTCAGCTGTGGGGATTCTCTGTTGTTTGTGTAAGTGAGTGTGTGTGTTGTGGACACTTAACATATGTTTGTGTATATTTTTACTATCAGTGTGTGTGTTTGTTTGTGATGAGGTCGTCCCGCCCTCTTTGCTCACAACAGTTATTAGCGCTAGCTGCTGAGGTGTGTTTGAGTGCTAACTCCGCCCTTTCATCCTCACACACACAGACACACAGCGAGAGATTTACACTGTCCCACATTCCACGCCTCTCGTCTCTCTTATGTATGTATGTATATATAGATTCACACACACACACACACACAAACACAGTGACACACGCAGTGACATACAGTATAGCACATTGACACCTCCCTGCAATTAGCTTCTTCTCTGGTGTTAGCATAAGCTACTGTAAACTAGAGTAATCCCTGTTTAAACACCTCCCATACACGCAGCTGTTAGCTTTGCTTTGTATGCCGGCGTTGAGTTCACAAGTGGAGCCACGGGCACACACACACGGCTGTGCTAGGGGGCCATACGCAACGTCGTGAGGAAGACTTTTTAATTCTTTACATTGTTTTCCTGGGATGAGTTGAGCAACATTAAACATGGCCGACAGAGTACTGCTTTCACGGATGACATGGAAATGTCCCCATTGCTCTCTTATGTGCATGTTTGCTTTCCCGGCCTTTCTATCCGCCGGATCCCTCTCATACCACATATTTGCTCTACACCGCCTCCTTTTGAGTCCTGATATAACCCTGCGAAGCTCCACTGCATGTGTGACATGTTAAACATTCCACACACACACACACACGCATCATACACACATCCGCAGGGGGTGTCTTATGAAACCTTTCCATATGGGAGAGAGCGGCGAGGAGGGAGAGAGGCGGTGCATTAAGGCGCGGCTAATTTGTTTGTGATTGGCATTGATTAAAGTCGGTCCCAGGAGGGCTGCGAACACATGCGGGGGCCGCGCATATCATAACCGCTCGTTTCTGTCTTTCTTTCTCTTTAGTTTCCTCCCCCAATAGATGTTTTAAAATGCCTGCACAGCAAAGGCCATGTTTCAGATTTTAGAAAAATACTTTTAAATGTTAAACAAAATACAAGTTGGCTTCTGTATTGAAGGGAGCGTTGTCAGTAGGAGTTCCTTTCATGTGTCAATTTACTTTAGGGTGAATTTAGAATTATGTTACATGGAGACATATACACACCTGCCCAAAAACACACACACTCCACAACATTCTGGTTAAGTGATAAGCAGCTGTCGTTCCAGATTATAGACAACAAGCTCAAGAATAAACTCCATCGTCCATATATATGCATCTGTTGTCTCGCGGCAGAAGTTACAATCCTCTTTTTCAGGATTGAAACACATCATAACTTCTTTTCACATGGGTTTTGTGTGTTGTTTCGTTGACACACTTCATACATACATACATAGGTCATATGCTTTTTCCTGCTGTACTTTAATACATTGTTTTGTACATTCAATACATATGTACATGTGTTTGCACTCTATTGACACAATGCTTTTCTCTCTGTACACACACGTGTTTGTGTTTATTGCCCACTGCTTGCATCGCTCAGTTTGTGAAAGCAAGTTGATGCAAGACAAGCGCACGCTGATGCAAGCGCTTCCTCCTATGGCCTGAACCCGGGCATAGAAAGAACCAAGCAACGCTGGTGCAACTTCACTGTGTTGACTCTGGTTTTCGCTATCTTTCTCTCGAGATGCCATCGCAACGCTGCCGCTCCATCATGCTTTCTTTCTTTCTTTCTTTCACACACACACACACACACACACACACACATTCATCCATACCTCCAAAGATCCTTGATGGAACAACTGAAGCGGCGGTCCTTTAATGTTATGGTCCCTATCGCTCTTGTTAATCTGTCTGACGTGACAGCCACAATAATGCCTTTTCCCCCGAGCTCCATGTGCGTGTGCGTGTACGTGTGTGTAAAATATTGCAGTTAGAGAAGTGCAAACGGGGGACCAACTAACACACACAAGGCCCCAGAGACGAGTTGGGGGGCCCCCCCGCTCGTGTGTCCCACGCACACTAACACACATCCTGACAACGCATTCATCCTAAGCATCACATTAACCCCCGTTTCCCTCCGGACCTTTACCCATTACCAAGCGCGCACCCCTCCTCCTCCCCTCTGCTGTTCCCACATCTTTCTCCCCCCGTTTTCCTTGATCTGTCTTTGCCACTTTGGGTTGCAAGGGGATCCTGGAGTCCCCTTTTAGTTCCTCTACTCTTCTGTGCATCAGTGGGGCTCAAAGTGATGAACACAAGAATTTGATTGGAAAAAATGAAAGAAATGCGCTTTCAAAATGTGATTAAGAAACTATGACAGGCGAAGGTGTAAACAAGGCAGAAGCATTAATGAGAGAGAAGTTTGAGAGAGGAGGAGGAGAAAGAGAAATTAAATGACCCCCCACCTCTATCACAATTCCTTCCATTGTCACAGTCGGCAACGAACGAACCAAAGCAAAAGATGAGGCGGGGAAAAAAATATGACACAATTAATTAAACCAATTTGATGCCACTAATGCGATCCTCTAGTGAGAAGTTTAAGCGACCCTGCACTAATTGCCACTACCGCTTCATTAAATGGTTTTACAGAGCGCGATGTGACGGCGCAGAGCAGCTTTGGAAATGCTAATAAACAGAATTCATTACGGAAACAATAGGAAAACAGTAATTAGCCAGATCCTCTATCCTAACACAGAGGGGTGGTGTGTTAATTTATTCCGCTGATGAATTACAAACAGCGAGAGGCCCGAGCCAAAGATGAGAGGAAGGTGCCCGGGTAAGTAGAAATTCATTTTAAAATATGATTATTCTGTTATTGCTTTCTCTGATTTGTTATCCAATCCACACTGATTGCCATTTATGTGGTTATTATTATGTTTATTGGCTAATCTGATTTTTTTTACAGCTTCAAAGGCAGTATAGTCGCAGAAAAGGCAGAAAAAGTGAATCATTTATCCAAATTTGTCCATTTTGTGTTGATAAATCCTGTGAAATTACATTTGTAGTATTTTTCACCATTTTAAACAAGCATGCAAACCATTAACATATCACTGTGTCACGATTGATCGCCACATTTTGTTGTCTTTAATCTCATTTCTGCCTATTAGAATGATCATAGCTGATGCCTGTGTTCCCCTTTGTGAAAGTATATCCTATTTCCCTCTCTGTCACTCTCTCAACACCTGATATCTTTTAAATACCTCGAGATGGCATCTGCTGATATCATATTGTTTCTCTTTCTGCTACAGTTTATCAGTAGATATCAGTCGCCCCCCTCCTCTCCTGCTGCTATTCATGAATAAATTACAGGCGTACCTGCAGGAATTTCTCTCATTTGTGCCTGGCGGAGTTCTCGGAAATGTCACTTTGGGAAAGGAATACAGCAGATCACCGCTGCAACTGTTTGAAACGGTTTCACGGATGCATATTTTCCTCGCATTCCACTTGTCAGGCACATCCCGGTGTTACGCTGTGTATACTTGATTCATTGGAGTCCGGAAATTATTAAATGGAACAATATGCAGGAAATAGGAGATAGTATTTACATAATACGCAATTTTAAGCGACATCATAAAATTTATATGCCGTCTCTATTTTGGTGTAGCACCTTCATGCAGTATTTACATTTCAATAAAAGTCCACACACGCACTCAGTGAAATGAGCCAGTGAGGAGTTTATAGTCCTCATGGACACAATATGAGCCCACTATATAATTTAATATTACACCAATAAACATATACTGTTCAATAACCTGAGATCAGTGTAATCACAAACATGGGGACGCCGCCTCCCTTTTCAGATTGCACAATATCAAAAGATATTAGCATCCACATAATGTTATGATGCAGGAGCCGCACCCGAGGACCTATAAAACAATTATCAAGGTATCATGCTGATGATTGCCTGTAGCCCTAGGGGTGACAACATCTGTGTGTGCGTGTGTGTGAGCGAGAGAGAGAATGTGTGTGTGTCAGAGAGAAATATGGAGATAAGAGAAAGCGCAAGAGAAAAATTTAGATGCTGATATCATATCATATACCAGTGTCGGTGACAACATCTGTGAGTGTGAAGACACACACACACACACACACACACACACACACACACACACACACACACACACACACACACACACACACACACATTTGCGCGCGCACACACACATATATGGAGACATATAGAGGGAGCCACATGGTTCCAAGCCCATTAAGCTGCTCATTAGAGAACCAGTCACAGATGGTGCTGCTCTATACGCCACACTGGAAATGGCCTCAGAAAGCTTTTCGACGTCCCCTACAGCTATACCGTCCCCGTCCCACCCACACCCACTCCACTCCTGAGGTGTGTGTGTGTACAAGAGGATACATGGCACACGCTTGCGTGCTCTGACGTGTGTGGGTGTGCACACCTGTGCATTGCCATGTAATCACAGGTGTTTAGTGCAGATGTTTTGTGTTTAATCGCTATCAGAGGGTTTTTTCCTGAAATTTGGTAAAATTTAAATTACAAAACAGGACCAAAGTGAGCAATAATCAACCAACTGAGTGTAGTTAATTATTTTGATTTCCCAGCTTTGATCGTAATCTCAAGATTTCCAACCATTGAACAAAATGTGATATGACATTAAAAGGAAAAATGTCTCTGCAGAGCTCAGAGGTTAAACGTCTTAACCTAGATAATTCCCTCCGCCAAACAGCTGGCCCCCACGCTGCTGCCAGCCTCCCGAGCCCTCGTCCCACATATGCTCCCATTTACGGGCCTGCCCGCCGCGCGCTGCACAGTTGATCCGTCATCTGTGGTGGGAGTGTGTGGCTGCGAGCATTTGTGTGTGTGTGTTGTTTTTTTCAACTTTTGTCCATATGTTTCAGCAGCTCTTCCAACGCCGCCTTGGCCTCTCAGCCTGTCAAAAATGAGACGACTCTATCAAAACGGGTCACATTGGATTGGATCTGATGTTGTGGTGGATTCTAAACTTTCCTTGGCATCTGTCGACATTTTTTCTCAAAAACGAAAGACGAACACTTTCATCCTGTGATGGATTATCAACCGATGCAGTTCAGCCCGCATTGGTTTTGAAATCTGGCATATTCAAATATTAGATAAAGCATGGGTCAATTATATTTCCAACAATTACAAAGGAAGCCTATCAGAGGTTTTTGGGCCTTGAGGGAGGTGTTTTCTCTTTTTTCCTCCATCTTTCTCTCTCTCGCCGCACTTCTCTTTTCTCTTTATTGCATTTCCTTGATTTCACTTTCGTCTTGGCTGGATCTCCCTTTGCTCTCTTTCTCTTTCTCCTGCCTATCTGGATCGATATCTCCCTCTCCCTCTCTTGCTGTCTTTCTCTCTGACAGCTCTTTCCTTTCTTCCCCGCTATCTCAGATGGTGAGTGAGACAGGCCACGTGAAAGCATTATCAGCCTCCCTCTCTCTCTCTCTCTCTCTCTCTCTCTCTTTCTCTCTCTCTCTCTCTCTCTCTCTCTCTATACCTTCCCTGCCTGTCTGTCTCCAGGGCAAGCAGCTGTGATGGGGCCTAATGCACTATTGATCCCTGTCACCCCTCAGAATATACCTGCTGATGCACTCATGGACAAACGCACATCCACATCCACACCCACAACCATACCCACACCCACACCGGCACCCACACCCATACCACGCACACACACTTAAAGCGCATAAGCATACTGTACATGCATATCATTTACACACCTAAATATACATATGAGCACATATGCACACGCGAGACACGTTATACCTTCTTATAAGACCAAATGCACACAAAACAGTCACACAATGACACAACACACACACAAACACACACATTCAGCCTTGACAGGAGAAGAATGGTGTGTGAGAAACTGCACTGGCATGTCAGCGTTGTGCTTCAGAGTAAGTGAGCCTTTTACTCTGTACATGCTGACACACACACACACACACACACACACACACACACACACACACACACACACACACACACACACACACACACGCACACACACACACTAAACCAAACAAATGTCTCTTCCCTCTAAATGTAGGATAGATGTGTTTCCTAGTGTTGGGAGTGAAACATTTTCCGCAGCATTGATTTCCACTTTCAAATGTAGGTGATAATAGATGATAGAAGTTGGGCCGATATCAGTATTGATATGTGAGATTTCTGATAACAGAATAGCAGCTGATGACATTAAACGAGTAACCAGTTCAGTCTTCTAGTATATGAAGCCAATGAATGTAATATATGCTGTAAGCATAAGGCCACTAAAAGAATGATTTGTTAAATTTAATGTCATTATTTATGATCTGTGCAATTTCAAGTGTTTGTTGTTGGTTTCTTACCTCAAAACGAACTAAATCAAACACTAAACGAGTTAACGAAGAAACACAATAAGAGGCATTGAGCCCTTTATGTGAACCTCACATTATAATCTAACATGATATAATCCATTATAGCCTCATGCTTACACTGAAGTGTAACCAATTTGCATTAATGTGTTGTTCTAAATATCACCTCTCCTCTTCTCCTGGAAGCATCGGCGTGAGGAAGAACATGTCTGTCCCCGTGAGACAAACACCATTCCAGGAAAAGACCTATTTATCCCTTACAGTATGTTATAGTAATCCAGCTGTCTCACACAGTGTGTCACCTGAAGATACATTGCTTGTGCAGAATGCGAAAAACCTTGGAATATATGAAAGGCTAATGAAATATGATGTGTGTGTGTGTGTGTATGTGTGTGTGTGTGTGTGTGTCTGTGGATTTGTGAGATTTATTCCCTTTTCGTCTTGGCTGAGTGGAAGGTGGGAGGAATGATCCATCGTCTTTCTATTGTATGTTAACCACGAGAGCGGACGCTGGGGGCTCCTGACAGTGGCTGAGTGTGTAACGGCGATGGATGGGGAATAGGCGGCGAGTCCATCCCTCAAATGCCTGCGACCGGGCGCTGGATGAGCGCGATGCGACGCCTGAGGTCTTCAGAGGTACGACGCCGACTGATTGATGACGCGGCGTGCAGAGTGATGCACCGTATGCACAAACACACCCTCTGCCATGTGATTGCGCTAGGATGCCTGCTTTCCCTCAGTTTGGATGACTTTGTTTCCTTCTGTCTGCAGTGTTATGTGAAGTAAGTACGTGTGATTGGTTCTATTGATGGAAATCTTCAAGCTCTTGAAAAATACATAAGTAGGAAGTTTAGAAAGGGGATAAATGCTTCTTTGTCAGAGTGGAGTGGCTATCTGCAGGAATGGGCGTGTCCAGCCAATGCACTGGTTGTCATATCTTCCATTTCCATTCACCCACATACCATCAAACCTGTATTTTACTGTGCATAATCTCTGCCTGGTCACATTGTATTATGAGCCGTAAGACGTGGTTATTTGTCTCTGCTGTCTCTGGACTTCAGCGTACGGTCTTGGACATCCCTCGGCTTTAGTGGTGAATAAACGGCCGCGGGGAACAGAGCGATGGAGCCTGGGGATCAATACATCAGCCTGGTGGAAGATGCTTAGGAGGAAACACACACTACTCCCCCTCCCCACCCGGCCCAAGTTTGTGCCACAGAGTGTGTGTGTTTGTGTCCGCACCAGTTTGTCTTCAGACTTTGCGTTTCTAGCCAAGCTTGGATAAGTTGTGATGTATGAGTGTGTGTCTTTTAGTGTGTGTGTGTTACAGGTCCAGACTCTGTTGACATAGACAAATCCAAGGCCTTGACTTTTCCTAATGCCCACTTTACCTCGTCAGCGTCTTCCCGGGGAGCAGCGGCGAATCATTACCGCTCTGTTTTTCTGCCT
>NW_027466821.1:3560000-3712500 GCF_046128005.1 Genypterus blacodes
CTGTGCAAATGTTGCTGCAGGGAATAACACACACACACACACACACACACACACACACACACACACACATTCACACACACACACACAACCCTCATGATTCATTTGTTTTGCTACAAATATGTAAAGAGACCTGCACTGTCAAGGGGCGACACATTCACAAAACAAACGGCGAGAATGAGCGTGCGAGGGCTGTTTACATGCAGGTAAACACCATCTAAACAACGCACACAAGCTCCTGTGCTTGTGTACTGCTGCATACAGTAGTGAAGTGTGTGCACCTATTTAAGCCCTTTGTGTATCAGCTGCACAGGCCTATGCAACATATGTGAGAGTCTTATGTGCGTGTGTGTGTGTAATCTTCAGCTAATGACCTGTAGTAACATGGAGGTTACTCTTGGTCACGGGGGTCGTCACACTTATTGCAACAGCCAATCGCTGTCGGCCTTGTGCTTGTCTGAGGGAGCGGTTAACCATTTGACCCTTAATCCCAACACGCCTATATGTGTCAGTAGATGAAATGCAGTTCAGACACTTACAGGTGGAGCAGGATGGGTAATTTGATTGCATTCCTCTGTGCGTTTCTTTATGACCCAGGCTATTTCCAATGGAAGTACTCAACTGCCACATACTGTACATGCTGGGGCTTGCGCACAACTAGAACATTTTTAGTGAGAGTGAAATTTCTGGGACATTAGACGAGCCAGTTTTTTTATTATTTTACTTTCACAGTGTTAGAACGTTGACGTCAAAGCTTTGTTCTTGTTTCATGCAAATGCCACCGTGTTGCGTTTGTGCTTTGGGGGCTGGGGAAGACCTGGTTAGCTTTTCAGGCGCTCCCATTTGTATCTGCTGTGTAAAACAATGTAGGGTGATGTCGACATGATCCATGGCGAGATCCATAGTGAGATCAGATGCCCGTGGCGCTATGGACCGCGGACTGTGCAGGAAAGTCAGGCAGAAAGGTCGAGACAGAGGTCAGGTTGCTTTGTGACTTCTGTTTTGTGCATTTGTGCAAAAACTCAAATATTGCAAACAAATATTTCCACTTTTGTTTTGCTTTAGTGCAGCGTTTTTCTTACAAATCATTGAACATTAATTTGCCAAACAATAATGGAAACAGATTGTGCAAAATAGGGGTTTACATGCAGCCAAACAGAAACACTGCCCATCCGCACTAGACTTCTGTCAACGTACGTGTGTTTTACGCAAAAACTGCCAATGTAAACCCAGACATGGACATCAACACCACCCTGAGAGATTTCATTAGCAAATGTTGACCAGTACAGTCTACTGCACCTGCATATATTATGGAGTGACAGATGGTCGCCCAAGAACAAAACCTGCCTAAATGCCTCAGTGAATTATTACTGCCAGTACTAAAACAAAGCAGGCTGCCAGCTGCTGCTGTATATTTTCAAACTAGTATGGGCAACTATCTGTCTTCCTTCTCTGTTTCAATCACAATGTCAGGATGACTGTACAATGAAACACACGTGGAAAAAGGAATTTGAAAAAAGAACCACCTGCCCATAAAATGGATAGTAGTGTATGATGCAGACAAAAGGATATATAAACAGTAACAAAAGAACAGCAGCTCAATGCCCTCTACCCTCCTACACCAAACAAACCCGCAGATATATACAGTCCTTAGAAAACTACACAGAAAACACATGGGGATTTTCCTGTGTGAGTGTGCTGGCCATGATTGAAGACCTGAGATAAGATACTTGATAGAAAATGTGACTCAAGAATGCAGCCCCCCCCCCAAAAAAAAAAAACACCTCCACCAGGGAGAACCAAGGGGCTTTATCTGTGGGGAGAACAATCAAGTTTCAAGTTCCATTCTGACTTTGTCTCAGAAGTGGACAACGAGGACAGTAAGAAAACATGTGGGAGTGTGTCCTGGTTACTTTCTTGCATTCTAGACAGTAGTTGAGTTTTGCAAGATTAATCTACAGTACGTGAGGTTTGAAGGGTACGCAATTAAATATCTTGTCTTCATCCTTAAAACAAGACATGGCTTCCTGTTCCATTCATTCTAACACTGACATCTGAGTTGTGTACACTTCAACTGCTAAACTAACAACTAAAACACCTGTATGTGTGCTACCTTCTGTTCAATTGTCAAGAGTGACACGCAATACAAGCAAGCAAGCAACTTATTACCCAACAGTCACGATTTCAGTCTACTGTTATAGTAAATGCTTTCATTAAACCATGTTTTCTCTGCTCGCCGTCAGCTCAGGGATGGAGTGGGAGGAAAGGAGGACAGTATGGATATGATGAGCTTTAATTAGGGCTATATTTGTCACATGCTGTAGTTGGAGGCAGAAAAAGAGAAGAAGAAATGTTCTTTTAGGTTTAAAGAGCATACAAGTCACGAGTCGAGAGTAAGAAATCGGAGAAAAGGATAATCAGGAGTGGGGACATGATGAATGCTAACGCTTCCAGACTGCCCACTAATGCAACCCTCTGGCCATTACTGTAAGAACCAAGAGGACAGAGGACAAAGCTCCATACAACAGGTCACAGTAACTCTAATAGACAGGCAGCATTTTCCATTTACTTTACTACAACACTTTGCCATGTTTTTCCAATTTGTTTTCCCCGGAACAAGATTAGACAGTGAAGGTTAGTGTCTTCAAGAGCTACACCATTTGTGATCTTGTAACAATCAGAGGCACTCCACTTCTGCCGTTATATTAACTATGTAAACAGGAAGCGCTTTAAAAGGGCACCAAATGTGCGACCTTGTTGGCTTGATTTGAAGTTGCGGTGCATTTGTGTGAGCTGTTAAATCAAACAAAAGAACAAGCACATAGGTGTGTTGAAAGGGTAATACTGCAGTCTAATACAGTACAAACAATGTAGATGTATGTACAGTATCCAAAGTAGAAATGTCATTATTATATACCTGCAATTAGGTTATTTTTGTTATGTCATAAACTAAATGTGTGTCATCCTTTAAAAGCAACGATAAACTTTGTTGGAAGACTTGTTGCCACACAAAGATGTAACTGGCACTTCATCAATTGACTTCCTCCATGAAATGGGAGTCAAATGTAGTTAGATTGGATTTATTTTTATTGATTTACTTATTGTCTCTTTGCCTACTCTTAATTCTGAGGAGCTGGATTTCTGTTGTTTTAGCCATTTGCACATTTAAACAAAATGTGTTGTTGTTGCTATTGTTAAAATCGATAGCACGGCGCGGAAATTTGTCGTTATTCGTAACACGTATCTGTGTCAAAGTGAAAGTTCGTGACGTATCCCTCAGCCAATCAGAGGTGACCATCTTTGAAATGTTCTCTAAACTGTAATTGACAGCATCCAATCAGGAGCAGCGACTCTCAGCTGTTCACCCATCCCGAGGTTTAGGCCTAAAATGATTACAAATGTCTCCGTTACACTCAATTTGAAGCTTGTTTTCCTCCACGGCGACATGACGTAATGACAAAACACGGCGTTTGAAGTTTCAGGCCTCGAGATAACAGTTTAAATAAACCCCCACAGGTTTGCTTTTAGTATCGTTATTACACACAAAACATACAAACGCAGCTACAAGGTAATATTACGCATTTGGAGTGATTCTAAAGACACATACATACACAAACACATACACGGGCTGTAGCAAATAAACAACAGGTTTTTCTAAGCGTAAGACGTTTAAATAACGATATGAAACAAACACGTATTCTTACCCAGCACGTAAATCGTAGCAAAGTTTCATGAACACTGAGATTGGCTTTAGTCCTCTGTATCCTTCAGTACACCTGCTGCTGCTCCGGACGTCCAAATGAACGCCAGCGTCTCAGGGCGAAAGCTGCCCACTTAGTGTCTCCATCATAACACCCGCCCGGCTCCGACACGGAATACAAATGTCGTTCGGTTCAACGGGAAACTATAGAATACCAGTTGCGTTGTGTCCCCCTCCTGCCCGGGGGAGAAGCGTGTGTGGCCCGGGAGCTTTAAGCGGATCCCCCCAGCCTGTATCTGGGTCTCTTGTTGATTTGGCTGGAAGGAGAAAAACGAGCAGGGGGGACCGAGGAAATTTCGTCAGTGTCCGTGAAGGTTTCTTAAAGGGACCGAGCACAGTGACGGGGATGCTTCACGGACCCCGCAACGTGAGCGGAAACGCGGAGATTGCTCCTTATCGCCGCCTTGTGGTTCACACTATGTACTGCTGTATTTTAAAACGAAAAAATAATCAAATAGTCAATATTCAAAAATGATACGCCTATTGTATAACTCACTGACTCTTATTTATTTATTTGAAGTGCAATCCAATCAACAACAGCAACATTATTATTATTATTATTATTATTATTATTATAACTAATAATAGTAATAATTATAATAATAATAATAATAATTATAATAATAATAATAATTAGATGTTACTCCATATTTTGTGTGATGTTAATTAATATTAATCATGTACAAACATCATTGGGGCAAATGTTTCAAGCTTCCTGCTATGGAAAGTTGCACTATTTAATTCCAATTTGTCCACACTTCTGCCAACGTTACTGAAAGGATTTATCCCTGTTTGATCATCTGAGGGCCTTTTGAACCAGATTGTTTTCATGTTTGAGAAGAGATAAAAGCCTGAAGAGAGCAAATAAGGAGGGCAGAGTGGGAGCTGGACTAGTTCCAAGCCACAATCATGGATCAGCCGTCACCTTTACAACCCAATAGGATGTAATAGCCTCATAAAACAAAACAACATGCTGGACAGGGAGATAAATCAATTCAAAGGTGCATTCATCTACTACCTCTTCATAGTAACCATAGCTACCTGAGCTGCAAAATAGCTAATACAACCTGAGTCGAGGATGAACTCAAGTCTGGGTACTGTACAAGCAGTATCCATGCCAACAAAACCCTTTCCACAAAACCTAAAATTACATTTCAGACCCACTTCAGCACTGACCTTTGCATGTTGGTGTTGTCAGAAGTGTTCCCAGTTATGGAGTGGTCTTCCTTTGACTATCCTCTTCTCGCTGAACTATGGACACACTGCATTGTGAGGACGTGCTTGATCAAACGGAACAAAGCAGAAGTAGGATAGAACAGCAGAGGGATCAAGAAAACAAAGAAAGAGAAACTGGAGTCAGCTGACTCCTGACCATCCAGATGAGACCATAGATTACGAGGATGTAAGCTCAGGGATCACCGGTCCTTTCTTCGTTTGCTGTCAGACTACCAATGAGGCCCATGCGGTTCAGTCTTATCCTCACAAGAACTTTGACCTGGTTGTCCTGCAGCTGCCCTGTTGTCACCAAAGATACGTCACCCAATAAGCCTGTATGAGACTTTTAAATGTCACCAGCATCTCTATTCCATGTTGATCTCTATATTTGAAAGCTAAATACAGCCAGTAAGAGTCATAAGTACCTTGTCTCAGGTGCTCCCGTGGAAAGGAAGCACATATCCATGAGTCCTTTAGCTGCAAACACATGAGGCAACAAAGCTGGAGAGAGACAGTGTCCGTTTGTCCGTGTGCCTCTGCCTGTGCTTTATAGTGCAAGTGTACTCTGCATTTACATTTGTCTAGGCAAATAAGTCTGAGAGAGAGAGAGAGAGAGAGAGAGAGAGAGAGAGAGAGAGAGAGAGAGAGAGAGAGAGAGAGAGAGAGAGAGAGAGAGAGGGCATCTTGTGGACATGTAGAGGCAAATCTGACATGGCTCTAAATTCTAAAAGGCTGTTGTTTGACTGTGAGGATGGGAAATATGCTGAAATGTATTATGATAATACACATGGAACAAACCCGTTTTTATGAACCTAAACTGAGTATTTTTTATATCCCACATCTGTTTTTGTAATCATAGTCCTTAGTCTAATCATGTCTGGGTTTAAAAAAATAAATATTCTTAAAAAAATCATAATGCTGTGAGAACTCATCAGAAGAAGAAGGTGCAGCAGCAACATTAATGACAAATGGTTCCAATGTTTTTGAATTAATTATTTAAAAGAACATATCTGCAATCGATATTAATGATTCATCATCTACCGCTGGAAACATGGAGATTTTTTGACACTGCAATCACACCAAACACACATACACACTTAGTTCATTGCACACACACAGGCCACAGTGGTCTCCTGGTCCATGATTGATGATCATTTAGAAATCCATTAAAACCCTCTTCACCCCACACCAGCGTTTCCTAGAGGGTTGCACAACAACACTCATTTAACGCAAACACGCAGAACATTCAGAGTAGATTGGAGAACACTTGGGCGGAAGGAAAGCCTGATGTGTGATGACTGAGGTGGCTGCGGATGCACAACACACAATCAGATGGTTGATTGCATACTGACGTGCTATAAATATTTTATTTCAATGTCTCCAAACAGATTATTAGAGATTCTAACAGAATGAGTGGTTTGCATGCATGACAAGTGCATACATACGTTTGATTTGCTGTATTTCTGAGGGCCTAATACTGATCAGGAAAGACCCACCTCTCGATCAAGTTAGCCAATCACTCACCTGTATTTAACAATAAACCGAAACCTAATTATAATGTGTTATAACGTAAGTATTTGTTTATCATTATTGTATTACTAAATGTTATATTATATAAAAATATATGTGCAAGTACATGTTTATGTATATGTAAATGTCATGATATTTCTTTGGAGTGGGGTTAACAATGATTGCTTTATTTACCTATTGACTTATTGTTACAATTCATAAATCAAAATGTACATGAAACAATTATTTATTGTTGCACTTATTTTTATTTATCTTATTTGTCATTTACATGCACCCAAATTAAAAACAATAGCCATTTTACGTCATACACGATGCATCCTACAATATGACCACTAGATGGCGGAGTTGGACCAGTCACGGTACTTCCTCCTGTGGTACTGCGTTACCATAGCTTCTTAAGGATGCCAACTGTAGCTGTCATGATTGTGAATAATTTAGTTGGCTTGGCAGTGATAGAACAGGGAGGGTACACGGTCATTCTGATAGAAGCCTGACGTGTCTTTACAATGTGCAGGGACATTACAGTACATACAGAAGAATGCTGTTCAAGGTCAGCTGAGGTGTTTTTGTTACCGATGATTCAAGCAAAATTAAAATTCAGGCAGTTTTAAAGTGAAGAACTTTGATAATTGTTTATTATCTATTGTTTCTGTTCAAAATGTATTTAAAGGAGCGTTTTGAGTATGAACTAAAGCACACAAGGTTTTATCAGGAATCGTTGTGATTCGGGTCAGAGTAAAGATTTTAAGTGGTATTCTTAAAGTACCGAAAGCATAAAAACGCATTTAATTTTGTATATAAAATGAATTTGTATGTTTTAGGAAGAAAAGTTTGACTATAATCATAACTGATTCACATTGAATTCAAGTTCAGATCTTAATTTCAGGTGTGATTCTAGACCAGACTGCAAATGGAGGAATTCATTTTCACAAGAATCAGATAATTCCACATGAAAAGTACGTAATGGTTGTCAGTAACGGAGGAATTAGAGATTTCACAGTGTGTTTGGAGTGCCTTGGCAAATCCCACACCTATCACAATTTGACACATTACCGCTCTTTACTTCATCTTTGTACCTCATGTCACCTGAGGGGAGGACTGGCTCCAGTTGCCATAACAACTGACCGGCCAATAGGCTTCTGAAATCTGACTCTGTCATCTAACCTTTCACTCTGCCTCCTCACAATAATTTACTTGGCAACACCCCGTTGGGGGCGGTCTGTGTGTGCATTGTGTGTCGGGTGAGACAGACTTGCCATAGACGCCATGCTTGGTTTCTGCTTTTGCATCATAAATAATACAAGCTGCTATCTACCCCTGACGTCAGCGTTACTTCTTTGAGGTCAGGGCTGCCGTTTTTCTTTACAACATGGTGAAACTACAGAGGAATGCTGTTACTTCTTATCCTCTCACTAAATGTTTAAAGTTCATTCCTTGTGATCTCGCACACTTTCATGGGTTTTCATAGCCTCAATCCACCTCTCTAATCCTCCGCCACATACAGTATAAACCCATAATCTGTTACATTTTTCTGATGAATTCTCAGGGATAAGCGTTTAATTGAGTGAGCCTACCTTGAATGCAGGTTTCTCATTAAAGTAGTGCTGTGGAAAGAAATGTCGCTAAGGTGCGGGGGAATCAACAGGAAACTAAACTTAGATGATGTTAACATTGATCAATCTTGCCACCATAGTCATATTGTATAATTATAACATTAAAAATCACTTTTCAGCAAGCTTGGGAAGAATCCTGCTGGTTCTGTCCTTGTATGTAAACATGTACAGCAGTAAAGGAGGCACTGATTCATGTAAGAAATGTGTCACCTCACACATACATGTTATTTATAAAAGACTACAATCGCGCGTGTGTGTGTGTGTGCGTCTGATGCAATAAGCGCAGACAAGCTGGTGTATGTGTTTATGTACCAAAGTAAGTTGACATACTGTATTAAAACTGGCAGCTTCTGTTGTTCTACGAGGACTAACACAGTCTTACTAATACAATAAAGACACCCCCTCCCCCCTTTCCCCGTCCCCCCTCAGATATTAAGGTTCAAATGTGAAATGGGTCGAGACGAGGTGGTTAAAAATTCAATGTGTCATCTTTAATTTTACAGTCACAATCATGTTTTTGTTTCCAGTGTCTTAAAACCATAAAAAATAAATATACATTATGTTACAAAACATTTCCAGTGTCTGGGATCATACAAAAACAAGGACAGCTATCCACAGCATTGATTACACGAGGGCAAGACACTGGCTCCAGAATGGGGGGTGTGTGTGTGTGTGTGTGTGTGTGTGTGTGTGTGTGTGTGCGCGCGTGTGTATGGTACATAGGCATTCAGGGAGTGGTAAACATATTGTACTAGCTGCAAATTGCGTAAGAGTTGACTTCAATTAACTTTAACCCAAACAATAAAGGAGAGAGAATAAAAATGATTTGTCAACTTATTATTTTTGATGAAGACTCAAAAGTCATTTCTCCTTAATATGCAAATTAAGCGTGAACTGATTTGAGTTGAAAGTGAAGAGAAAACAACTCCTATCTGCATATTTCAGGACTTTGGTTACCAGGAGTGAGTTGCAATTGGACAATCGGGGCAGCATGGACACTGGAAGACGAGGCTTAAGGTTCATAGTGCTTAAAAAAGACAGACAGAGATTACATCACAGAGGTGGTTTCACATATTAATGCTCATTAAGGCCCAGAGGATAAGACACTGCGTACATGTGCGTGGGACATTCTAGGTCACGTGTGTAAAGAGAATTGTCTTCTGTCTTCTGTCCGTGTGAATGTAATATGCTTTGAATGCATGCATGTCCTATATACACTGTGATACACATATTTGGGATGGCTTGATGGAGGCTTTGAAAGGGGACATATTTTACAGATTTCCATATTTTCACTCGTAATCTCCCTGGGTGCTGCAGTGCTGTGCACACTTGGTGAAAACAGGCCAGTTATGTTGCAATTAGCCAAAACGGCGGCAACCATGTTATGATTGATGGTATGTGGTAGGTTTGTGACGCATAGTAATGCTGTGTGTGTGTGTGTGTGTGTTGCATGCATAAGGCCTCTTTCCAGGGCGCGGGGGGCCGAAGGCACATGTTTGCTCTTGGACTTTTGTTCGCAGTCAGTCAAAACCAGCATACAGAGAGATTTTCCTCACTTGGTTCATCCTAGTGCAACACACATAATCAATTTGCAGTAGTGGAAGAGTTCTGTCTTGTCATCGCTACAGCGGAAATACAAAATAGATCCATTTTCTTCACCTTTCAGAATATCTACACGTTAATTACACTCTAAACACACTGCATTGACTCGTCTCCGAGTTTTAAAAAAAGCAAGGGAGCACTTTGGAGGGCTGTGAAAGCTCCGTCCACATTGATGAGTGGGGTGTGTCCAAAGTTCTACCCCCCCTTTATAGTGCACTTGGTACAATCCACAGGCAGGTTGAGTCAGTGAGAACAGGTTGAGAACATTTCTGATGTACAGCTTTGTGTCCGTGTTGGGCCTCCTGGTGCTTTGTCTGTACCAGCACGTATCTGTATCCATGCTCAGTGGTTACATGTCTGTCTGCTCTGTGTCCATGAGAAGAAACAGGCCATGCAGGAAGCGCTGCCCAGCTGTTTTGACTCTCACTCTGACACACCCCATGCAGGAAGATGTTGCTGATTCTGGGCTTGCACTGCATTCTGGGAGAATTCTGTATCTACTGAAACACCGCCCTCATTTTCCTTTAAGTAGTTTTTGGCACAAACGGCTCCATTAAATCCGCTCCTGAACATTCCGACGTGGCATTCCCTTTAATAGTGTTACCTCCTTTCTTTCATTCTGTTCATTTTTAATACTGCTCTCCAAAGAGAGGGAACAAAGAGAGGAGGGATGGATGGTCAGATCAGGCCTGGAGAACGTGTGCCCCGTCTTCTCAATCAGACGATCTTCAGTTGCCTCCTCCTCCTCCTCCTCCTCCTCTGGCAGCTCCCTGGCTCCTCTTCTCACAAGGGAAGGCTGGTCTGGGTTTTCCTAACAGGTCAGATCGAAGTCTCATTACTGCCGCTGTTAGCGTAGGAGAGGAGAGGGAGGGGAGGAGGAAGGAAGGGGGGAGGGATGCAGGGAGTGAGGGAGTGAGGGAGAGAACGAGAGGCAGGGGGGAGAACATGCGAGGTCAAAACGGATGCAGGGAGGTAGGAGGTCATCATGCAGCATTTATGCAGGGTGGGTTCACTCGTTTGTGCTATAAGGGCTCTACTGAAATACCATACATGCATTCTACTACATAACTTGTCTATTTAATCTTATTATTAATCAGTATTCAATCTAATCTGGGGAATTAATCGTTGTTACATGCAAACTACTAACTCTGAGTCGGACTCGTTGCCTCCGTTGACCGTGGGAGACTTAAGGTGCATGGCCACGCCCCCGTTGGTCTCCCTGTAGATGGCGTTCACCGGCGGTAGGGTAATCTGTGGCCGCGGGGCGACGGGCGGCTTGAAGATGGGGCCTCCGTCGTGGTTGCCGGGGCGACCTCCTCCGCCTTCGTTAGAGGCTAACGACGGTGTCCGCGACGACGGGGTCATGATGTTGACAGAGGGCGGCAGCGAGGAGGCGTTGTTGTTGATGGGCGCCGGTGATGTGATGGTGGGGTGGTTGTAGTCGCTCAGCTTCTCCCTCAGCCGGTTCTTCATGTTCTTGTCGTTGAGTGGCGGCGGGTAGCTGATTTTGTTCTTTAAGATACCTGGAAGAAATGAAATCGGAATCAAATTAGCTCACCGCGAATCTGAACAAATGAGACAAATTCTGCTTCGGCTGAATCAACGGACCTTTCCGCTGCTCAGGATGGTGGTTGGTGTTGCTGTTGGGCAGGCTGGGCGGCGCCACTGCTTCTTTCGCGTTGCTGGCCGACTCGCTGTCTCTGTCCTGGGCCGCCTCCCGCTCCCTGTCACCCGTGTGGTTGAGCTTATTCTCCGGGTGCAGTTCCACGTTCACCTTGGTCTCCACCCTAAGCCGCTCTGCACCAAGGGGATCCTCGCTGTCACTGGCTGTGGTGGCGTCTACGGGCCAGTAAGGCTTCACGTGGTTGGACAATGAATCCCCTGATAGTGTGACAGAAGACATATTAGACCCTAGATACTTAGCATTGAACACGTAACCCTTGACCCGACTGCTGAGTTCAACACGACCGTATGTACCTTTAGGCGTGCTGTGAAGGGGCCTCTCGTTGTTCCACTTCGGCTTGATGTGCAGCTCGTCATCCTCGCTGTCGGAGGAGTGGGAGGAGGCGTAGGAGGAGCTGTGCTCGTCCCCGGACAGCTCACTGTCCGAGTCTGAGTCTGCAAGTGACAAGGAGGGAGGAGAAGCGTGAGCAGATCAAGTTTCACTGATGAAACAGAAGATAAGATTGGGTTCATTTTTGCAAACTCACCGTCTCCTTTGGTGCCGTTTCGGTGGAACAAAGGTCCATCCAGGTCTGTGTGTCCTTTAGCTGTCCCTGAAGAAACACTGGGCTTCTGTCCAGACTCATCCCTACACAGATGGAGACAGCAGAGAAGGAGGAAGATGGAAGTGGATCGGTAGAGTGAGGAGGGGAGGGAGGAAGTGAGGAAATTGAGGAGAAAAGAAGAATTGCCAAATGAGTTCAAGCCCCGACTTGATGTTTGAGGAAACTGACATACAGCAGCTAAAACATCAGACTTCTCTCATTCCAAACAGTTTGCCTAAACAAAAACACAAAAAAGAAATTGTATTTTCCGCTTGAGGGTGGGTGAACTCTATCTGCATATGATTCCTGTCAGAATACACTGAGTATCTTGGGTTAATACGACGCAACAGGCCTCTCCTCTCCTCTCCTCTCCTCTCCTCTCCTCTCCTCTCCTCTCCTCTCCTATCACCTCCTCTGCTCTCAGGATTGAGACATTGGCTGCATGGTGAAAGAGCGACTGGAGACTCTGACCTGGCTGATGGCTGAGAACCTTCTGGAAACAACTGGAGAAATGCTAACAGCTGCAGGGAAGAAGTATGTGTGTGTGTGTGTGTGTGTGTGTGTGTTAGATTCCCTCAACAGGTATCCTCCCATCTCCACCACCCTCGTTTCTCCCTCTATTTTCCTCTGACTCTTGGCCCATTTCTCTTTTTGTTGTCCATAATGTCTTTCTCCGCCTCCCTCATTCCTTCTCTCTCTCCTTCTTTAACACACACACACACACACACACACACACACACACACACACACATTCAGAGTGGCAGCACGCCACACGGCAGCCCCTTCAGGTGTTTTCTGCTCTTATTGACCCCGGTGTCATCTCCCATTACCCAGCTGACAGCTTTATGAGCCGCTGCGTACAGTCAGACCTAACTCGGCTTCTGTAAATCTGGTAAAAACAGCAGGTATATGTAACATCAGCCCACATCAAAGAACACACGCCTGTGATGCACTGAAACACACACCTGTACCAGACAAGCAGGTGAGAAAATGAAGAACCTTAACAGAGTTATAAATATGTCAGCATGTTGACATCTTAACTCAATAAATCTGATATACTCAGGTTGTTTTGTCCAGTTACTGATGGTAAGGCGCATGAAGCATGAAGCTCAGAATACACTATTAAAAAGGGTGAAGAGAAAAATGGAAAGAAATGCAAATCAGCTACAAAAGATGCAACACAACCTGAATCAAAAAATCTATGAAAACATTTTTTTGTGAAATAAATTAAATGAATTTACAATTTCAATAAAAGCAATATATTTTAGTACAAATATGAATATAAAAAAAAAAATAATGAGCCTAACAAATGTATATATATATTTATTTACTGCTTTAACTATATATTACTCTGTGTGAAATATTTAATATATACATTTACCAACCTTACTCACACTGTTTAGTCCTCACATTTAGAAAAACAAAATGTCAGGTTGTGATGTATTCTGTCTGTATGGACGGGCTTACTGTAAGCTTCGGTTCATTGTGTGGAGTTTAAGCAGCGATGCCATGCGCTTGCAGATCCCAGCATTGTCTCTCATACATGCGGAGTGCAGAAAAAGAGAAAGCAACACTGTGCCTGAACCTAATCTAAAAGGCAAAATAGATGGGGTGAAGGGTGTATATATGCGAATACACAGTGTGTGTGTGTGTGTGTATAAGTGGGGTATGTTAGTATGTGTGAGACATTTGACCATCACCAGACAGGCGTGCAGAGAGACAAAGATATACAAAAGAGGGAAATGTTACAAAAAAACACACACGCTCTCGCTCTCGCTCTCGCTCTTACTCTCTCTCTCTCTCTCTCTCCCACTCTCTCCCTCTAATCCACACACTCTTGGTGCACAGCAGCAGTGTAGTAAAGCAGCCATGCAGTCAGTTTGTCCATGTACCTGAGTGTGTAAGCCAGGAAGCTGCTGCGGCTCTTGGCTGACCTGATCGTGCTGTCCAGGGACACGGTGGACTCCCCGATGGCCGAGCGGTACAGGGCATCCTCCGTGTACGTGTTGTTACAGTTGAGGGAGCGCTGAGGATGGACGGAGGGTGGAATGACAGAAAAAAACAATCATTTACAAACCAAAACGGATCTGTGTGTGTGTGAGAGGGTGTGTGTGTCCACTCACAGTGAGCAGAGAGGCTCTTGTGGCGCTGCTCTCATCCGTTATGGTTTTCTTTCCCGTGAAGACGTTCTTCAGATTTTTTCTTACTTCTCTGTTGAAGATCACGTGGAAGAAAAAGATGAAGATGCCCTGTGAAGACAGTGAGAGAGAGAGCGTTTCAGAAGAGTGTGTGTGCGCACAGGAGGAAGATGATGATGGATCAAGTTGTCGTTTATCTGTTCTCAGGGTTTGGACACACTGACTTACCTGCAGGCAGCTGAAGCCCGCGAACAGGTAGTGGAAGGTCATTACGTCGCTGTTGACCGCCATCAGACCCAGCATCCAGGTGGCGCTGATGAGTAGCAGTAGGAGGAAAGCCATACGAAGAGCAGGACTATGACAGGATAAACATGATGAAGATCAGATTCCCGCACGTGTGATTCGAATATACATTTTACAGTTAACACCAGGGTTTCAAACCCTCTGGTTACGGCTCTGTGACTGAAACACTTACATAGCGCCTGACTTCTCGAAGGCTTTCTGCCTGCGACCGCACGACGCCTTCGCAGCCAGAATGAAGATCACAATGTTGACCTTTGGAGAAGCGTAGAGACAGAAAAGTCAAACGAGAGTGCTCCATTTTCTCTTATGAGTTCTTAGGTATGGATGCGTTAAAGTCATTTTAAGTACCAGGACGACAACAAAAATGGGCCCGGCGAAGCTCCAGATGAGTGTGTCGTGCACAGACAGCCAGCAGAAATCGGGATTCCCATAACCTTGAGGGTCGAGGCCCACTGCCAAGCCTACACACACACACACACACACACACAAACAAAAGCAACACGATGAACCAAACGTTTTCCCTCTGCCCTGTGTTTCTTCTTCCCCTTGCAGCCGTCGAGCAGGCGAGACAGAAATTGCGCAACGCAATGCCACAATTATATTTACAGATGCTATAAATCATGAGAGATACCTTCACGAGATAGGAAAGAGGGGAATACTTAAAAACTTTATGGTATTGAGCATTACTGTCATTCTGACACATTTTTGACAATCAAGTAAAACCTCGACATCTCTTCCCGCCGTCTGTCTATCAGCCTGTGTTTTCCTTTGTCTCTTCTACAGCAGATTTCCCACGAGGATCACAGCCTCTTCAGACGAGGCGAGTAGCAGCATGAAAGCGCCCTGATTACATGGGTGGGTGTGTGTGCGTGTGTCTCACCGGTGATGATAGCCGGTATGCCCCAGCCCATGGCATAGTAGAACCTCATGTGTCCGTGGTTGATGTTCCTCAACTCCGTCAGCATGCGGTAGATGTGCAGCCCCTCCACGAACATCCAGGCGAACGTGCACATGTAGAAGTAATGGAGGAGGATGGCGATGACCGTGCACACAAACTGGAGGGGGAGAGAGAGCGAGAGAGAGAGAGAGAGAGAGAGAGAGAGAGAGAAAAAGAGAGGGATGGAAATTCGTGAGTGACAGAAAATGTTTGTATTTTATTTTTTCTTTCCAGTATAACATTAATCTGCTATCCATACATCCATTCAACATCTCCAATACATCCATCCATCCATCTTTGCATCCCTCCGCTGATCCGTCCATTATAGATTCTTCCATCCTCTCTTTCTTCTTTTATTAACTGCTAAGGAATGCAGTAAGTCAGATACAACGGTTTGAGAGAAAGAGAAAGAAAGAGAGAGAGATGGAGAGAGATAGAGAGAGGACAGGATCATAAATCATCCTGCTGATAGCCCTGGGCACACGCTGACAGCATTCCACAGTTCTGACACACACACACACATCTAAACACACTGATGATTCCAAAACTGCAGGTGAGTCATTGAACTCTTATCGGTAGCTGCACCTAGACCCAGATTAGGTCGCTGCTGAATCCCCACCATGTCGTAACCTGACGTGGCGGCGTACACGACTGAAACCAGGCTCGCTCTTCGTGTGTCTCTGCTCTACAAATCTCATTCCATCCCGAGGATTACCTGCCAATTAAACGATTAATGAGGCCTTCTGTACCGCCGTATCGAATGAAAAGAAGACGTTGTTTTGGGAAATGTTTGCCAGATCTTACCAGCCTGAGGCCTGCTACTGGAGAAAGGTTCCAGTCACAGCACGTCTCCCATAATGGCCTGAGGACGTGTGTGTGTGTGTGTGTGGGTGTTGTGTGTGAGTGTGTTTGTCCAAATGTTTGAGTCAGCAGACTTCAAAGAATTCCCACACCTTTTGATCCTACTGTATATCTGACAAACCCTAGCTCCATATTCAACTGTAAACTTAAAACCTTCTGCTTTGTCCCAGCCAATCACCTACGCAGACTTCAAGACTTTCTGAAAATCTACTTAGAGAGTTTATATTTGGAGCAGGGTTTAGCAAAGAGCACATTCCAGGTTATTACAGTCATTAGTCAAGCATCAAAACACATAATCTGTCCAATAAAGGCAGACTCTCAGGTAGGCCTTGGACTGTTGAGTCTGGTAAAGCCCCTGTCAACACAGTGTCAGACGTCTTGCCTGCAGGCCAAACAAATATCATAGCACGCCCGGCGGGGTCTAATGCAGTAAACCCCCGGATCGAGGCGTCTTTATCTCGCATCAAGTTCCACCATGCCGCAAGCACAGGAAACGTACGCACAGATAACAGATCCAGTGTTTCAAGAAATGTGGCTGTAGTTTGATTCGATATAAAACTTTTATCCTACACAGGTCTGCAATATTTAAAAATACTACTAACGTTAGAAATTTGAGGGAAGAAAACACCCAGAGGAGTCGTCATGTGAGGTTTTGAATTCCATTCAGAAGTCTTGCCAAGATGCTGCAAGGCTGTGGTTTTCCAACATGAGATTTGATCCGAAAGTTCTAGAAAGTCGCATTAACTATTATCCGTGACTCACCGGGTTGTCAGTCTGGTTGATGCCGAGCAGGAAGATGAGTTCGGAGAAGAACAGCGCGGCCACCAGGTTCCTGTGGATGGCGTGCAGGTTGGAGTGCATCCGGCGCAACAGGCACAGCAGGATGAAGGTGAGGAGGAGGAGGAAGAGGGAGACGGACACGGTGGTGTAGGTGACGATTTTCAGCGGGAGCACGTCGCCATTCTAAGGGGAGAGAACACACATCTTCGCTGCAGTTCTGGGACGTCAGGGGTAAAGTCTCATACACACACACACCAGCACATCCTTGTGCACTCACCTCTCTCTTTGAAATGTCCATGAGCACGGCAAAGCTGGTCATGTGATTACACTGGCAGCTGATGTGACTGTTGTTTCTGTTGAGCAGCTCGCAGCCTTTCGACGACCACCCCCCTGTCCCTCCGATCCTAAACACAACAACACACACCCCATCCAGGAAGAGTGTAAGAAATCCAAGTTTGTGTTCACAAGTTTAATCCCAGTCAATGTGTGATGACAATGTCCTCTGTGTGTGTGTGACCAACTCACGCGATAGAGTGGTTCCAGAAGACGCACACAGGCTTGGTCCTCTCCTTTGTCTCCAGCAGGGTGAACTCTAGTGTGATGGGGGGGTCCAGGGTGGCGGGGAGGGGCGGGCCCTCACTGTGGACTGTGGCACTCACGATCGCTGTGTTGATCACCGGACGGTTGGGCAGCCTGGAAACACACCAAAAATTAAGGCGACTTTCTCACACACACAGAGGCACATATAGAGGCACAAGTATGGTAAACCTTACAAGATGTTTACTTTGTTAACTCTCTACTTGATCAGAATCCTGTTTCAAGTGACTTCATCTGTTATCCTACACCTCAAACCCAATAACTCCATATTCCTGACCACCCAGATAGAGTTTAAAGGCCTGTCCGAGCACAGATAAGTACTTATACTTCTGTTAAACACACCTAAATGTTATGATGTGCATTCAGCGTAAAGATTAAACATTTCCCATATGAAATACTTTCAGTGTACTTAAACCTCACAGAGTATGACAAATTATACACACGCCTGCATGCGGGCGGCTGTGAGTGTGTGCAATGCCTTTGTTCCTATTATTAAATGACATTTTTCATCCTTAGTGCTTGGGTCTGACAGCCATGAATCATGACTTTTGGCTGGATTATGTTTCATCCTTGCACAGTTTGTGAGAAAATTCTATGCACTCTGTTTCTCAAATATATCTTGTGTATCAACATAGTCTGAAGTTATTCTAACCTATTTTGTAACCTTAACATTGAATTATGGGTAACTGCATGTGCTTCAGTCGTCTACCTGAGGCTCCTGCGGTCGGGGTCATATCTCTCTGGGAGCAGCTGACTCAGTGACTTGAACACCATCACCACGGCGACAGGCAGAGGGGCAATGGGCTCAATGTAGCGGCGTTTCCTGTCGGACACCGTGTGCGCCTCCGCCTCCTGCTTCTCTTTCTCCGTCTCCTCATTCTCCTCAGGGGGCTCGGTTCTGGTGGCGGGGGTGACGCTGGGCTCTGCTGAGTTAGACACCCTGCGACCCTGAGGCTGGAGGTTAAACTGAGGGAAGAGCACAAAGGAGCCAAGGTCTTTGGGGAAAGCCTCATGGTTGTCCAGGAAATGAGGGAACGTGGCCCTCTCTGGGTCCGACACGTCCAGGTAGTCCACGGTCAAAACTGGAAAGGAGTCAGACAGAGAGGGCTTAAAGAACATATCCAAAATGATCATTACATGTACTCAAAGCTATACGTTTTCTTTGTCCGCTCACTCATGTTTTCGGTGACGATGGTGAAAGGTTTGAGGTAGGTTTTCCTGACGTTCTGCGCCAGCGTGTTGGCGTACTCCTCGAAATTCCGGAGCAGATGAGCCGTTCCGCCCTCTGTCTTCTGGATCTGCTCCCAGTGCTCCTTGTTGTCGGGACTCAATATGGCACTGCCGGCTCGCACCAAATTCTAGAAAAACATAAAAAAAAAACATTACAAAAAATATGCTACTGGTCCTACAACTTCATCAAATAATTATGTGAAGTATTAGTATAGTATATTCGGGGAAAATACCTCATTAAACTCTGCGTCTCTCATTGTGGTGAGGTCGAATCCCGCCTGCCTGCTCTCATATTGTAGCACCTGGTTCAGCAGCTGGGCCGCCGTCTTCACGTCATTGCCGTAGAAATGCTGGGTGCCGCTGGTGGCGCTGTGGAGCATTCGCACAATGGTCTTGGAGCGGCCGCTGTCCATTCTTGAACTGTTGCGGCGCAGATCCTCGTTCTGAAAGAGAGAATAGAGGGGACAGAGAAAGGTGCGGAAAAAAAGAGCAGGTCAGAGGAGAGGAAACCTGAGATGAAACATAATAGAAATAAGCCTAACCCAGGATTAGTGTGACTTAGTGAGTGTTGTGTTCAGGTTCCAACAACAACGGGTGAAATACTTTGTTTACTCCTCCGATTTAACCTGAAAATCATCAAAACGGCCGTTGGGAAGATTTAAACCTGAGAGTAATGGTGTTGCTGTTTTATCTGGTGTTGTACTCACCAGTTTCCTCAGCTGGGAGAAGGAGACGGTGGTGCAGTTAAACATCTCAGGTGACAGCCAGCCTTTTTCATCGTTGCAGTGGCGAATGGCGGTACCTGGGGACAGACAACAGAAACTCAACACTAGTCCATACAAAGCAGAAAACATCAGGAAAACAGACTTACAAACTGAACTGAGATCAGAAAAATAAAGAGAGCCCCTGTAAAGTGCTCTGGGGTGGAGTTCAATGCCTTAAGTAAAACTGAAGCAGCGGTATTGTTCTCGTCTGCATTAGTTGGAGAAGAAGGCTTCAGTGGAAAGACATGTCTCTTAACCGTTGTTCTAAAGAAACAGGCGGAAAAATTTTCCAGCGGGAGCCAAGAGATGGCGATGTGCAAAGTTAGCAAATTAATTCCCCAAAAGAGTCCGGGGAATCGACAATGGAGTTGCCATGGCGATGGCAGTCACTAGGGGGTAACCCGGCAAGTGAAATGGCTTGACGAAGTACAGGTCAGTGATCTCGAATCATGCCTTCACCCCTCTCTCTCTCTCTCTCTCTTTCTCTCTCTCTCTCTCTTGCTCTCTCTCTCGCTCTCTCTCTCTCTCTCACACACACGTACATACAAATACACACACAAAGCTACAGCAGGCTGTAACTGGGTTACGATCACACATTAACTTGACCTTGACATGAACTTGGTCATCAGTCAGCGTGACTGTCCCTTGAAACAGCCTGATCGGACCTCTGTGGCGAGGACCACACACTGTTCTGACCACGTCCAGACCTTTGCCCCTTGTCATTGATGAAACAGCACTCACCAACAGATCCTTTGGGACAGTTCATGGCAGCAGGGCGTCCAAACTTGGTCTTGGGCCACCAGATGCCAGCATCGAAAGCTTTGGGGCAGCCCTCGTACACCACTGTGAAGGACAAAGGACGAAGGTGATGATGAAGGTCAAACCTGACAGTATCTGGTAAATGTAAAATGTAACTATATCATATATCCTCATATCATATTATATCATATAGTACCAATATTATACATATGTATCACATCAGAGTGTGAACTTGGAACTTGTGTTTGTAGTCTCCTTCTTTCCTTTCCTTCAGACCCGACACTCAAATCCCCAAAGTCAAGTCAAGTCAAGTTTATTTATACAGCCTGATATCACAGCAATGTCTCAAAGCGCTTTACAAGCCCAACCCAGCCCAAAGCTCTCTTGGAAGACGTGGAAAACATCCCAAAATCCTTACACAGACTTACTTACACGGAAAAGGGGGAAATAGGCAATTTTACAGACACTCCCTTTTATTGACCAGGCCCGGCATGGAATCGGAAGCAAACTTTTAAACCAAATGTCTCATAATGTCAGGACACCACCGTTACTCACTAACCAATCCACTCCAACCAGATAGAGCAGCAGAAGAACAGAAACCGTGGAGCATAATTCATTATCAGGGTTAATAAATCACTACAACAAAACCAGGTTGGGACCTGCATGTTGGCTGGTTAGTGGTTTCGCTCGATAGCTCTGCATTTGGTCATGTGACCTGGCACCCCACAGTGTTAACTCTTAGGAGCCACTTCTTCTGCTACACTATCGCTTTCCTGTTATTCAGATTAAACATTCCAGTCTTTGAAGGCAGCAGTGACGTTAACCATACATTTATTCTGTGCTCCCTGTGGAACTGACTCAAAAGCTGCTGGGCTTTGTTTGTTTCTGAGCTGACAGACTGGTATGAGGCCTGCTGTGGATGGTCGCAGCTCAGTGACACAGAAACAAACACAGACCTCATTTATCATCAGGGAGAAAAAAACATATCCTCCCCCTCTTCCTCTCCTCTATTTAATTTCCTCCTTAAATACACTTTGACCTCTTGCTTTTGTTCGTCAGTGTCTCCTTCCTTCTCTCATGTCACATTCCCTTTTCCTTCCACCTGTATAACATTTCCCCCTTTCCTTTCCTTTCCTTTCCTTTCCTTTCCTTTCCTTTCCTTTCCTTTCCTTTCCTTTCCTTTCTTCCCCCTTATTTAAATCCCTAAAAACTGTAACCGTGAATTTGAATTTCCCTAAGATTTCAACAGAGGAAATTAATGAGTTATAAAGAGTGTAGGCTTTAAATTAAAAGTCCGGACACGTTGTGTGAGTGTGATGAGCGTCATATTGGGTCAAACAGTAGGCAGACTGCCATTCATTTTCTATTAGGGGACTTGGTGGTTTTGTCTTTCTGCTCTTTCCATTCATCGTTACTGTATTGTGTGTGTGCAGTCTCAATGCCAACTTAGCCCGGGAGCCAGGCTCGCCTCTTCTGCTTGACTGGATGGCAACAAAGAGGCAAAGTTAGCTCGGCCGAAAGCACCAGCAGATGTGAGCGACAGTATTTGTCTTGCTCTGACACTTTGTGGATTCATGCGACCAGCACTTCGGGGAAGAACACACTAACTTTTTGAAGGGTTTTCTAATATGCCATGTTCATTTCAAGAAAATGATTAGGAATGTGCACAAAAATGATGCTGTTTTGAGTTTTAATGAGTGTATTCACATACCCTCGCATCCAGTGGGGGTGACCTCGGCGAAGGGGTGGTCACAGTGGTTACACTGACGACCTATGACCCCTCCCTTGCAGGGGCACTGTCCAGTTTGCGGGTCGCAGGTTCGGGACTCGGAGCCCACAGAGAAACACTCGCAGGGGTGGCAAGTGTCATCACCCTCTGGTCGATAGTAGTTATCCTGCAGGGAGGAAGAAGAGAGTAGAGGATGAAGGCCAGGGACAAAAGCACAAACTCCAACTCCAATTCCTCCACGTGGACTGAAGTGTCTGAGTTTACCTTGCAGCGACACTCTCCGGTGGTCTTGTTGCAGTCAGGGTGAAATCCCCTACTGACTTCGCAGTTACAGGGTCCACACACAGGACTGCCCCACCAGCCTCGAGGACACGGCTTCTCCACCCTGGAACAACAGGCAGCAAGGCATAAAGTCCAGCAAACCCAAATGGCATTGTAAAAAAAAGAGTCGATTTGGTCTGGACCCAACTGATTGCGGTGTTCACATAGTAAACCTTGCTTTGGTCTCAACCACCGTGCATTTGAGTTCTGATGTACCAATCTAGAGGGGGAAACGCCCGCACGGTCTGAAAACAGCCTAAAATGCAGTTTACTATTGCACACATTGTTGTTAATAAAATGATTTTCATCAACTTATTTTAAGATAAGATGAATTGTATAGAAATCAATTTTGTCAGTATCACTTGACAATGTAAGCCGTTCAACTACCTGAAGAGAAATATACAATTAATTACAACCCAATCTGTATTGGAGAAAAAAGATATAGTAATAATAACATTAACAATACAGTTCAATGATAAATATATAAAATGTAAATAAAATAAAATAAAATAAAATAAAATAAAATAAAATAAAATAAAATAAAATAAAATAAACACACTGCCACATAAACAGGCTTGATGCCGACTTACTACTGTCTTTCAAAAAAGACAACCCAGCCCAAATCTGATAGCTGACTATCAGGTAAAGTTATCTGTGACTGAATGCTCTATGTACCTGAATCTAACATAAACTTCCTCTACACTTTTCAGAAAGTGACTCAAGTGTGACTCATTCATTCATGCACTCACACACACACACACACACACACACACACACACACACACACACACACACACACACACACACACACACACACACACAGTCTCCCTGTGTTGTGATGTGATCCGATAGGGGCCGAACACAGGGTGAGGGCAGCGGAGACTAAACACCTGTGGAGGCTCAGTCAAGCGTTGCGGGGGAATCCCACATTCTGCCTAACACAGGAAGTGATGCGTGTCATAGGGGTCATAGTTCAGGGGGAAAAGAGTGTCTCGATCAGGGCTGAATAGCGCACGTGGGCTCTTGCACAATGCCAACTGTGCAAAAATACACACTTAATCTGCACGGATAAATTGACTCAGTGTAACTATAATACACCACATTATTGTTTTTTTTATGAAAATCCATCAGAGAATATATTTTTTAGTATTAATATTTGATTTGTTATCCCACAAATATCTTTTTACTTTTCTTCTGCATGCACCTGAATTTCCATTTTCTAGTTCCAGTTTCATCTTATCTAATCTTTTGCGAGCAGTTCAGAGATTCAATCCCAGCACTGCACCTGTTGTAACAAAAGGAGTATGAACGTGTGTGTGTGTGCAGGTGAATCAGACGGACAGAGAGCATGTGTATCAGCATCGACACACAGTAGGTAGATTGAATTTGGAGGAGATAAGCTCCCAATTTTACCTGATAGTTTGATTATTCCTTTCTTTCATTCTATCTCTCTCACACACACACTCACACACAATCAAGCTCAGATTACTGGCTAATAAAGTTGCTCGGAGGCGATAAGACGTTGGCAAAAGTACAAAAACTTGGTGAGAGGTCAACATAACTAAAGAGGATTAGTGGGCTCTGTTGGAGGCAAAGTCCACAAGGCTGCAGTGGAAATCAACAGTGGTCGCTTAATTTCCGTAAATCTAGATTTAGGCTGATGAAAACATACGACATGTCAGGAGGAACTTCACCTACAGACACACAGAAAGGATTCTTACTTGTTTTCACAGTATTGTCCGTAGTAGCTCTGTCCACATTCACAGGTGTAGCCGTGGGACGAGCTGGGCTTGCGGACGCAGGTGGACACGTGCTCACAGGGATTGAGCTGACAGGCATCCAAGCACTCTTTACCAAAGTAACCTGTGGATGGACAGAGACACCGAAGGACAAGGGGAGTGAAGAGAGGCGCCAAAAGCTCATCCGGAGAGATTTAAAATGGTACGCAATTGCTGCTTACCTGGGTCGCAGACGCAGGTGTGTGTGCTCCAGTCGTCGCTGCAGTGGCTGTTTTCGGGGCACATGTGGGCGTCGCAGGGGTCGGCCAGGTCGCAGCCTTCCTCCACGCGGATCTTCAGGCCCTGAGCCATGTTCACGTTGGCAACGTTGGTGGACGTCTCACCCATACGCACGCCCTAATAAATCAGTGTTTTCAGTGAGATATTTCCTTACAGAGGATGTTTTTGTTGATGCAGATGACACACACATACACACACTAACCTGAATACAGCCAGTGAAGCCCCTGCTGACATGGTTCCCCTTCCCTGGCAAACCTCCAATATGAAGTGTTTGTAGCTTCAAACCGGGAAGGTCATTTCCGATCTCAACTGACTTCTGTACGAACAAACACAAGAACAAAATTGGTGTCTATAGAAACAAAGACGAATTGGGTGCATCCTTGTCTCCTCGTGGTGATCATTTGCGTTGTTACCTGGTACATGCCATAGTCCAGGGACACAGCCACCATGTATTTGATGTCCTTGCCGTCTTTGACGCTGGTCAGTTCTATCAATAGGTGGTGCCACTCGCCGTCATTGACCCGTACTTGAGTGAAGCCCAGCGACGCCACCAGCTTCTGTTTGAGCAACACCTCCATGCGGACCTGCTGCTCACTCACCTGAATCAGTCACAGTATCGTCAATAGCCCGTAATTGATTCAGTTTCATTCTAAAATAGATGTTTGTCAAATATTTCTGCTGTATCTCACCATGAGGTTGATGGTGGAGGACAGTCCGGCATTCGCTTGCATCAGAGTGCCAGCAGGCTGCCTGGTGCGGAACATGAGGCCCATGTACCAGGGCACGGCGATGGTGACGTCCGGGTCACTCCAAGAGACCAAGGCCTGACCGTCAAAGAACTGAGGGGACGGCATCACTGGACAGGGATGAGGGGATTAGTATTTGGCATTCACAGCACTGCTTTGGTAAACACATATTCCCATATTACACTATAAAAGAAACAAGGCAATCAACAAGAAGCATAATATGTGCCCTTAACATACTGGTGAACACACACACACACACACGCACACTGCTTGCCTTTTTCAACACAACATACAGTGAGCGTTGCAGTGTAATCTGTAACTCTGTATCGTCAAGAATCCCATGGGCGCATACTTTTATTTATATAAGTGCGCAGATTCTCACACACACACAGACCATACACTGTAATTATCAGATAAAGCAGATATTTGTCCGTGCTAGCTGGTTAAAGTCTACCATTAAAGACAAAGAAGATGTACGGATATCTAAGGACAACCAGCCACTCATTCACTCTTCTGAATCATGCTGAGAGAAAGCTGCAGGCAAACGAATGGTGGGAGCAGATGGCCTGTGCCTTTAGCGGCTTTTTGAATCTCAAATCAGCACTTGTCCGTGCTCGGGTCCAGATTCTGTTGCTGGTGTTAATCTCTACCCGTTTTGTGCACTTGACTCTTGCTGAAAGTGACACGTCGTGGATGGGAGAGCAGACACAGTGGAGCTTTTCACCGGGGCCAGACGTGAACAATCAGACAGGCAGGTCCTACCAGAATCCCCCAAAATTGTCTACCTCTTCTTGAGTCTGAACCAAGATAACCAGGTAAGATGATAAACACATTTTCATTTACTACAGAAGCTTGTCTGACACCAATCCAGACGTTTAAACTTGAGATCTGACCCTGGAGCATGTACCAGCTGTATTCATTGCAGATATTTAGTCCCCATTGTTCTCTTGTTCTTAGAACTTGTTCCATGCCTTTAAAAATATGGTCTGCTGGATCAGAACCTGACATGAAGATCCCTGAAGCAAAGGGAAGAAAGTGCAACGACATCACCAGGCGGTTCAGAACCAAAGTTTTTTTTCCCATCCGCCCTGGATGAATCTGGCAGTGTCGAATACCAGCCAACAAACATCTTGTTTCTCATATGGCAGCGAGGTGTCGAAGCCTCCAACCAAGTGTTTCAACAAGCAGCAGAAGGGGCCAAAACCATTTTTTCCCCCGGCTCCTCTGTGATCCCGGCCCAATTCAGACACCGGATCAGGGGCCTGGCTACCTCATAGACAAGAAGGATAAGAGAGACATTGACACCTCTGCACATTTTTTTGGAAGCTTGCCCTGGAGGAAAAAATCAAAGTTCTCTGCTTACAACAGAAGAACACGAGATGGGTTATTACTCAGAGGAGTGGCATCGCCGGAGTGTAAATAAAAACACTGCTGGCAAGTGATAATGCTTTTGTGTTCCACCAGTCAAGAATGTGTAGGGGAAAGTAGAAATAGCTGCGATATACATTTGTTATCAAATCTGGACTTTAATAGGAAACTCATCCATAGCTCGTTTTATGTCCTCAGATACAAAACCCAAGTCATCATTTTTACTAACTCTATCGTGCGGCTCACTGTGACCATTGTGAGCGCTGCATGACTCATGCATGGGGGAGATGTTCCTTATCCCATCTCATCACCAAAATAAAAGTCTTGGAATTCTGGAAGTACCTTAAGACATAGAGATAAACATTCGCGTGCCTGTAGACACATGCTGATTTGGTCACAGACACACCCGTGTAAACAAAGACAAACACATGAGCACAATGCTGATGTGCATGCTAACTCTCTCTCTCTCTCTCTCTCTCTCAGACACAAACACGCACACGCACTCATTACCTTGTTCACAGTTCTTGCCGCCGTAACCAGTAGGACACTCGCAGCTGTACGTATTCCATCTGCTGACACACACGCCTCCGTTGTGACACACCTCGCTTGTGCAGAAGTTCTTCTTGGCAGGACAACCTTGTCATTAAAGACATGTCACGTATTAATGTGTTGAAGGGAGACATACAAATTGAGATCAGAGTTTTTGAGCCTTAAACTTCTATACAACAATAACGTCTCACCTGGTGTGGTGCCGTTGTTCGCGATGAAGCCTGCCATGTCTATGGGTTTGCTGTCAATGCTGAGGTTTCGCATGCAGCCCACAAAGTTCCTGTTCCTGACCGGGAAGTCCTCGGGGAGGTTGGGAACGCCACCTAGCAACAGCGGCCCCGTCAGGTCCAGTGATCTGCAGGGGACAGATAGGAAATGGATCACATACACACTCTGTGACACAACGCTGCACAGGAACAATCCAAGCCACTGCATGTGCTAATGCAACCAACCAGAGACACATTCAGTGTCAGGGACATGTCTTCATTTATGATAATAATTATAATTACATTTTTATTATTAATCTTCCAGCCTGTTGAAAAGAACCCGTCAAAGTGTTAATGTGAGCACACCCAAATCCATTGGGTGCGAACCTGACTAAACAGGAATACTTGGGGTGAGTTTGAATGTTGGGAGAGATACGTTTTCCCTCCCTCAGTGAGCGTGCCCCTCGCTCTGGGAGGAATCAGCTGATCGCCCTGGATGACTTTCAATTCGGATATTCAGAAGATCCAGTAATTAAGCTGCTATAGAAAAAGGATTATGCAATTCATGACATACGCTTTGACATATTGACAGAGAGCATATCTTACATTGTGTCTTTAACACCTCTCGGCTTCTGTGACCTGCGCAACAAGTTGTGGAGGAATGTAACCTCATTAACTCCACTTTGAAGCATGCTCTTTCTCTTTCTCTCTCTCTCTGTCTCTCTCTCTCTCTCTCTATATCCCTCTCCCCACCCTCTGCACACAAAATGTGTTTTAGCATGCAACTGTCGCTCTGCAGAAGCCCTCATACAAAAATAAACCCTCGTCTTACAAAAATTAATCAGTCTTTTGCAAACATACGCTAAGTCGGTTAAATCTGTGTTGAGATGCTCTTTTGGTGTCCAATGCCTTGTTTGACAGCAGCGACCGCACGAGGATGAAGGCGAAGATTTAAAGAGACAAAAGGAGGAGAAGATTAGAGAAGGAGGGATGTGTAATCTGTTGTAATGCAGGCAATTTAACATCACCCCCGAGGCACGACATATTTGCCGATTAGTCTCGCCATCTGTGTGTGTGTGTGTGTGTGAGTGTTCAGGCGTGGGATGGTTTGGTGAAAGAAGACCAACAGTGAGAAGGGGGACAAGAGAGAGAGAGAGAGATTCCGGCTCACTTCTTCTGTCCGGTCTGGGTGCCCTGGGCTGCGCAGGAGTAGTTGCCGATTTGGTTTCCGAAGCGGATCGCCATGGAGATGTCGCAGTCGTCCACAGCGACCACAGCCACCTTCTCTCCCGAGGGTCCGTGGGGGGTGCCCAGACGCCCGATGTTGGGCTGAAAAACAAAGTTTCATTCTGTTACACACTGCAAACACTGACTGAAGACGTTTTAATGCTTTCTGATTTATAGATTTTATTTTTCCATCAGCACCTCGCAAACAATGCCTGGCTGACTTTTACAAACTTGGAATGGGAAGTAAGCAGGCCTTTCTTGACTTAAATGGGCGACAAAACCACTATTGTGCGTCGGCTCACAACTAATGATCAACTAAGCGGGATAATTCCTCCATCAAGGCCCTGCAGCCGACCAGTTGAATTTGGACAGGCCAAGAAGAATCAGGCCACCAAACGGCTTAAATTGTGTTTGAAATGTGTGAAAGTGGAGCATTTGCTTAACAAAGGTAAGCTTGGAAATGAAAGCAGAAACATTTGTGTATTAGTATCTCAAAATTACACTTTTACGGGCATGGAAATGAGGCACTGAAGGCATCTTGATACTCTGAAATAGTTTCGTTTTACAAAATAAACCAGCGTCCTACATATGCTGACTGATACCTATAAAGTGACAGAATTTATCTCAAAACATATAGAATATTGCATAACAGAAGATGAAACCCTCATGTTTTATTTTATTGCCCTATCTCTCTCAATCTGCTATCTCTCCTGGGAGAGTGTTAAATCTCTAAACTACTAAAAACACAACAATGGGAGAGCAGATGCCAGGTATGATAATGATGCACTGTTTACATACTGCAAGGCAACCCACTTGTTTAGATTTAAGACAGATTGGAAGATTACAAACGAGACCAAAGCAAAGCAATACACCTCCATGTGAAAACATGAAGGTATGCCATGATAAAAAGGAGATAAATTTGGATAAAAGCAACAGATGAGGCAGTAGAGAGTGTGTGAGAGAATGTTTGTCTGCACAAATAGGCTTGGAGAAATTGAATACTCGAGCAGAGACATGGCAAACAAAGGAGGAGGAAATAAGAGGACGAAAAATAGAAAAGAGGGAGCGACGGACAAAAATAGGAGGAGGGAGACAAAGAGAAACTGGCAAGCGACGAGCCGCAGAGGGGGGGCGGTGTAGGCGAGTGGCAGGCGCTTCCATTTTGGCCCAGGTGGGCTCCGGCCCGGCCAAACTTTTCCAACCCACAGGGGGGCTTCATTGTCGTTCATCATTGCCACTCCCTCCGCTGTGCCCTGTTTCCACTGCCTCCACAAAAACACTTTCACGCTTTCCACAAGGACGAGCAGGAAAAGCATCCAAACAGCTGAAAGTCTGCTCTCTCTCTCTCTCTCTCTCTCACTCACTCACTCACAAACGCACACACACAGATTAAGACAGTCAGTGAGCGAGCCAGCCGTGGGAGCATTTGATCCCTTTCCTGTGGATGTGTGACAATAGCAAGGACAGCAGGCGTGGTCGTCACGGATGAACTCATGTCTCAACTGCACTCGGCATATCAAACCTACACATTCCTGCAATCGACCAAAGGATGAGCGGGGGGAAGAGGACACTGGGATTTATTCATTGTTCATCATATAAATAAAGCGAGCTGTAACTGTAATATGTTTACAGCTGTATCATTCCTATCAGAGTGACAAGGGGAGAGAGAGAGAGAGAGAGAGGCGGAGAGAGGGAGGGAGAGAGAGAGAGAGAGCGACAAGGAGCCAATTGCCCCCCGGTACCTAAAGGTGCCAACTTCTGTGAACCCCACCCGTCTTGCTATTTCCTTCTTTATATAACTGTAGCAACCACAGGCATCTGTCTTTCAGGTCTGCCCACATGTAAACTGCCGAACTCTCTGTTTGTGCGATTCCAAACGCAGAGGAGAGGGAGGACGGTTTGACGTTTGAAAAGCGAGTGACAAGATTTAATGTGGCGTTATGTAACCTGGACTCCCCTTCCTGACAGCACCCTGTGGTGAGACGCTACACTCGCTGCATTTCTGACACAAGTGAGGGAGTGTCGGGGCGTGCAGGGATACCGTTGATCATGCTTGTACGACAGTAGGATCACAATATAACCCAAAGCGCAAACCTTGAAAGTTTAGCACACATATGCGAAATCAGAAATGGAGATTCACCCTTGCAGCAGGGGGGGCATTAAACACCCACTGCTATGAAACATTAACGTCCCCCTGGGCCACTCACTGCCTGCTATGAGAGAGAGAGACTTGTTCCAGTCTAGTTTGGGCGATAAAAGCTGATCTGGTTTAGTTTTGGAGAAAAACAAAGCCTGCAGCCCTGCAGCAACAGAAAGTGATATCGCTGAAGAAACAAGTAAATGCCTCTTAGAGCTTCTCCACGAGTGAAATACTAAAACCAGAGCTTCGTACGCATGAGCGAGCATTTCAATACCTGTGGTACTTCCTCTCATAAGCTGATTAACCGAGTCATGTAGCCTATATTACAAAGGAATCCTATTAATTCCATCCACTCGCAGGGCTTATTCTGCATTTTTGCTTTAATTGCAAGATGAAAAATCTAGAGAATAGTGTGCACACTACAGCAGCGCTGGAGCTTTTCAAATCTCGGGTGACTCATGGAGAAAAGTGTCACCGCAAGCCCCAAAGCTGGAATTCTGCACAAGTGAGCAAGAAATTGAGCGAGTCACAAGTCTCAGGTCTGTGCTTGTCAGGTGTTTGTGTTGCGACATGACTTGGTGGCTTGGTTATGGCACCTAGTCCATCAGAAATCACGTGGGGGAAAAAGAAGATAATGCCAATCTGCTGTGTGTTATGCAAAAGCACAATGGTGCAAATTATGCCTCAGACTGTTGAGAAAAGACCAATAATCGAGGCGTTCGGCGGCCACAATAGGTGATTTGTCTGAGACGGAGCCGATCACTCAGCAAGTACTTTCTAGCAGAGGAACGCTAAGTCAGTCAGACGTCAGATTATGATCTTATTGTCTCTTTAAGGTTCAGTGAAGCACAGCGAGGACGACATAGAGTGAAAGAGAGAGAGAGAAATGAGAGAGAGAGAAAAGAGAGAGAGAAAAGAGAGAGAAGGACCGAAAAAAGACAGAGAGAGAGAGAGCGAAAGAGAGAGGGAGTGCAGCTGTTACACCGGCACAAACACACACTGTCAGTGTATAACTAGATACATAGATCATGCGTGTAATGTGTGTATAATATGGAGAGGATATATGAGCATTTACACAGCTGCTAGTTTACAACTGTGCACACACGCAGTTCCCATGCTAAACAAGTTTCACACACACACACACACACACACACACACACACACACACACACACAGGAGGTAATCCAATCAATCAAACACCAAATTGATAAGACGAAGGATTCTATTTGGATTTTGGAAAAAAGAGGAGAAAGGAAAGTAAGTCTTAAGACATGATAGGACCAGTTTGGTAAAAAAAAAGAAATACTCATTACAGAATTCCTTAAAAAAATTCCCAGCTCAGTCATGGCTTGGAATTCCATGGCTGGTGGACCTGTGCACAATTTCAGGCCACTTTCTGACCCCTTGTCTTCAAGTGCACTTGGCCCTTGTTTTGAGGCACCCCATGAGAGTCTCTTATTTACCCCTTCGCACGCACGCACGCACGCACGCACGCACGCACGCACGCACGCACGCACGCACGCACGCACGCACGCACGCACGCACGCACGCACGCACGCACGCACGCACTCTTGGGGGGGTTCAACATTCCCCCTGTTCATTTCTAAAGTCTCCGTCTCTTGGGGGGCCAAAGGCTCGCCGCAGCCATGGTAACGCACTTGATCCCCACAGTTACCCACAAAGACGGGAGAGGCAGAGAACGTGAGGCGTCTCACACACACACACACAAACAGATGCTAAAACAAAAAACGTATACAGCAAAACACACAGCATATTGACAGTTGCAACACAGACGCACACTTTTTACGGTAACTCCCCCTACACACATACAACACAATGACCCACCAAGGCCCACACATCATTCCCCCTCCCTCCCACACACACAAACGTCTATTACCATCAGCTGCCTGTCGAAGACGACATGATAACTCAAGCAGCCCTCCGGCCGGGATAAAGGGCCTTGCTGCATGGATTGAGTTACATGCAAAACACAGTGGGACAGCTTAGCCCAAAACACCTTCAACACTGTCAAAATGAGCAACTAATGACAAGGAAATGTGTGTGGGTGTGTGTTTGTATGTGTGTGTGTCGCGGGTGGAACAGAGGTACAACTACTATTGGTGGTCATTATAGATTTGTGCATGTAATTGTGGAGAATGGGAAGGATGTGTGTGGAATGTTTTTCTATGTGTTGAGTGAGCAAGCGGCAGTCGTGTGTGTGTGTGTGTGTGTGTGTGTGTGTGTGTGTGTGAGGAAGTGGCTGACAGAGCTGCAGCCGGCCATGCGGTTCATTTCGATCATTAAGGAAGAAGGACGCACAGCCCTCTGTTTTATTTGGGTTTGCCTAAGGAAGCGCCATTGTTGCTCAATTTCTCCCGCACTTAAGTGCTACTTCTCTTAAGGTGAAAGGCTTTAAAGTGTGTGTGTGTGTGTGTGTGTGTGTGTGTGTGTGTGTGTCAGTGTCAACCGAGACCAAAAAAACATGTTTCAATATCAGAAGCTGTCCGTAAAACAACAGTTTTGGTGCCACAACAAAACCTGGAATGAAAAATCAAGATGGGCAAGTGACCAAAACTAATATTTCCTTTAGACACTGCTGCCACAAACAGACAGTAGGTGTGTGTATGTAGGTGTATGAGAGACTGTCTGTGTGTGCGTGTGTGTGTGTCTGAAGTCAAGTTTTGGCTTCGTCACGCACAGGCTACTGTGTCCTACATTCCCTCTGGCAGCAAAAACCCATGTCATGTCCACATTACCTCACCTTCCCTGTGGCTATGTAAACCTAGAAGTGTGAATTATTCAAACACACACACACACACACACACACACACACACACACACACACACACACACACACACACACACTCACACTTTGCTCCCAGAGGCCTTACACGAGGCTACGGAGTCCAACGTTCAAGCCTATATGTTACTGCTGTCTTCCTCTCCTCATCGCGCTCCTATCTATCGCCAGGGACAGATGGACAGCGTCTTTTGTTAGCCCATAGCTTTCAAGCGACGAAAACAAATGAGCGGATGAGACACACACACACACACACACACACACACACACACACACACACACACACACACACACACACACACACACACACACTGTGGTAAGTGTAACTCTATCTGGTTTGGTACAGCTTGAGAAAGTTTCTCCTACAAGTCGACTAATATGTCCACTTGTGTGTGGGGTGACATGAATGGGATCATCTTGTTATTGATGTGCTAAAGGAGATGAGCCACATTTTATTTTAAAGCATTGTTTGCTGGCACATTTTTTGTATAATTTATTATTTAGGTTTTTCTTTTTGTCGCTGATCTTTATCTATATTCATTTATCACCATAAAATACAATTTTACTTTATAGAAGTGAAGTTCTAGTAATCTTTTTAAGAGTTTCCATAATGAACTGTAAGACATCAGTCAGGATTTTAGAAAGATGAAATTAAGTAATTGTCTATGTCACTTCCTAAAACCACAAAAATGTTATATTTTATTTGATATTCTATAGATAGTCAATATGTTTCATCAACCAAAGTGGAACAATTCAAATGAGACCTATATGGATTTCCATGCTCCTACGTTCACTTACCGAAACCACTAAACCAATGAAATACTTAAATATATGAGACACAGGGATCCACTTCTACTTTCCACTGATGCAGCACGGCTGTGCAAATTGAGCACTGACATCCCTCCTCACACTGCAATCAAGAATGTCATTTTACAGTGACAGTACATTAACTTAAATAACTTTCATCTTCACCTGACAAAATCCCTTTGTGACATTTACATACTCTTTAAGTCAGCTCTGCTCTGGTTGGACAGCTGTGTCAGTCAGGCCAGAGCTGCACGGTGGGCTGTACAATGGGGATAGTGGACAAACACTCGCTGGCCTTGTAAGCAGGTCAATTTCCTTGTGTTCCATGTTGATGTTAAGATATTACAGAAGCAAATGACTAAGCAACTGGAAGTTTCCAGGGCAGCTAATGATCCATCAGTTAATACATTCCAAATAAGTTTTGGAACAAATTGAGCGTCGACTGCCTGGAATTCCCTCGTGAACTCCCAGCTACTTAGATTGTAACCATCTGAAATGTACAGTATCTTCAATTAGCACCGGAGATCTAACCACTATCTAAACAGACTGGAAGCAATTAAGGATCATTAGGATCGATGTTAACGTTCGGCAGTAAAAGGCATGGCACAATAAAACACAGCCGATAAGAATCACATAAGAGATAAGATATGAGAGACGCGAGGGAAGGGAGGAGGAAGAGGGAAGGAGGGAGGGAGGAGGAGTGACACGCATTAGTGTCAGGAGTTTATAGAGGTTATAAACTACACACAACTTCCTCAACATTTCTTTCCCTCTCTTCTACCCTCTCCGGAATTCCACCGTCTCTCTCAGAGCCTTAGGTTGTGCTAGGTGAGGTGTGCGAAGCGTCCTGCTTTCATTGACACACACACACGTGCCAGGAGAGTGAGTGAGAGAGATGTAGCGAGTTAATCAGTCATGTATGAAGGTGGTCTGTAGTGACAGATTTATCTCTGTTCCTGAAAGACAGAATAGTGTTCTGCTGTTCCTACTGACTGGCATCTCACTCAGCCAGGTACAAACACATACAGAGAAACACACAAAAATCCTTTACACCGATGTACATGTTATCAAGGCTGGTATCCTCCTAGATAGCAAGAATCTCTGTCACACATTTTCCACATATTGTAAATGTAAAGAATGTCAAATAAAATAGTTTTTACAATTTTTAAAAACCTTGAACAATAAACGGATAATAAATGCAATTTGAAACTTTTAAACTGCATCGACATCCAAATAACTTCTTCCTATTATTTGGATAATTCTCCAATTAAAACCAACACATAAAGAAATGCACACACACACAAGTGACGATAAAGGATTCCAGCTAAAATTAAACCCAATCAAAATAAATAAACAGAGACGTGTGAGTTGAGTGCTGTTTACTGTCCACACTCATTACAACAGGCATCTTCACACATTTTCTGAGCTTTGTTAATCCTGCCTGACAGAATCGGCACTTTTGCCCTAAGCGCCGCTGCCAAATAAAACACAATTGCAACTCGCTGGGTGTCTACCTGCCTGCCAGTCTGTCTGCACGCCGATGCACAGACATGTTTGTTTCACCTGAACGAACATCAACTGATGAGAGGTAGATGTGAGTTGACAGACAGAAGAAAGTTGGGTTAGTGTTTCATTTCTGCAACACACTGCTGGAAAAAGAAGGAATGAAAAAAAGATAGGATAAATGTAAAATATAGGTAGTTGGAGAGATACGGAGAAAGAAAACACATTCGTTAGTGCCTCATCTCTGAAATTTGATATTCAGCTTGACGTTGTGTTTTCCCCTCCAAGCTAGAAAGTGAATATAGCTGTGAACATGCAGCATCACACGAAGCCAAGTTGAAGTAGTGAGGTCCAAGTTTCCCAAAGCCTTTGTTATGACTATTTTGTGCCATCATCAAGTTAAGCTTTTGGAAACGCGGGCCAAGATCCTACTTTCAAGAGTCAAACGATCAGAGACTACCAACTACCGAACACACACCTTCTATAGGACAAAACAGATCCAGGAAACCACAGCACAGCAAAAATCCAACCCAGACCTGCAGCCTCTTCTTCAGGCTGCACTAGAGCTAAGACTAGGGAGGCCATGTTACCCCTGCACATGTAAGGTAAGCATGGAGAGTTAGTCCAGTGCACTGAACTAGAAGCAAAGAAGTGACTAAATGAGACACCCCGAAAAAAAAGAAGCACCAGACTTGGGCTAGGCTAGAGGTCGGAGGTTACCTCCTTCTGATTGAGCTCCAGCCAGGCAGTATAGAGCGGGAGGCGCAGAGCCCCGCTGGAGTCCACCAGACTCCCCCCTTCCTGGGAGAGAGACACCGTGAGAGAGAGGGACACCGCGTTAGACACCGACAGCCCCACAGCCGAACCCATGTCACCATCTATTAAAACTTACAGCATGTCTATTTCTATATGCATCAACCACAACAAGGAGATTAACATACACATCAAATGAAGCAAATAATGCTGTATGTCTACGTATCCAAGCACAAGGTTAGAAAGCATGCTTGCATGTGTGTGTACAGAAGCACACATGTGGAAAGTGTCAAATGTCAGATTTGTTACCCAATTTGCCCACAAAATGGCAAGACAAACGCAAGACATTTCCTTTGCGCCAACTTCAAAGACAGATTTCCCACCAGCTCGCACAATAGGCAACAACTCAAGCACTGGGCTTCAGACAAAAGCATCTCTGGCAGATTTACATCACACAGCCAAGTCCTTTGCAGGTGAAATTTGCAGCAGGAAAAACACAGGGAATGTTCAGTTGCCGGGACGACAGAGTGAGTTTTAGTTTACATGAATAAAGTAAACCAAAAGTCTTAGGTCGCATGGTTCAAGCGCAAACAATGTCTCTGCTCATACAGTGTATTTTCTGTTAATAACTTCCATTCTTTAAAGCGAAGGGTAGCGATGGCCGTGTGTTTCTTGTGTGCCATGATAACCTCAAGTGAGGTCTGAGGAAACGTGCGTCAAGAAGAACAAAGAATAACACGGCCTCTTCCTCTAAAAACACTCTCTGCAGGGGCCTCACCTCCAAAATAACCAGTTAACCTTTTAAAAACGCACTTAGCAGAAAGAAGCACACACAGACTGCACTATCACACGCACACACATGCACACACATACACACAGAGAGACACATGGTTGTTAGGCGTGGTGTCACGGTCCCTCTGTGTCGCGCAAAGCGCATCTGATCACAACACACACACCCACACAGTATTCTCTGTTCTTACATACACCGGAATAATTGTGTGTGTGTGTGTGTGTGTGTCTGTGTGTGTGTCACACCATGTTACACTACCCTAATAAGGCATGTGTGTGCCTGTGCCCTCCACTATTGACAATAAGACACAGTGGAAGAAGCTCTCAGCACTGTACTCCCAGAGCAATTTTCCACTGTGTGTGTGTCTGTGTGTGTGTGTGTCTGTTTGTATGTGTAAAGACGTGAGTGTATGACTGTATATCAAGCTCTCCTGCAGACCCAAAAGAGAGTAAGAGAGAGAGGTCACAGTTAGACAAAACACTTTGGAGCCTTGGATATGTTTGGTTTTGACTGGATGTCCATGTGCTTATTGATGCTTAGACCCACTCAAAATTGCTGCTATGAACTTCTGCTTCACTGCAGAATGTTCAAAGCAAACCAAAGAGATATCTTGAAGAGAACCAGAAGGCGAAAGTGAGCTCCATTATTCCCAAACTCATCCTCTCTCCTGAAAGTGCTTGCCGTTATCCCTTTAATCTGAAAATGTTATCTTATTATTTGCCAGGGCAAGGTCAGGTGAAGCATATGGCGGACCTTCATGTGCTCAAAACTGGCCTGTGCTCGACCCAAACTCTGGCAGAGCTGACACAAATGAGAACATGCTGGCAGTTAAACCTCGATTGACACTAAATTGGGCTTCGTCTGCGGTGGCTGGAGTCATCCTATCCTTCCCTAACTGACATCAGCTGTTGTGTTCTATTTAAAAGGGGTAAGTAATCTACTAATTCATGCTCAATGTAAACAGTCCCGGAGTGAGAGATGGAGAGAAGCAACAGAAGTACAAAGAGCGAAGCTTTTGGCGATAAGAGCCAGTAAAGCCTGTCTGGGAATGCCGTTTAGCCACCCTGCTGTAAATATTGGCCGGTGCGACGCCATTAACATGTCAGGCCTGTGCGAAGTGTCAAGAATCAAGCGCACAGGCACGTGATGTCGGCAGATATAGGAGAAGACTTGCTCTGCTTTGGTGAACTTGGTAAAATGTGAATGATTTCTTGGAGGTTATTACAGTTTATCCAACACTGTGGCTCAGAGGTAGCTGGTGCTTTAGTCATTTGTCTCATTCTTTATTCTTGATAAAAGTTGCTTGGTAAAATCTCATTAAAACCTTCTAATTTATTGACTTTGTGATCACAGACAAGCCATTCAAAATGTCCACAGAGCAAGTGAACGACAGTCACGACTTACAGTCATGATTTCCACTGACATCCTGCCCTGTGTCCAGCTAAAGCACATCATTTCCTGTAGTGAGTAAACATCAAAAACTGCGGCCTCCTGCTGCTCCGGGGATACCCATCTACGCTCCTTGTGTGTGTGTGTGTGTCTGTGCAGAGTGTAAGTGCGGGTGTTTCCTGTTAAGCTTTGCATTGCCGACACAGGCCAACTGTCCTTGAGACATGACATCAAGATCAAATAAAGCAGGAATTTCAAAAATGTCTTCATCCTGCCCCATCTATTGTGCAACATCTCCATTAGTACTAAGACCCCCCCCCCCCCCCCCACACACACACACACACACACACACACACACATACAGCAGCTCTCTATTTGATTGGCCCCCAACAGATGCAAACACAGCACGCAGCTTTTCAACCGACCCAGAGCATTACAACAATGACAAGTCCATGACTGTTGTCATGCCAACCCTCCCCTGACCTTTGACCCATGTTTTTAGGCAGAGGCACCATGGCTATTCTGAGGAGGAGGAGAGGCTTTAAAGAGGGGCACCAGTACAACCTCAAACCGCCCCATCTTCTGACCTAGTAAATCACCCTCTGTGTGTGTGCGTGCGTGCATGTGTTTGTATGTGTGTGTGTGTTTGTGTGTAAGAGTGTGCCGTTAGGACCGTTAAACCTTGTCTCGTGGGAGGGAAAACAATATATCAGTTACCACTGGCCAAAATCTCTCCATCTCTTAAATGCTTAAACCCTCTAAACAAGATAACATTTCCACATAATTGTAAAGCTATATATGTAAGTGTGTGCGTGTGTGTATGTTCATGGGTGTGTAAGAGAGGAATTTGGATCGAGCACATCATAGCTCCAGAATGGGACTCTGAATCTTAAATCTACCCTGAGTGGGCTATGTCAGCAAAACCAGCTAAAGACAAGTGTGTGTGCGTGAGTGAACATAATGTATGGACGCCTTAATACGTTCCCATACATTCACATGTCAACGCATCTAATCTATAGTGAGAGCATTACTGCTTTCTGCCGTATACATTTCCAGTAATGCCTCCAGCGACTGATCCGCGATCAAATTACAAACAGTGAATCTTACTTCTGATCATTCATCAGGTGAGGGAAAGATGACCTTCTATCAGTACTGCAGTCACCATGGAGCTAATTTAAATGGAATGTGTCACCAGCCCTGCAAATCATGGGTCTGAATTGAGGCTGACATTGGTGGAATGCAGCCATCCAAACCTTCTGCTTCCATGTGCTCAGAATAATACACACACTGCTATTGCTGAGACCAGATGTGTGTGCATGTGCCTGTATTTGCATGCAACGGCTTCCAAAACCTGTTCCCATGAAACAGAGAGTGAAGACAGGAATTCCGCAGCAAAATTAAACAAACAATAAAAAGTAAACAGAAAAACTGTGATGAAGTGAAAAAGGAAGGGAAAATCTGTTCGGACGGGCACTGTGAAAAGTAATCTCTGGTTTCCACGGTGATGCCCCAACAAACACATGAGACAAATAAAACAGGAATGGCTTCAATGCAAACTGCGAGTACTGAGCACATGATACCTGTGGTAGTCAGGAGCCTCGCAGCAGTGTTAACAAAGCACTACAAGGGTTGAGCCATTGTCTCTAACGTCATTATCCTGTTGAGAGGCGGCAATGTCAAAGAGGGAGACATGTGGCCTTAATATGCCGAGAACAATAGGTACAGATGCGACCCTGCAGCCAACACGGTAAAGTCGGGAACAACTGATTCATCACCTGGGATGAATGTGTCCCTGTCAAGGCGATGGTGTGTAGACGCGGTGTGTTGGGCGAACATCCTGTGAAATCTGAGAAGCTGTGCATTGTCACTGGTTACCCTTGGCTGATGTATAGGCCAAGAAAAAAAGGCTGGATGTCTTTGAGTCAGGCCGGGGTGATGCAGTGGTCAGGCAAGGATACAAGGAGAGTCAGGCATGTAGGAAGGAAAGAGGAAAGGAGGGAGGCAGACCGTAGAAAAGAAGGGAAGGAAGGAAGATTGTTTCCTTTGATTGAAGCAAAGTACTGTGTTGAACATGCTGCCCTATTAGTGTTATAGCTCATGAAAAGGACAAAGACAGGACTAGTTCTGTGATGTTTCAACTTTAAATTATTCTGAACTGTGGATTATTAATCTTTGTCCAGGTAAAACTAGGCCCAACTTCCTATTTGTAATGCTATGCTTAAGATACATCCAACATGGCTATTTCAGCCTCGGTAGACACTGACGAGCCACCACTTTTGTCTCATGTGACCATAACCCATACATGCTAAAAACACCAGTGTTACCTTGTTGCACGTCTGATTCATATTGTTACAACAATGCCCGCAGGCTGTGGAAGTTTGCTGGAAAACAACACCTGCAATTCCCTACAATGTAAGCCGTTCTGATATAATATTACCACTGAAGTTGATACATGAGCTACGTTATGAAATAATCTCCCGTCTGTTTTTGAGATTGGACGTAGCATAGAGGCAAGACGACCAGCGTGGGAACGTCGGGGCGGATCTCTTTGGACCCCGTGACACCGCTTTGTGATTCAGATTAGATTAAATTGGATGCGAGTGTACCATCTTGAAAATAACATTGTTTAGGTGCTGTGTTTTAATTTCACAATTCAGAAACCCGCAAGAACCACAGCTGTGTCTTGGTCAGCTCAGCATGTTGAACTTTTGACCTCTGCTGTGCTGCTTTCGTAATGGCTTATTCACACAGAGCATTCTGTCTGTAAATTTGCCTGCATATTGAGTGATTGAGGTGTGTATAAATGAAACCTCGAGCAGAAATCCAGGACAATATGAAACTGGAATGAATGAATGAATCCTGGAATTGTTAATCCAACTGCATACCATGGAAAAGTCTGGCAGGGTGGATCAAACAAATCCAGCGAAAGAAGATAGAGGCCCTTAAAAACGTTCCCACCTATATATATTCGAAAATCTGTCTAAAACAGTCTTGAGGCTGATCTGGGGGCGTGAGTAAGTGGAGTGTATGTCAAGCTAGACAAGGGCCATGAACCTTTACCCTCCCCGCCAATTAAGCAGTTAGGGTCAATGCCCTGGATAGCTTCAAGGAATGATTTGATACACTTTGGTTCAGCAACCTTCAACCGCGTGAGAAATAAGCAAATTGGGCCCCTGCAGTGATGATTACAGGTAACATTAAACTATGATCATTGATTCGTCATCTAACTACTGACTTTGAATGTAATGAAGCCGTCCTATAGTGTACAGACCTTCAAACAAGATGTCACTTGCCTGTACTTGACTTGAGCCAGACAACAGAGAGTAAGGTAGCTTCCAGTGAGCAAGACTCTAGGAGCACTCTGAACTCTAAAGCAAAGTTTATATTCAATGATGGCTGCAAAATGTATGTGAAAATGCAAAATTCACCTCTGCAACAATACAAACCTCTCAATAATTGACGAGATATAAACTTTTTACACCATTTACACTCAAATGTAAGGCAAACATCAGCATCTCATATTTTACCCCATTCGTTTTTAACTCCTGAAAGGATAATGAAAAAGAGAAGAGAAAGATCAGGTGCGAAGATATATAGTATAGATAATCAATCTGCTGGAGGACCAGCAGCTGATCGATCTGGTTTCTTACCTTGTTGTAATAATGGAGCTGAATGGAGTGCCACTGACCATCGCTGACGCCACCAGGGACGAAGGGGGCCACTGTAGTCTTTGTCTCCCCTGGATGACGAAGGAGAGAGGAACGAGGGTGTAAGAAGAGGGACAGAAGGGAGCAAGAGTAGAGCAATAAGGACTTATCAATACTACTGAAATCTAATTAACAATGTTAATTCACGAGAACTGAAGAAGGGAAGTGCTACTAATGCATTAAACAGACAGGGTTTTGTTCAGTAATCATTTCAGGAAATGAGTATGGCCTAACCTGACATACACAAACACACACGTACACACACGCAAACAAGCATGATCATGAATCAAATTGTTAGATGGCAGCAGCTTTACCGAAGGTTTACTCTGTTTGCTAAAGGAAGGAGCAGCCTGGGCAGGAATCCACTGCTCTGGAAATCAGCAAACACTGAAATATGTGTGTGTGTGTGTGTCTTTGCATGTGATTGAGAGAGGTGGAAAGAGTTTATAAGTGATGTGTGTGTTTTAGTGTTTCAGGAGAGAAAACTCAAACTGTGTGAGGAAATTCAGATTTGATTGCACATATTTACAGCATGTACCTGCAAACAGTGATAACAAATCAACACACTCCTCTCATTAAACTTGTGTTATGAGTGTTTATCACATGAACTTGATGACTCATGCATAGTTAGTCATATTCCTAATTTAAAGTGAGGCACAAGATTTTGGCTTCACTCCCAAAATAATCATAATGGACTGGATTCCTGCTGTATGGAACCATGGGAAAGTGTGTGTGTGTGTGTTTGATTTGCAGACGCTTTGTTATCAACGTTACGTGATTAGTACCGCATATAAGTGAATATTTGCGCATTGTGCATTCATTTTGAGTACATTTAGAGGGTCAATTCGTTCGTACGAGCATGTACGTATGTATGTGTGTGCGTATGTGGGTGTGTGTGGCGTTACATGTCTGTGCTATCATTAATCAGCCTGACAGCTCTCTTACTCTCTTTGAGGAAGCAGCTGCTTTAAAAACAGCAAAACACACCCATTCCACGTACCTACACACAGACACAGACACACAGGTATATTTGCACTACTACCACACACACACACACACACACACACACACACACACACACACACACACACACACACACACACACACACACACACACACACACACACACACAATGATAAAACTATTTACCCCGGCGTTTGTGAAAGTCACTTTAGGGTAGACTGCACTTACGCCTGTTTTAATCTACCAACACGAGGAGCTGATATTGACCACAATTACTGGAAGCGATATCCACCTTCACACACACACACACACACACACACACACACACACACACACACACACACAGTGCAAAAGCCTCACCTCCAGAGAAAGTCAGCTGGATTTGCTCGTCGATGATCTCCAAGGCGATGAAGTCGTGTTTCTCGTTGAACCTGCCGTTGTAGAGCAGCAGAGCGTTCCTCTCTCTGGTAGCGAACCTACAGTGAAACACGTGGTTTTTCATGATAGTTTGTAATAAATTGTTGAGGTGGAGGTCAGGAATATGTTACCATGAATAAATATGTGGTATCTACTTAAAATTACTGGTAAACAGTGTGTCTAAAGGTGGCAGAAACCCTAAGAAAGTGCCCCTTTTGTTGTCTGTGGCTATGTTTTGACCCCAGGTGGTCCAATGTGGATCTCCAGGATGGAATTTTAACAGTTTTTCTGAGCTCGAGCTGGTTTTCTGTCACATTTCTCCGCACCTTTCCATCTCATACAGACAGGAGTCACAGCGTTAAAGCCCGTACAGATAACTTTACGATGAAAGAGTTCTTGAGGAAAAGCTACTTGGAAAGGAAAGGCAGGATGTGAGAGGCAAAAAGCCGGTGAGCCGTGGACAGGAAGCGGCTCCCCTGCTTAAGTGGACACATGCTGCAGTGTAATCACGTGGAAATGAGCAAAAATGAAAGAAAAGAATACACCGACGTACGTGTGTGTGCTTGGACGGGGCAGAGTGTGCACGTGTGGCTGGTTGGTGTGTGTTAGGAGTGTAAGGTGAGGGCACAGGAGTCATTCAGCAGATGTCAGAGGGGGCAGCCAGGCAGGAAGGCAGGGCGGCTGTAACCAAACACTGATAAGGGCGACCCATCACACAGCCTTTCCTGTTTTCACCCGACCACAAACCTTTCTCACCATCATTCTGCGTCTCCATCGACTCATCTCACCTATTGCTAAAAATCCAGAGCTAAAACTCCTGCCACACGGAATATTTGCAGTGTTTGTGTCTGTCACAAACTCGCTTAACCAGCATTATTTTCCTCCAGCATTTTCTGAATGTTTGAAGATCATAAAACCAGGTCTCTTTGCACACATTTCTGCAAATTCTCTATGTGTGTGTAGTGGAGTGAGTGTTTATACGGGAGGAGGCAATGCGAAACACAATACAAAAGTGTGTACATGCCTCGGCACGCCCCAGTTGACACACTTAGCTGACTGTGTTTATCTGTGCAACTCACCGCACTCCCTAAATTACAGTTTACTACACACAGTGCGACAAGTATCACAGTGGTAGTGCTACTACAGCAGAACAATTCATGTAAGACATTAAAAACAATTAAAATACCTATTAGCCTGCAAAGTTTTATCGTCAAAGGACAATTCCAAAATGTTTTTTCCTACAACTGTAGCAAGGTAAAGCCAGTTTGGCCCAGCAGGAACTCACATGAAGGAGACAGTGAAGTGGAACCTTTGCCTCAGGCCTCTGAAGGTGATGAAGGAATGTCCAGGGAAGCTGCGGGTGGTCATCTCACAGTAGGGCTTCTCGAACTCTCCGGTGGGACACTTGCACCTGAAGCCGCCTGCGAGCTGGTTGACGCACTCGCCGCCGTTCTTACACACGCCCGGCACGCAGCGGCCCGACGAGGCGTTCACCTCACAGTGCTCACCTGGGAGAAAAAAAGTTTTGAGGGTAACACATTAAGAGAAATTTTCAATGTAGCTTCAGTGATAAATCGCTTGTCATCATCAATTCATTGACATCTTCTCTGTGAAGCATGATGGGCACTGATTTGTGATTTCCAGTCATGCACAGATATAAAACTAACAAACGTCCTGATTTGGAAACTATCTTATTTGTTGTAGATCCCCTCTTAGACATCTGTCACGAGGAGCCAATCTCCGACTGAGCCTAAGCAGCAGCTGTTTATTGGCCTTTTCTGGGAAGCAGCTACATGGTAATTTGGCCATATTTGGACAGAGAAAGAGAGAAAGAATGAGAGATAAAGAGACTGGGAGAGAGGGTAGAGACTGGAAGACACGCGCAAAGACTAAACAGAGAGTGAGAGCAGAACCTTTTAGCCAGTATTTTGTTTTGCAGCAGGTATTATCATCTATTAGGGTGATTGCAAGTAGAGAAATTTGTACTCCAACTAAAACCTGACTTTTGCTGTTTGTTGACTGATCTGCTAACTATCTCAACAATCATCTGAGGATTAACCCCGACTTCCATCTTGGATCCAAACAGATTTTCACATTGTGTCAGGCACCGAGCCAGACCCAGGTTCCTGCTTCTGCTTGTTGAAATTCCTTCTCTAATACACACCAACAGGTATCAGTCCGACTGTAATGTTCTCTGTGATAGGTGTCTCTTTGTCCCACAGGGCGTTTACATGTCAACTTGCCATCCAAGCGAGGTTTTGGAGGTACAGATCTTGCTGCTAAGGACACACAGACCCCCCCAGAACCACAGCCTGGAACCAGGTAATGGCCCTTCTCTCCTCAGTGTAATCCTTTTTCGAGGGAGAATTATAAGTATCTGTTTCCCTGTAATGCAGGAAACCCAAGGAGGTCTGAGCAGGACCTGGCTGTCATCAGCCCCATAATGGCCCCTGATGGGCCCTGACTATCTCGAGTTGAACTGTGACCTTCAAAGGGGGAGTCGGAGGTGTGGGTAGGAAAATATGAGGGCTGAATGGGAAAGATGGACTTGGAGAGTGGGAGAAAAATACGAGCGGGTGCGCGTGAGTGACAAAGCCGGGTACAATCAGGTAATTACATCAGATAAGGGGGAAAATAGAGGAAGAGAAGGAGAGGAATGATAGAGTGGAGGGAGGGACGGAGAGAGGAGTGGGATGGCGGCTGTCACAGGCTCGCTAGGCTCTATTAGCGAGAGACAGCGAGGCGGAGAAATCTGCGTATCGGATGAACGAGGGGGAAGTATGGGAGGAAGATCACTGACATTCGGAAATATTTTGGAAAGTGGTTTCAATGGGAATGGTGAGCGCTTCCAAGTCTTCCCGAAGCCCGTCTACCATCTGTGCAAGTGAGTGACTGTAACTCAGAGCTCCTGATCAGTGACTGGTCTATTGAGTCTTGGCCATGAGAATGAGCAGACAACTATATTTGTGGCCTGTGAAAATTGAAATTGTTTCATTGATCTCAAAGCGTAATTTCCCAAAGTCTTTTTTACTTCTGATTTCATGGATATATGAGCAAGAGAAGAGGTTATATTACCTAAAAATGGGATAGAAGGATTGGGGATTACAGGCGTGGAATTTCCCTGAGATAACATTTATTCTGAATAAAAACAGGCTGATCGCTCTTAATTCATGGTATTAACGTCATGCAGAGTTTCAAAGACAAATGCAAAAATTGCTAATAAAAGTTCAGCGAATGGAAAAGCGATACTTGGGCTAGATCTGGTCGGACCGGCTAGCTGAGATTCCACACACCTCTGTACAGCCGTAAATCCTAGTGTACATGTGCACTTGTGTGTGCAGCTGCATATATCTATTACACAGCACGTTTTCCTTTTCTGCACCAGGGTCAACCGCAATCTGACGACAATGGCTGATGAGAGATTTTACAACCTGTCAGAGCAGTTTTCTGTAACTCATTAAAGCAATCGTGAAAGGCCACCTCATACTTAATTATACTGTGTAGTCTTTAAGGATAAAAGACTCCTGACATCGCTTCACTGAGTAAGGCTGAAGGAAAGCTTGCGGACGATCTACCAAATAAAATAATTAGATGTGTCAAAATCAGCATCAAGATTCATTAACAAGTTGAATTTGAAAGAAATATCCATTAGTAATTGCTTTTGAAGACAGATTTGTCAACTTCTTTTGTCTGACTAAATCTGACCAACTTACCTGTAAAGTCTTCCAGGCACTCACAGGTATACCCTCCCTCTCGGCTCCGACACCGCCCGTTGTTTTTGCAGGGCCCTGAGTAGCACAGGTCGATCTCAGTCTCGCAGTAGTCACCGGTAAAACCGATAGGACACCGGCAGCGTAGTCCATTGATGGGGTGGATAGGCCGAAACAGAACCGTCTCGGAGGCGATGAAGGGAGGCGAGCTGTCAAACTTCAGCACGGACACACACTTCATGTAGTTCTCACAGGGCTCCCGCAGGCAAATGTTGTCGTCAAATGGCAACACCTGGTGAGGAGTAGATTTAGAGTATTTAATTCAGATTTCAATTCATCTTCCGAGTCAGCAAAAGTAAATCTCTAAGCAAACGCCAGCCAAAGCAACATTGCCATGGTCTTTACACTAATCTAGGACGTATATGTTTTGGTGCTTATGTGTGTTACCTCCTGAGAAGATATCAGCCTGAGCAGAGTCCTGTTGAGATAGATCTGCTCCTGCAGCTCCTCAGAGGGGAAGAACCTCCCTTTGCCCTGCGTGCCCCCCGGCTGAAGAGCTGAGAAGGTTACGTTGAGGATGGAGCCTTGCACGTCCGTGTCGTTTTGGATGTTGAACACGAACACCGCTTCCCGCTTTGTGGAGAGCACGGCGGCCACGCCCTCCAGAAAAAGGCTCAGCAGCGGGGAGAGGAAGCGCTCCTGGGACATGTTCTCCAGTCGCACAGTGATGCTGTTGGTAAGCATGTCATCGGTGATGATGGTGACACGCAGGGTGCAGAGGGCCACAACCGTATGGAAGCCATCTGAAAATAAAAAGCAGATAGATAGATTGAGTATTTGTACATTGAAAGCTAAAAGTAACAACACACAGAAATCAGCAGTAAAGACAAACAACACATTCGCATTCAATGTTTTCTGTAACAGCGAATTACAACGACAGGTTAGGCAGTGAAACAAACTCTGGACTCCTCATTTCACTAAGACAGTGAGGGACAGTGAGGGAGGGTTGCTCACAGGACTGAATCCAAAATGTGTTTATTCAACCACGGTCTACTAGTGTAAGGTCAAAACCACTTTTTCTTTTAACTCTACAGTTTCCAGATGACTATCAGAAGAACCGCTGGACTGTATCCTTAAACTCAAGGCCATGCCCAGCTGGATCAGTGCGTTTTGTGATACAGTGCACATCAAACATCCTCATTTAATATTTAATAAAAATTACCAACCCACGTAGACTACAAACACTGGCAAAATAAAGGAAAAAATTATTCTGCGCTACAGTCAGATCCTTTGTCTCCAGATTCTACATATTAAGTGTTTAGAGTGGAACATTTCGTCACTTAACCGTTTGAAAATGATAATCGCTGAGTGTTTTCATTGTAACTGTACACCAAAGTCAAACTTGTTAAGTCAGTTCTGCCCAAAAGGCAAACTGAATTGGCAGGAAAAGTGAACACGAGTTACTTATCCTTGAATCTAGTGATAAGGAAATTACATGAACATGTCTCCCATGACTTCAGGAGCCACATGGCAGCCATTGTACGAGTTCACGTCAAGTATAAACCTGGCATCAGAGCGCATCTGTATCTGCCTAAACCTTAAAGCAAACCTTTCCCTCCCTCTCTCTTCACTGCAGTTTGACAGCTTGACTTGGTTTCTGTGTAACACTTTTGCCGCTAGATTGACTTAAGTGGTTGCCAGTAGGTTTAGATTTTCGGCCTGATTCAAGCCCTGGCTGGGTGTAATTGGATCAGATTTCAGCCTCTGGGGAGGTTTGGGTCTGATCTCATACCTACGGCTGGCTCTGCTGTGAGTTCTGGTGTCTATGGAGGGGAAACAGAAGGCTATAGGATGAAGAGGGCATTGGATGGGTGAAATACAGCTGGCAACAGGTGGTGGGGCCAGATGAATTTGCAGGGGGGGGGATAATACTGTTGAGGCGGCAAAGAGAGATGGGTCGGGTTGCAGACTTTTGCTGTGCCGCGCTGTGTTCTCAAGTGTGCGGTGTGTGTGTGTGTGCCGCAGATGCCCTGTCACTCTCACTCGCAGATGAGGTCACTTCTCAGGACCTGAACATGCCCTCAAAAACACACATACACACACACGCACAAACACAGTCAATCAGCGGAGGGTGTGGACAGGTCAGCTCATCAGGTTGTGACGCGAACAGACTGCTAACCAGACTAGTGGTTGGTTCCCACAATATCAGAGAACATGGCTCAGTCAGTGGTACTGACATGGTACAGACATAAGAAAATGGGAATTTACAGGCAGCCAATGCTCTTATTTGCTTACTCCAATTGGACAACCTGGATTCCAAACGGCACAGACACCGAATAACATACTTACAATTGAGCACACGCATTACCAAGTCAATCCGCAAGACACTGACATTAAGTAGCAGCTGTTGGATGCTGGGAGGCTGAATATGCCGGAATGGATGTACTCATTCAACACAGTGCCAACAGACAGAGTAACTGTGGGCTACTGTGTTTATCTCTCTGTGGCCATCCACACCTGTCCCTATGCATATGTGTGTGTGTGTATGTGTGTGTGTGTGTGTGTGTGTGTGTGTGTGTGTGTGTGTGTGTGTGCCTGGGAATACATCGGTATCCCACATGCTGCCAGAGACACATTAGCGGTTAGTTTACACACATACACACAATGTATAAATGTGTGCAGGCTGTATGTAAACTTAGCCGTTAGCTTAAATGCTAAACGTCTGAGGTAATACTACAGCTATCTGCCAGCAATAAGTTTTTTTGGCATTGTCACGGGCCAAATAGAAACAATGGCGTGACGGGGTCTGGGTCAATACACTGTATACCCCGAGCTATGGTTTTATCATTTATTATTTATTTATTAGCATTAATAAAATAATATATAGAAAATACGGAATGCAAATGAGTTAGGTCATGAATGTTCAGCCAATGCGAATACATTGACACTTTCATACTGTATCGCAATGAGACGTATGATAATGCAAAAATTAGCATGTTTAAGTGCAAGTTACAACGTTTTGCATATTTTCAAATAACTGAACAGACATTAGCATACTTGAAGCTGCACTGAGGCTGAAGCACGCTACACGAGAAAGCGACTGTTCTTAAGTTGGTATCAGTAGTTGTAGAACATCATATCAAATGGGCGAGAAACCAAGTAGCTCCTGACACAATCTGTTAGCGCTGGCTTAACTAAACACAACAACAGCCCGTTAGCTGACATTCGTGCATTCCAACACTTAAACCCATACACCCAAACGTAACTTCTGACAGTGGAAGTACTACTCAGTGGCTTTGGCAGGGCTGACTGACAAGTCTGATACTGTACCTCGTCACCTATTCTCATACACTTTAAACAGCAAGGTAGCTTATTAACGTCAACTTTAGCATTATTAACTTTACAAAGGAGTGGTGGGAAAAGTGAGGGGAAGACTTTCAGCACGTTTACATACATACTCATTATCAATGTTTTGTTGGTATTGCAATATGGGCAAAAATGTTTAATACGCATGACTTGACGCTCAATCAGTTTATGAGAAGTATAGCTGGTGAGGAAAGTTATAACCAGAAATTTGAAGCCACTTGAAAAACTGTAGGAAAAGAGAAAAACATTGATGGAGCAGTGAATTGTGGGTCAGCAAAATCACCTTTCTTTTCATAAAGACCTCCTCTGTGTATGCCTGCTTAAAGGACACAGGAAGGGAGCAGTAAAGGGCCTTTCCATTACATTTGAGGAATTTGACCAGCTGTTGCCTTGGCCACCATACTCATACTTCTGGGATTATCATTATAACCCAGAATCCCATCTGAGTAATAAGTGATTATCAACCAGGGCGTAGAAGCCAAAGAATTAATAAATATATGAAAAAGTGTTAAGGGTTGAAGACACTTTTCTTCCCTCTTTGAAGGGGCATCGCATCCCACACTATTTATAGAGGCCACCAGCTGCTAGAACAGGCCCTGACACACAAACATACACAGGATAGTGACGGGCAGAATTCTGGAAAGGGTGTGTCTCAGGCAGACGCCATGGAAAAAGATCCACTATCTCTCTGTCTCTGACACAAACAGACACACACACACACACACACAGACAGAGACTTAAGAGGGACTTATTCCGACAGAGGGTATTTTGATAGATGACCCTCTAAGTACAAGCAAGAGCTGGGAGTATCAAAGACGAAATGTAATCCTAATGCTTTTGAAGTACCCTGGGTAAATCGTTCATTACCTTGACAAGCCTGTTTATTTCCAATGGCCGAGAACTGCACTGCTATTGGCTCACATTTCACGCATACATGAATTCTCTAGACAGCCCAATAAAGATGACTGATGTGTTTATGGCCCTTCGTGATTTGATCATTGTTCTATAAACAGCGCTGATAAAACAAGAGTCAATAGATTTGCACCATTAACGCACTACTCAGGTGTTTATAGGTATCATTTGGTTTAGCGAGCAGCCACACCGTATTCAGTGAGACGGAACTGGATTCATCATTGAGAAATACAAAAGTAGGTAACGATAGGCCACACAGTTAGAGGCAAGCAGCTGTGGTGAGGGCTGCAGAGGAGGTGATAAGGGGCGTTAATGAGCTGTGGAGCAAGTCGCACCAATAACACTTGTGTTGGTGGATGGGGACAAATGACCACACACTCAGGCACACACATGCAGCCACACACACTTTATATTGGTTTGCCTCGCTCTGTGTGTGTGTGTGTGTGGGATAGGGAAACAGAGGTAGAGGCAGAGGCAGAGGCTAGAAACTTAAGGACAGAGAGAGTCTGTGCTTGTTTGTATGACTTTGGTTGTACTGAGCCTTGATTGTGGAAACAAGTCACAGCTTTTACTGTGAGTGACAGCCAAACAACAAACACACACACACACACACACACACACACACACACACACACACACACACACACACACACACACACACAATGCATTAAACCTCAAGTGCATAAAAAGCTGGCTCCAAACCTCGAACAATTTTAATCAAATGAAATCCAAACCACACAAAAGAACTCTGAAACTCTCCACTTAAGCGCTGTTGTATTGGTTTGCTCAGAGTTGATACAGAGATAAAGTCAACCGACAACTTTGGTGGCCACCCCTCCTCCCACCTTGCCACCGCGTTAGATCAACAGCGGTGTTTTGTCAGCTAGCGAGAGGGACGGCCACCAAAACACCAGAAAACAAACGGGCGTTTGTAAGAATGACAGGTCTCCCCTCTGAGAGGCGTCAAGCCCACCAGAGAGATGCACTTTACCCCTTTCTCACACACACACACTCACAAAAGACATTACTACCCTCTAAAAATCCAGGTTAGGCATTCTTCTCTGATAATAGCTCTTCATTCCATTCCTGTTTTAATACATCAACCCATCTTACAATTGTTCATGCCCTTGCTACTTAGACAAACAATAATCGTGTTGACATTTATCACAACTAAAGACAGAAGTAATTGAGGGCTTAAAATATTACAACCTTAACTGACACCTGCTAGTGCAAAGGTTTAACGTGCAAGACAATTTATTGCGCCGTTAAAAGTTTTACAGGAAAACATTCAGTGAAAACTCCGGAAAGGCAACTTTTAAATTTCCTGAAAGCAACAGACAACTTTCTCTGTTTTCTTTTCTTCTGTCTTTTCTCTCTCTCACTCCCTCTTTGAAAAGTTTGAATCAACACAAAGCCTGTAACCCGAGTGGCTTCCAACCAATCGCTAGGCAGGAATTCAAACGCTGACTCCTCCCTATGGGACACACCTGAACACCCCCGGCCTATCAGGGAGGGCAAACAAACACTAAGCTTGACTCAAACATCCACACACACAATTTGAATAACACAAACTGGCAATGTTTTACAGTAATGTGGCTCGAGTAGTGTGTCAATGATTCCCCTGTTTATTCTGGTTACCCATTGAAACATAATTCATAACCCACTGAGGCAATTAAACATATTCTCTCTCTCATCTTTTTGCCATCTTATCTATTTAATCTATCTGTCTCTGTCCGCGATCCATTAAAACCTTTCACTTTTTCTTGTTGCCCCAACAATAACTTCAATCGTTCTGTTCCCAGTCCAATAAGATGTCAGGCCTCATCTCCCTTTCTCTCCTTTTCTCTCTCTCACGGCAGCTAGTGCCAACATCAGATCGCATATCAGCAGCCTGCAGACACACTGACACATATCCTGTGCAAAAAAAAGAGGGAAATCATCCAGTTACTGTCGAAAAAATCACTCAGATGATAACTCCATCGGCGCAACATCGAACATCAGAACGGCACAAGCCAACTATGCAGAAATAAACGACCAACGGAAAGAGCAGATTAGCGAGAGAAGGAAATGAGGGAGAAACATCTCAGGGACTGGAGAGTGAATTACACAAAAAAATGTCTCAGAACAGCAATCAGTGAATCTGCCCCTCTACAAAGAGAAACCCAGTAATTTTTTATAGCACTCAATATCACCATTCTGTCATCATCTTAAAATCATTTTAAGTGGTAATCTTGCTTTATTTTTGTGTGTCAGTTTCAGCTTATGGGCATACTGAGCTGTTTATAAAGTTAACCACGTTGTCCTTTGTACTGAAGAGTCTGCAGGGAAACTGCCAAGGAGGGGTGAAATACATTGCAGGACGGAGCAAAGCAGCATGCAGACCGATAACGCAGATTTACATCTTCCCACAGAGATGATGTGTGTTGGGAACTTTGGCCATGACCCGGTGGTCATTTTAAATGCAGACATGGGCAAACTAGGGGTAGATGATTAACCACAGGAATGCAAGAGGCAGCAGGTTAACAGATATGGCAAAGAAAAAGAGAGAAGAGGGAGAGCGAGAGAGAGATTTATGGGTTCCAAGAAAGAGCAAGATCTGTAAAGCTGTATAGCACCAGGCACCTGCAGTATTTTATGTCATGGAAAAAATTGCGGGTTCAAACATTTTTCACATCAAAGAAATCATAAATTCGTACTCTTTGCCGATGTGATTTCCAGAGGAGTAATTCTGCTGAATCATGGCCAATCTTACAATCTGCAAACTATAAACAGGTAGCTTCCTATCTCAATAATCGCAAGCTGTGATTCCCCTCTCATACTCTGTGAACCAGCACTCGGCAGGAGCGAGATTCTATCTGCAATCAGTCATCTGATGGTGTGTGTGTGTGTGTGTGTAATACATTTGCTCGTATCTGTAAGTGCTCGGTGAAAGCCCCTCTCGTCTCCCATCGGAAAAATGTATTCTCAGGTACGCCCCTCTGTCTGATCAAAGTGTTGGAAGGAGAGCTTTGGACACTCACGCCGACATTGTTGCGCACAGATAAAATTGATAGACACACAGGCTGTCTGGCCATTGGGTAGGGCTGAAGTTTTGGAAAAGAGAGAGAAATACAGACAGACAGAGAGTGAGGGAGGAAGAGAATTATATACTGTATGTTGTTTTATATATCTGTAAGATAAGGGAAATCCAAACAAAGCCATGAAGTATTGCAGGGAGAGAGTATTTCACTTTCAAATCGTAATGCAAGAGGCTGATTAACTGCAGCTGAACAGTGTGTGTGTGGGTGCATTTGTGTCTATACATCATCAGGCCAACATACACATACGTATGCAGCTGCTCCAGGCTAATTCCCAAGCAACACCTGCAGCACTACATGAGGTCCAACAAGTTGTAGACCTCCCCCTCTTCCCCCCTCTTCCTCCTCTCTTCCCCTCTTCTTCCTCCTCTACGCGAGTGGGATTAGCTCTTATTCTCTTTATCAATCTCTCTCTCTTTCATAGACGAAAGAGTGGCAGCAGGCACACAAAAGACTCCTTTGACCCCAAAAAGAAGAGGTGTATGTGTGTGTGTGTGTGTGTGAGTATGTGCGTGTGTGTGTGTGTGTGGGTATGCGCTGAAGCTGTCAGAAGGATAACATCCCCACTACAGCCGGAGAACAGGTGGGATAACAACCAGACAAGAGTGGCTGAACGAGGATCAGAGGCGGAAATATTTGGGTCAATTCACTGAGCAAGCTTGCCTACAGCAAAAATATACTAGACATGCACTGTTACAGAACTGACAGTAGATAGGGAGTCACTAGCAGTAACATGAGTTAATAGAACCAAGATTTATATAGTTCCTATACCAACTTTTAGCTCCAGCTACAGGATGGGTACGTGGTTCAGGAATGGCTGAGCACATAGTTCCCTGGTTAGTTCCGAGAACAGTAGCTCAAAACCTAAGGTCCAAAAGCCTATAAGATTGCCATGCTAGAAATGTTTTCTAATTTCAACAGAACTGTCAACAAACTATCCACGAGAAGCATTTGTTTGGCTGCTGGACTCAATCGATTGCCAGTAGATGTTTCCAGATTTTTATTTTGCTATCATGATATGAACAACATCCTTCACATACAGTAACATGTGCCTTTCCTGAGGAATGCCGAGGCTCTGTCCCGAGAAACGGCCCACGCGTTGTGGCATCACAGCCTGAAACCTTTGGCTTGTCGCATTGGGGGAATCCAGAACCCAGCACTGCTGGATCAACCTTTCCTCCACCCTCACCTTTTGGTAGAATAGCCTTTCACAAGCCCTCCACAAGTGCCCTTAGTGGCTGTACTTAAGCAGAGCACTCAGGGGCATCGAGTGCCAGGCCAAGAACCAACCCGGCTAGAATATCTATGTCCCATTTAGGATCCCTGGGAGAGACGGGTGGAAAGAATAGGTGCACTGTTCCTGGCCAGACAATACTAAACGAGCCTGGATGAGGAGGCCAGACAATGCAAAACGAGCCTCAAAATGAACGCCAGGCTTGTCTGACTGCCTGAGGGTGGACTGCCATTAGCGCTCTTTAGCTCATCTCATGATAGGTTACCGCCAGAAAAAAAGGTGATCAATCAGGGAGGACAGAAGGCATCAGGCTTATTGTTGTGACAATGTTTCTGACGATAGAATCATCAGTCGGCATTACGCATCACGTTTTGTCGGACAACGAGATGGAGATGACACCCTGGGGACAGAGAAAAGTGGGAGAAGGGGGTGAGAAACGGAGCAAGATAGGGAGAGAAGGAGAGAGGTGGAAACAGGATTAGCCCATTTAACCTCTGAAACCAAATGAGAGAGTGATTGCTAAGACTTTGATCAGTAAATTAGGAAGGTGTCATGTGGCGTTGACTCTGCCTTTCCCGGATAAACTCAACAACAACTTTGCAGTGTGTACAGCATAATCAGTCATCAGTCAATCATCATAGACAAATAGCTCTCCAAATGTGCAGGAAATCGAGGACATTCCAAGATCGTTCTCCTGTGCTTTCATAATTGATGTTAAAATGCAGCTAAATTCACTTAGCAGCTTTAGCATTTCCATTTGAGCACTCAGTATTTTAGCTGTGTCAGCCTCGCGCTCTCTCTCCTAAGCAGACTAATGAAGTTAAAGCCCTCCACTTCCTCTTATTAGAGGTTCAAAGGGTCACAGTTTCCAGGTGTCATGTGGCTCCATTTTCAACAGATGATGTCACAGTCTGATTAGTGAGGGATATGCTGAGAAAAATGATCCAGCAACTACTTTGCTGTCTTTGTCAAAGAGTTAATTGAAGATGTCGATTCCAAAATGTCAACAGTTTTGGGTAAACATTTTCACTTTACATTGAGTTTGAAGATCATAATCGAAGACAAATCGTGTTAAAAGACAGAATTACCTAAACTACAGTTCCTGGAGATGTTTTACAGTACATCAGATGGTGTAATCTCTCTCCAAGAACTAATGGAGGTAGTTTGTGAGGTGAACATTGCTGATGTTTCAGACATAAGCATCCCCGCCCCAAACAGGAAGACAACAGATATTTCTTGACACTGGGAAACACTGAGAAGATGAAAACCTCAACCCAACTGTCTCATCATTGAATTCCATAATTATTACAAAAAGCCATCTGCAGCACCCTTCAGCTCTTTACTTTCTGGCATTGTTGTCACTTGCTCTAATTTCTACAATCATTATGGTACCTGAGGCTGGAATGCATGCAAGGAACTCACAGAAGGATCTGCACACAGTGGTTTTGGATAAAGCGCTTCCTAATTTAGTTACAAAGAGACCACCAAGTGAAAACCGAACATAAGACAAACCCATTTCAGGGCACTACTCCTCCAGCACAAGTCCAGACATGACCATCACCTCCAGGATGTAACCATTATCCATGACAACATGTGAAAATAAAACAAGCATCATTCCCTGTCAGAGCTGGAAGATGAAAAGAAGCTCACATATATGTCAAAACTGCTGACATTTAACACTTTTTTTAGGCTTTTAGGACACACAAGCAGATAAAGACCATCACCCTCACACACCCAGCACCTTTACAATAGTATAATTTGAATTATACTGCAATAAAGGCAGTAAATTGAAAACATACACCTCAATACAATACAAATGTATTATAAGTACTGTGTGCCACAAAATCCTTACAGGATAGTTGTAGTACTACTTTTAGTGTATCACCATGATGAGTAGTCCTTTCTGCTGTGTGTGTATGTGTGTGTGTGGTCCACTGATTAGTATTAGCAGAATTAGGTCTTTTTTCAAGGAATCACAGAGAGGTGAAGAGTCAAACGGTCCATTCTCTGTTTCTGAACGGAGAATCACTCGACTATAACCTCACACACACATGAATATGCGCGCACGCGCTCAGATACACACACACACACGCACACACACGGACACAATCGAAAGAAAGACCAGCTTAGGCACCAGTCCGTCATGCTCTGCTGCTCCTTACAGACAATAACCCCAAGAATGCACACTCTCTCTCTCATACACACACACACACACACACACACACACACACACGCACACACACACACACACACACACAGAAAACACACAAACACACACACACACACACTGAAAAAACAATCTCGCACGTTTTCACATTTCCAGCTCCCCATACATACACATACGTAAACACAACCAGACACGGATGCACGTTGCATGCATTTAATGACACACAGCTCCTCCCTTTGTGCATTAACTTTCCAGCATTGATCCCGTTTGATAAGCTCGCGGCGGACAAATAGTTGGTTTGATGGGAACACAGACTGATCAAAAGCCTCCTCACAGGTCGGCCTGCCCTGCTCTCTTAAGAGCTACCCAGCCATGAATGGCCTAATACGACCCAAGTATCCATTACACTGACACCAGACCCTCTCTCTCTCCTCTCTCTGTAGCTCTCTTGCTCTCAGTTGTGTGATGCTCCGTTTATCCTAGCTCTTTCTCACAATTGTGTTAATTCCAATAAAAGCACTTTTAGTAACTTGTGGGTTTTAATGGTCAAAACCCTGATGCAACAACTGCCAATGTGCGGAAAATACATAGAAAGGCAACAGAAAATAGAATTAAAGACATTATTTAAAACCTGAGTTATCAATTAAAATTAAAACTTCTGTCTAAGCTTCAAATCTGCCTTTCTTTCTTTCTCATTCCAATCCTATCTCTACTTTCCTCTCTCTCTCTCTCTCTCTCTGAGGAGGTGTCGGGTTGCAGTTATTGTCGGCCCTGGTTACTGATAAATAGGGTGCCTAGTTACAAGCCGCTGCACGATTGGCTCATTTGAACAAAGCAGGGTAGGAGGAGGAAAAGAAAGAGAGAAGAAATAGGGGTCGCCCCAGGAAACCGTGAGACTTGTGTCAATTTGAAAAAGAGGGCCAAGCCGACTGTCCAGACATTCGTGTGTGTGGGTGTCTGTCCGTGTAGTTGTTTTCGCAGTCCTCACGAGGACAAAGCTTGGGAGACACCGACCCTCCCGACACCCCCTCCATACCCTAGCGACACCTGCTGAATGCCCGCTGAATACCCCTCCCTGCTGGCATTAAGCTGGCACTTCTCCACACTCAATCCCCTTACAAAGGCCGAGGACGGGACATGTCGTTTAGAAAATGTCTCCTCCTGAGGAATCTGCTCTGCTATATGTCGACCTCCTTAAACTAAACCATATCTTTTCCTTTTTCTGCTGACCATTTAAGGCCTTTGGTTGAGGTCAGAATGTTTTACAGTGACTAAAAAGGGGCTGAAGGAAATCAGACATATCCTCCCCTACTTTACATTATAGCCAGTGGCATCTCTGCTTGTCAGCCACTGGATGAAAAGAATACCTGCCATTCCTCACTTTACATCTGCTGTCAACTGGTGGGAAAAGGAGACTGAAACACTGAGACACAGAGTGACGTTTTAAAAAGCAGCTTTCTATAATTGTAGTTTTCATTCCTAATTGGCCAAGGTAAAGCACCCGTGTTACCTCGCTCCCTGTGTTCTCCTGTGGAGTATGCGAGGCCTGGAGGCTCGCTTTCAGACATGTTGTCATCCCCAGGAAGTCTACAGAAACACTGTAAATTGTTAATGTATTAGCCGGATATATGAGGCTGTCAGGGGGACAGTAAAAGCTAATAATTATCGGACAACGTCACTACACAAACCCAGCAGCCAGATTTACACACCGAGGGGGGCTGTAGCTGTCTTCATGCTATGTTTTCTTTTATAAATGTGATGTTTTACACTGATAGTAAACTTAATGTGATTCAGTGTTGGGCTCGCACGTAAGATACAGGCTACTTTGTAACTAACAAAACAGATATTCATGCCATACAAGCCATGGTTACAGCATATCTCTCACTCTCTATCTCTATCTCCCACACTTTACTCACATTTCTGTCAAGGCAAAAAGTGAAGTCAAATGAATGCACTATTACGCATTATTAATATAGTTACATTATCTAAACTAAAATAGGACCATGAAATTGTCCAATGTGTTTACATACTTACAATTACATTATCTAGGTCTGTTTGAGTACAACAAAAATTATGCGGATTTCACGGATTGGAATCAAAGTTTTAATGTGTACAGACTGACTGTTGCCGTCTGCTGCTGTTGCTCAAGTTGGTCATTCAAAACATTGTTGCAATCACTGAGCCATTCATAAAAGCCTTAAGTCATTACATGAGTCAGCCATGGAAGCCAGTCAAGCAGTCAAATTCATTGATTCATTCATGCATTCGGTGCACCGGTTAGTCAGCAAGCAAACCAGCCCCTAAGCAGAAGCAGATAGCCCACTGTTGGATTGGACTCAGTCAGGCTCACCGGCCACCTGGAGCTGCGGGAGACGGCCAACCATTTGATGTTTCTATCCTCCTCTGGCCCTGTGCCTGCGCTGATTCCATCCTTTTATGGATTTAAAACTAAGTTAGTAGTAGTGCCAAAACAGCATTTCAATATCTGCTAAGTTTAATGGATATCAAGCGTGAAAGGTTTAAGATTCAGTTTATCAATAAAAATAGGTAATGGTGGGGGGAAATGTGAGTGTAAGTGTGAGACAGAGAGTAAAACACCAAACATAGAGCACATGCAAGAAAAAAGGTTTTGCGAAGTGTGTGAACGTACTTTGCTCCCTTGACCAAAGAACCACAACAGCCTGCATGCCAATGCATCAGCTATAACGGCACCATTAAAACTACTGAATGGCCGCCGTAACATCACATTTACAAGTCTACTCTCTGCAGTAGCGGCAGCGGGTGAAGTGGCTGTGATGGGGGACTTGCAAAGGTAAAGGGCTCAGGGGGGAGAAAGTGGTGTAACAACGCGGTGCGGTTGAGTGGACGGGAATAATTCCCTCACACCGGGAGATTCTTTGAAGTCAGAAATAGAGGGAATGTGAGGGTAAAAGGAAGGCAGACGCCCCCCGCCTCTTTCCTTTCTCCTCTCTTCTTCCTTCCTCCCTTTTTACGTCTTGGACCTATCCACTCCTACCATTTCTTCCTTCGTATCATAGCCAGAACTCACCCTGTGTTGCCCCCCTCCCTTCTGTCTCCTCTTCTCTTCCAGAGGGTCAAGTAAATGTCAGCGCATTGTATTATGGTGGCGGGACTAATAAGAATGGTGTGATCATGAGTCAGCTTCAGCAGAGAAAGGAGGGAGGACACTGAAACATATCAGTTTCTTTGAAACTCCCACCTTCCATCTAGTGTGTCTCGCTGTGGATCTGCATGTTGGTTTCGACGTCGCTGTTTCCGTCATATAACTCCAAGAAACGTGGGATCCTGTCATCTCAAACTGTGTCGCCTGTCCACTCTCTCTCCCTCTTTGTTCTGCAGCTCACTCGCCCGATCTCTCTCCTCATGCAGGGTGGAGAAACAGGGTAAATTACGACGTGAGCTCAACCTGCAGTGACACGCCTCAACATCACACAGCTACTCGGTGGACCCTCGGAGAGACAAATTTTAATAGTCCTGTGAATTACTGTCTCACCACGCCACCTCAATCAATCACAGATGGGGAAAGTTATGAAAGTGTTCGAAGGGTTGAGTTATGACACGTTTTGATGATTTCCAGAGGAGTGGGGGACGGATAGCGAGCAAGACAGAGGAGGAAGGTCATTGTGATAAGACTGAGGACCACAGGCGCTACACAGTCTATACATGTGGGTGTGTGTGTGTGCATGAGAGAGAGGGTGGGTGCATGAGAAGGAATGTTGTATTAGGCGCGCCAGTTATTTCCAAAGGGAAACTTCCCTAATTCCCTGTATGTTTCCATGTGTATGTCCAGGTTTTCCTCAAAAACTCATTACATGTATGTGTGTAAATGCGCATCTACTGTATATAGTGTAAGTGTGTGTAAGCATGATCACACACGCTCATAAGCAGTGTGTGGTTGTTTCACCGCCTACCTCCCAGGCCATGTCAAGTCATACCTGTTGGAATGTGACTACTAAGTAGGGAAGGAGTGAAACAGACATCAAAGACGTGACTTCCATTCAGCTACAAATGTGTGTGTGCGTGTGTGTTCGCTATCGATTTTGTATTTGTGGCCTACACCACGTAGGAGGTCTCTATAGTTTTCCAAGGGAAAATACAGAACCATACAGCCTTTGCAGAGTTGCAAAAAAAGGGTGTGTGCACTTGTGTGTGTGTTAATTGTGGATATTGCTGAGCTGCACCCACAGCAGTTAGGAGAAATACAAAAGCAGCTTCATCTTCAATTGGCACAGATGTCAGATGAATTTGGCCACAGACGGTTTTATCCGCATGCATACATTTCTTTTACAAATTTAGCACGCAATTGTCATACGGTTGTCATATTGTGTGGGTCTGTTGAGCACGCAGAGGCTCCTATCTGGGGGCGATAGCTTTAGGATTACAGAGATCACAAGATGAAGTGGGAGAGAGAAACAGATATATATGAGGGATAAAAAGTGTCTCCGTTTACGCAATGCTAGAGGAATGCCAGCGTTTGATGCCTACCCATAGCTGCTGTCATCGCTTTAGTAATAATAGGACATTTCCACTTTATCAGCCCTGAAGCCTTTTGGACCCCACTGAGGGGAGGTATGGATGGGAAGTGTGTATGTGAGCAAGTGTGTGTGTGTGTGTGTGTGTGTGTGTGTGGCGAACGGCGACCATTCAAGCTGTAAAAGGTGTTTCTCCTGAGGGTAAACCACAGAAAGTAACCACAGCTCCCCTCTCCTTATGGAAACTGTCTAACAAGGCTGATAAGGCTTGGCTCATATCAGCCATATAAGGGGAAAACCCACATCATAAAAACTCTGGTGGCCTGTGTGTGTGTGTGTGTGCTTGTAGAGAAGGACGCAGGCTGACAGAAGGCATGAAAAGTCTGCTTCAAACTGTATTCCTTTGCCTTGAAACACGCTTTGGAGAGTAAGCACACGCGCATGCATGCACAGGTACACACTATGAGGTCACACAACAGCGCCACAAGTCTCCAGAAGCTATTAACTCACAACAGAGCCGTACAACCAGGGACACTGAGCCTGATTGTGTGGATGCCCAACAACCTTATCTACTGAGAAAATGAGAAAAACAAGGATTTCTTTCTTGTTATCGGCCATCAACAGCCAGATCAGAATTCTCCAGGTCTTGTGATGCAATTCAATTTATCGTTAACATTGGATTAAGTCATCAAGTATCTTTTGTTTTAATGATGCATTTTGGCCTACTGATGTACTGTACTGTTTCTTAAGGAGACAGTACCTAAAAATGTTTTTTTCTCTCAAATGTGCACAATAGTGTTGTTGGACAGTAGAGTTGATCAATGTTTTCTCTGTTGCATATTAAAGCATTGCAAAAGTTTTAAAACACCCTTGTTAATTATAACTGTGAGGTACTGTATATATCGGCATGTGTGTGTTCAAGTTACACATGCCTGCATACATGTTAGAGGAGTGCTAATGTACAAAACAGGTCTGTGTACGTATGTGCGTCAATGCATATATGTGCCACCGTGTCTACTGAAGAGAAACATAACAGTATGGCCTTCTGTGTTTCTGCCTCTTTACATTCCTGCCTTCAGTTTGTCCTCTACATTTAATCCATCCCAACTCAGCAGTGGGCGGCCATTCTGCAGAACCCTGGGAATGTATATATGTATAGGTGTGTGTATATGTGTGCTGATGGATGGGTTAAAGGCCAGCAGTGAGCAGCAGTATGCCAGGCATGGAGGGCCAGCTGTCTGCCCGAGCCCTCAGAAAGGGGACTGACCCATTCCATACATGTTAGAGCTTGGTGGGGGCCGCTGCCGGGCCCCAGGGTATGACAGTGTCACTCCCCACCATCTCATGACCCAGATGCTGTATCAAATATATGGCTGGGGACTCAAAACACTCCACACCCCCGACCCCCAAGCACAAAATTCCAGCGAACCCAGCCCTGTGCCAACAGAAGCACCCTGGATTCATGACACATACATGGCCGGAAGGGGGGGGCATCTCGGTCTCAAAACCTTTCTACAGACCATGACGGGGGAACCTGACTCCATACACACACCTCAGCACCAGAACATCAAAACACAACATTGCAGACATGACAAGGCGTATTATGCTTGTGTGGATTTTGCGACGAATAAACTAACGTGACCTGGCATTTCCTGCTTGCGGTGTCCACTGAAACTCTTGAATCTCCATTGAAATGCCTTGCCCCTTGAGCCCACAATGACATGTGTGACTTCCAACACATCGAGCCAATTGCTACAGTCTAATATCACTTCTTGTGTTGGTTTTGGTGAAAGAAACTACTCTATGGAGATGAGAAGGAACGAGAACGGGATTGTGAAGATAAAATGCAAATGAGGGTCTCACACCTGACTGTCAGCTTTGTGACCTTTTGTTGGTCTGAAGCTTGGGCGTGGTCACCTCAGTCAGACGTGTGAATTCTCTACCTGGTGCGGATTCTTCACCTGAGCTTGCAGCACCATGACATCCTTGAACCTGAATTTCCTCCCTCGGAGAGATGCAAGCCTATAAATCATCATGCTCCACTAGAAGAGAGATTTGGCATTCTCAAGTCACGTTCAGCCGAACACTTAGATTACACACTGTGCAAACAAACAAAATGTCTGGATGAAATGACAGCCAACAAAGACAACAAACAAGGTAAGCAACTATAGATTCAATGTAAATACTGTGTACATCATTATTATCTCTTTGTCTTTCTTCTTCATGCTTCCAAAGAAAGAGGGACATTATCTGCAGCACACAGAAGGTAAGACAGAGCGTTGGTCCAGCTGACCCTGCAGCCCTTTACACAGATAAGACCACCGTTTACAGCCATGAGCCCTCAGCCGTCACAGTCTCAACCCTCTACTTTGTCCACTTAACCCTCTGGGGGCCAAAAGTCAAATCAGCATCACTGGGGTTGTGACCTCTGGACATGCACTGCCTCGCCAAGCAATTTTGTCTCAACCGAACAGAAAGTAGCCTCACTCTGATGCTAAGCTTGCCTCAGGGCCATATTGCAATTGTCACATTATTCATTACCACTATGAATGAAAACAAACATTGAACACAGCACAAACACAGATTTCTCATGGGTCGTGTCGAGAGCAGTTCATCAATTATGAGTCCCTGAAGTATCGATGGCCACAATAACAGGTCAGCTAAATCAAAGTGAAAATCAATTTTGATGTTAGTGGTGCCTTTTCGAAGCAATCCTGTGCAGAAGGTGCGGGCTCAGTTAAGCGAAATGCTAAGCTGAGGACTGTCAGGAGAGTCTGTGGTCAGACAGCGAGGCCGCCATCGGTGTGTGATAGCACTCTGGGAGGGATTAGAGAAGCAGCGTTGGCCAGCAGCCCACATTGTTGCAGTGCCTCAATATCAACACTTTACGTAGGAGGCCACTGAAGGAGCAGGATGAGGGGTGGAGACAACGGGACAGAGGTCATGAAAGCGGAATTAGGTTATGGTCTGCAGTTGCTTTAAGCCAGCTTTTGCTTCCTATCAATGAAAATTCTTAACAAACCGCCTTCCTCCTCCCTTTACCTCTCCTCCCTCCCTACCTGACTTGCCCTCCTTCCTTGCACCTTTTATCACTCCCAACAGACATCAGGAATGAGTGGGAGGCCATTCTTGGCATACATTGCCGCATTTCTGATTGCCCTATGTACACACCGACACACACATACACGCACACAATACACAAGCAGCCCCTCCCTCTAAACCCAGGAGGTAATTCGATTAAGTGTTGCTGAAGGCAGACAGCAACATGTATGTCATTTTCAACCATCACATGGGATGAAAAGAGACAGAGAGAGACATTGTCGTCCGTGGTTAACAAGCACATTTAAGTGATGAGGATGAGCATAAACTCATTTGTTCTCTGCTGATACATCTACATAGACTAATTCTGAATGAAACAACAATTCAACCTAAAACACATTTGGTTTGAAATTGTGATAGTTCACCCTAATACAGTATTTTTATTAGCTGTTACTTCTAAACAGACTCACATATAAATGAGCACATCAATGTTTATGAGTAATAGATGATCATAGTCAAACACATTTTTTTAAGGGATATCAAATGCGGTATTGTATTTGCTCTAAATTTTTGTATTCGTGTCAATTTGACAACTTCCCTCCTCAAGAAAAAAAATCATTTGAAACTTAAAACTGTGCTTTTAAGTCGTGCTGTATAAAAGCAAAAGCCTAAAGGATAAAGGCACCTTTACTTTGATACACGTGTAACTGAAGACATTTTTGGGAAGGTGAGGCAGCTGTTTTTATGTGCTGATATAAAAGGTGGAAAGGATCTTTGTGTGAAACTTGGCCTCCGCACTCCGAGAGGGGGAGGTCAGAACCTGCTGCAGAGTCCGCGTGAGGCGCAACTGTACCTACGCATGCGTGATTATCCAGAGCTTCTAAATGCGTTTGTGCGTGTGTGCAAGCGCGTCGGCTCGTCCAAAATGTAACCAGAGGACGTTACCAGTACAAAGGACGATCTTGACACTGTGTGAAAAGGAAGAGAAAACCCAATACACCTCTGAGCTCTTCCTTCATCTGTGTATCTGTCTCTCCCTGCTCTAAAAGACGAAGCCTCGGGGTCCGAGAAGATATACAAAGTTTCACTCTGCGCATCTAAGTCTGCTCCTTTGAAATACTTACAGAGGTCTAAGCTGCCCCGCCTGTAGGAGCCAAGCGTGACTCGGGTGTGGTGTACGTTTTGCCTGCTAACACTGTACGTGTGTGTGTGTGTATCTGTGTGTGTACTGGGATGGAGAGTGGAGGTGTGAGGTGGGTTGGTGGGGGGCTCTTTTTGTATGAGTGAGGGAAGAAAAAGGCAAAGAAAATCCCAAAATGTGACACTTTGACGTTGCTATCAGAGCAGAGCCGCAGCTGTCAGCGGCTTGTAAGGTGACACCCACAAGGTGACAGCGGCTGGCTGTGATTGACAACATGGGATCCTCGTCTCGCACGTCTCAATCAGTGCTTCCACCGCATTCAGCCAGGGTTCAAGCCCCCGATGGAGGTGAGCCGGCTGGGTGCTGAAGTGCCTCTGAGCAGGACACTGTATCCCACAGAAAAGCTGAGGTTCATCCCTGTGCTTGACCTCCACGGACACACAAATCCCTGCTACCTACGTCACAAAAGCTCACAGTGCATAACTATTGTCCAATAGTCTACGTGCACATTTCTACAAATTTGTTAATTTTGGCCTTCACAAGATTTTACAGCTTTTTAATGTTGAAACATACTTCATCAGTTAGCCTTATTTAAGTTTTAATTCAAAATGTACACAATCTTCTGACCTCAAATAGTGATAAAATTGTGCTATGAATTCTTATATATTTAATATATGCAATATAATGTTTATAAACAAATGTTGCATGGCTTACAATAAAAAACTTTTTTTAATCATTTTATTATACTGTATATATTCATTTATTTTACTCTTTCATCTAACCTGCAATTGTTTTTTCAGTTAATAATAATGCTATTGAAATTCCTTTAAATCCAGTAATAATACGCAGACTATTGCCAGGAATACAGCGGGCGACAAGCACTAAACAGAAGCTTCTCATCAAAAATCATTTGGCGATACTCAAACATGGCTGAGAGACACTTTAGTAACAACTCTAATTGAACTGGGCTGTGGAGCTCCAGACACCACCTGCACTTTCCGCGTGATATCAAATGAACGGTGACAATATCGTTTTTTGGGAAAGTACATTGCTGACTGAAAGAAGATAAGACAGAAAGGGACAACAATTTGAGAGCCGAGCGTGCATCAACAAGTTCACGCACACAAGCTATTAACTGTCATGATTGCACCTGTCACTCTGTGGCTACGGGGGATATGACTAAAACTGACACCTCTGAGAACACAATCTGGCAGGGAATCTTCCTGCCAAGGCCAAGATCAACACTGACAAAGGAGAAGCACGGATCGCAACTGAAGCCTTAATCAGGGTCTTTTGGAGGAAAGGGTAATTAAGCAAAGGTGCCGATTTTCAGGAGAAAAAAAAACCAAAATCTCATTTTAAACTGTAGATATGGACAAATATCATTTTTCAGCATCATATCGTGGCTATTACACTACCCTAACAGACTGAAATGTCTCCAATCTCTTTTGTTTGGCTCTGGATTAAGCCACAGGACTTGAACGTTGAACAGTGTTGGCCTGTTTGTGGCGCTGAACTCAATCCATTTAAGCGGTTTGACATTTCATACTAATGCCTGCATTGTCAGTGCCGGTGCCAAGGCTTAATAGCCGGGTGGATTGTGGGCCAACGCCATACATATAAACGGAGTGCAGAACATGGGGTGAGGGCAGCGCCTTAGTGATGCTGAGGAGATGAGGTTACAGTGGGTGGCAGGATTAGAGCGCAGGTGTGTGTGAGTGTGTGTGTGTCCACACAAAGACTGATGAGAGTTTGAACCTTGAAAATGTTAAAGGGGTGGCGATTATTCCTCTCCTCTTCACTCTCTCTCCATTCCCTTTTGCTTTTCCTTTCACTGTTCACAAAGGCAGCAACAGATGATAATTAGTCAATGAAATTTATGGATGAAAAATCTAATATCTGTGTCTGACAAAATTGTTTAGTTGTAACTTTTTCTAATTATAAAAGCAAGCTTCATTCCTGTTCATTCCTTCTTTGTTATTTCTAAATTTCCAAGTTATATATCAAAAATCAATTATTGACAGTATTCCTATCTCAGCTATAGGAACCTTAGTGCGGTTTCGCTCTAAATCTTGAATTATTATGACCAATTCTAAAAAGCTGCAGAGGTAATTGGCCTCAGCTCCTGCGGGCCAGACTGATGAAAGTTTGTTTTCCTCCGGTCCTTAGTCTAGACTTACAAACAGACAGGGGCTCGAGCTGAGGACCCTCGGGGTAAAGTCTACGTTCTTTTGAGTTGAAAGATTTGAAATGCAGCTAAAGGCAAAGCCACGCTGTAAAAGCAATCAGTTGAATCTTGAGCCTGTTTCTAAAATAAGAAATACTCTAATGTCAGAGCTTAAACAATTTTTTTTAGTCAGATACTAATGCTGATAAGTGAGAAACATCTGGAATAAATCAATTGGGGTTTATCAGTTTGTAATTGTCACCTGGCATGTGACTCAGACGTTTTATAATCAGCAGAGGAACTAAGAGTGTATAAAAACATGTTTTTAAGTTGCAGATATGAGCCATGATGGGGAACCCAGCTGGAATGTTTGAGGTGTGAATACCCAGCGGGCCTCCTCCGGGCTGTCTCCTCTGCCCTCACTTCTCCTCTTTCACCTCCTTCTCCTTCACTGTCACACGTGTCATTTGCTCAGCTTGGATACTGCACCCCTCATCCACCCCCCACCCTCCACCCACACACACACACACACACACACACACACACACACACACACACACACACACACCAATACCCCACCCATGGCCACGGCCACTTAACATTCCAGCAGCTGGTCATCGCGCAGCCCTGACGCATGTAATGTCACACTCGTGAGCCGCTGGCGAGCCGCGATGTTTTGCCTGCCTCCTCGGGGGAGAGCGGGACAAAGACGCGTATTGTCTCCTGTGAGTGAGAGAGAAAGAAAAACGGGAGAAGGAGAGAGGTGTGTCACGTTACACACACCTCCCCTCTTCCAAAGCTGTTGGAGTTTGAGTGGTGAAATCACTGTCCTGAAGCATGTCAACCACAGACACTGTAGACCCGCATGTGTGTGTGAAAGAGAGTGTGTGTCATCAGGCCTGATTCAATCTGCTTTGCCCATCCAAACACACACGCAAAATCTACATTCAACGCTCAAAACCAAACAGACACACACACACACACACACAAGCTCAGGTAAGTGCTATGACTAAAGGACAATGGTTCTGCTCTCGCCAGTTGACCTTGTTCAACCCCCGTCCAAAGCACATGTGTTTACAAACAAACATCACCTCCTTTATATCCCTACAGCAAACAAAATGCATGATGGGAAGAGAGGAAGGGGGATTCAAACCGCTGCAATGCTGAAAGATAAGAAACACTCCTCCAGAGAGATTAAGCTGGTGGGAGCAAAGCTGCAATAAGTGGAAGAAGTGGACAGATTTGGCCGATTCAGACTAAATATATAAAAAGGCTTTGTCAAGATAGAGCATTTTTATACAGTGTAGAGTCTTTGAATTTGGTTATCATTGCTACTGTGATATTGGCATATATGGTTACAAATATGCACAAAAAAAAGATAACTATGATTTACATGTATTTAAATTCATATTTTACCCTTATTGGATAAATATTTTAATGTAATTCATTATGTTCTCTCTGCTCTGATCCATTTACCGCACTTATACAGATATTAATATGATTTTTTCAAAGGTAAGCATAACACAGTGCCAGCAATAAAGCACCCTATAGATACAACACATGTAAGAATTCCCAGTCGGCTAATTCCATTCAGTTTTCACCTCAACAATCCTCCTAAACTCCAGTTAATATCCCTGTACACTTACATCTTACATACCACTTGGCAGATGCTTTCATGTGTCGTGACTTACGAGTGTAATGTGACCTGATCAAAGTGAAAACACCACGAGTGAGTGCTGCAACTTTAGATCCAGTCAAACAGAGTTGTAAATCAAACGGAGCACCGCCCAACTTATCCTACAACCTCCGTGTGGCCACGTCACTACTGACAGCGAACGAGACAGCGTTGTCCTCTCCGGCCTGTAATTGAGCAGACAGACAGCTGTGGAGTCAAACAGTGACCAGACCAGATCACCTGCTATTTACACTTCAAACACACGCTGAAGGCCCCACCCCGAATGGCGAGTCCTCTCCCACTCCCATTTTTATGTTGATTTCTCTGCAAGACAACCTTTTAAAATAGCTTTCAGTTGTCGCGAGCTCACGTCGTCTTTAGTGTCCCACTAAAGACTAAAAGATTCTACTCCTTTGTCCTACAGCTTTAGTAAACACATTTTCATTTCCACTTAATAGCAGTGCGGACAGCTATTAAGAATTAATTAACATCCAATTAAAAACTCTCTCTTAAGACTCTCTCTTTCTTTCTTAGCCACACAGAAGAGAAAGTATCCAGGCAGGTATTAACGTATTAACACACATACAACAAGCCGAGTGACATTGGTACAAACAGGCATGTGTTTAGAGTGTGTGAGTGTGAGTGTGAGTGTGAGTGAAGGAAGGAGTGTAATGTAAAATGTTTCTGTGACTGTTGTGGACAGATTTAGAGCCACACTGCATTCTTAGGGAGTGTCAGAGAAACAGGTGAATAAGCGAGAGGTGAACAGGAGGAGAGAGAGGCCAAGGTGTGTATGAGATGCGGCAGCAGCAGCAGCAGCAGCGGTGGTGGGGTTTAAAACCAGTAATAGCTCAGGAATGAATGGGATTTGCGACTATCAGTTACGGAGAGCAGTGCCGGAGAGCAGTGCCGGAGTGCTGAGGAATGCCAGCATATCATACATACAACACATGAAAAACATATGAGGTGCCGCAAACAGAGCTGAGTGTCAATTTATCTCAGCTACACACACACACACACACACACCCTTTTACTTAAAATTGCAGACTTCTCCTGAACATGGCAGAGTGGGAGTGATCTATACTGAACGATGTAACATAAGATTGTTCCACTTGTGAAAAACGCAGAGAAAAATGCAGAAAATCCCCCATTAAGCTAGTATGGGTATTTGTATTGCAGAGATTTCCCCCTAATATAGCATAACACAATCCACACGCACAGCCTCATCGGCCAACATCTCCCTTTTAACATACACACAAACACACGCAGCCTCTAATTTCCAGGAATGCCCCCAATTCCTTGTGACCTCATCAATCAAGCAGAGGTCACAAGTCGTGTACAGGCAAAGTGCGGGGTCATTTCTCGCTACTGTGAGTGAGTAAAACCCCATGTCCTGCTTTGATCTTGGAGGTGAAAGGCCACATGTGGTCACTGTCTGTCTGTGTTTGTGTGTGTGGATGTGTGTGTGTGTCTCTAACCTAGGCATGAGAGAGGAGTCATTTGTCAGAATATGAAACACAAGATGGATATCAGGAAGGAGGAGTTTCTTTGTCCCCTGACTCATATGGCCAACGTAGAACAAACATGAATTTTGATTTTATATTTACATTTTAAAGTAAACAGATGACGTTGTGTACATCTGAGAGAAGAGAGGGAGTGCAGAAAGAGAGAGAGAGCTTGACGGGAGCAGGAACGTTAAGAAAAGCTGAGGTGTGCAACTCCTTGAACGGTGCTGAGAGGCAAACCAAAGACATGGCAGCTCAGCAAAAGCCCCACAGGTAAAACAAAAGAGGGGGAAGAGATGAAGGTGGGGAAGGAGGGGGCGTGGATGTGAGCGTGTAGCAGCACGCCGTCCCGCTCACTCAAGGTAAAGGAAAAGATCAGAGCCGCGGTGGAAAAAGGAGGATTTCGCATCAATCACTTCTAATAGTTTAAGTAAGGATCTGCTTTGTTGCGTGGCTGAATTATATAACGCATCTCCTAAACTTGCATGCAAGTATTCTACAAATCTAGACGGGTGGAACAAATGAAAGAGCACCAAGGGGAACATGACTGATTGGAACGACATCCTGCCCTGGAGACCCAGACGGAGGAGAAAGAGCGAGCCAGACAGATGGACAGACACACTGAGAAGGAGACAGGCTGTCACGCAGACATTCTTTGAGACTAACCAGGCTAATTCAACAATCCTCACCGTGTCACACGTTACACACGGTGCCTCCTTTTCTTCACAATGAACAACTGTGCGGTTGCCATGTAGGGAATCAGATCAAAATTCTTCAGGCTAATATCAGTTTCTATAACAGACAAACCTCACAAACATCAAAACAAACAATTATACTAAAGCCTCTCCTTTCTTCTCTAATTAGCGGGATCACTGACAGACAAGGCTTAGACGTCACATTAATTTTAGATGGTGAACCTGTATTTCAACTATTTTAACAGTCAATCTATTGTGTAGGATATTTACAGTTGAATTGGCGAGTTCAGGGCTGCTTTCATTTTTATTTTGAAAAATCCCATGCTTTGACGCCAACTAGATGAGTGGCAGTAATGTGCGAGACGTGAACCTACCGCTCCCAATTATCAGAAAATGCCAGATTTAAAAGAAAACGGGATGGAGCTGCGTAACACTATCATGGCTTTCTGCCTCTGTGACGGATCTTGAAAACAGAACAGGAGCAATACGCCGGTGGAAGCTGATGTGTGACAATCGGAAAGAAGAGCTCCTACCAAGGCACAGAGACAAAGAGTGAGAGAGAGCAAGGACAGGTCAAAAAATTTGTTGTGGCTAGCGGAGGGCGTGTGTTCTTGCATATCGCAGACACCATTGATCAAGGCTGTTCAAGGGTTACTGACAAGTTTGTAACTCGGGCATAATAGCCAAGAAAAGAAGCCAAGACACACCTAAGGTAGTTGGAACTGGGTTTCTGCTAATGGATAGAAGCTGTAAAGACAGAAGATGATGAGCTAAAAAAAGGTTGACATTGATCTAATCCTCTTCATATTCCCAAACTGAGAAGACTGCACAGACTGCACTATTTCTGTGCAATAAAAGCAAATCCTACAAACAGAAAACAAAACTGGTGGAGCCAGAGAGACACACAATCACAGAGACTTGTCCCTTAGTGCTTGTTAAGATGCTGTTAGTTCAACAATCCCCTCAGGCCTTCCTCTCCCCGGAGTCTGGGGTCGAGAGGTCACGGCATCAGTGGTAATGGTTACCTAACACTTGACATGAGGGTGAGCCACAAAAAGGGGGAGGATTGGTGCAGCTTCTAGTGTTGTTTACTGTGTATAGGTTCAATTGGGCATGATCATGTTCTTATATATACTGTATATGTGTCGGATTGCGCGTGTGTGTGTGGGTAAGCAAGGACTGCATCTAATGACGAGGTCCAACCCCCTCTGGGACCACCATAAGGTCACTGTTGTCAAGGATACCATAAGAGCTGTCAGCTGTTATTGACAGACCTGAATGCAGCGGCAGTGAATGAGGGCTATATGGCCTGGAACCACTGTGGTCAGCCGCAGCCTCTCCAGAAGCTTTATGGGTAGTCTATAAGAGCCATAACACGGACACTTGGAAGAGGACGGTCTGACTTTTGTTAGAGACAAAGGCAAGGCACATGTCCTTCAGATAAGTCACTTTCAGAGACAAATAGAGGGACAGCTGCTGAAAGATTGACAATGCAGCTTTAAGACTAGCTGAGGATCTAATGTCAATGTCAAGCAAGACGAAAGCCAACGGAGAAGAACATGATCATAAGGCTAGAACACACAAAGTTAAATATGTGTTTGGCACATCATTTTCCAATGTCATTACAATCCAGGGCTTTAGATTAAGCACAAATGTAATTAGACAGATGGGCCTGGGAATGAGAATTTGCCCCCAGTGCGGCCTGGTCCATATCATTTGTATGATGTATGCACTATGCGCAATAGACTGGCATTTCTTGGCATGGTGAGAAACTAAGATGATATGATGACAGGCGAAAGAGAGGGAGAGTTGAGGGGATCTAGCTGGGATGGGAAGTTTGCCCATTTGGGGCTTAGTGTGTTTGTGTGAGCAAGATCAACGGAAAGGGGTAGAATGAAAGAGAGGAGGTTGAGCAATGCAAAGCTGTCAATAGGTGACAGAACAGCTCATCTGTCAGGGTATTAGATTTATCCTGCCTGTCCAACTGCCTGATTAATGCTACAGTATTGTTTTTCCTGTGTGTGTGTGTGTGTGTGTGTGTGTGTGTGTGTGTGTGCTTGCTCACACTGTAGCTTTACCAGTTTAGGTGTGAACAACACAAGTGTTTGCGTTGGTCTAATCTTTAACTCAGGAGAACAAAGTCTGCTTCTGTAGTGGAAACAGAGCATCTTAACACAAATTCTTTCTGCATGACCTTCCAGTATGAATGCAGACCAAAATATGTGCATATGAACTGCCCGCATTCGTATGCTTCTACAAGTATCCCAGCGTGATTTCCTACCTGTGACAGAGTAAATCGACCCTCACATCGGCCACAACAAAGAAGCTTGGTTATGTGGGTACCCTGCTAATAGCACCTTTTATTATCCCAACCAACCACTCACACACAATGCATTTATCACCCCAGTGGCACAAAAGCAGCACAACCGGCTCCTGAATAGAGCCTGCAGCAAACACTCACTGAACATACAGTCAACACTGCAATCAAAACCTCCCCGCTGTCTTTTCCAGAACAGAAGATTCCCTGTTCACTGTGCAGCTAAACGATACATCAGAAGTGGCGACTCATATTTCCGCCATACACGTATTAATAACCTTGCTGGCATGTGCTGAGATATGTTACTGACATAAAAAGGGTGCATTTACTTCACTTTCTTGCTGTAATGTTTATATATCTTACCTGTTACTGATATGGTCATGGGTGCTTCCAGGGGCCGGTCATTGTCCAGGTCCCTGCTCAGCCGTAGATCCCCAGTGTCCTCATTCAACAGCAGCAGGTTGAGCTCGTTTCCAGACTCAAACTTGTACCGTAGCTTATCCGAAACGTCAGGGTCGTGAGCCGGTACTTTCCCTATTATTCCTGATGGAAAACTGTTAGACTTGTTGGTGACGTAGTTGTTGAAAATAATATCAAAGTTCTGCAACACTGGCCTGTTGTCATTCATGTCCACCAGCCGGATGTGCACGGTGGCCCGGCTCACTAGCGGCGCCGATGTGGCCTGGACCACGATGATGTACTCTGTTCTGGTTTCATAATCCAAATCAATGAGTGCAGTGAGATCACCATTGAAGAAGTCCAGCTGGAAAACCTCTGGAATATTCCCTTCGACAATCTGGTATATGATCTGGGCATTGGTTCCCTCATCAGGGTCGGTGGCGGTGATCTGGGCCACGATGGACCCCACTGGGCTGTTCTCCTTCACATCAATGAACAGCTCGTCCCTTTCAAACACAGGAGCGTTGTCATTTATGTCCTGGACTACCAAATGGATGGAAACTGCTGCTTTCAAAGGAGGAACCCCCCTATCCACAGCAAAGGCCTTCAGATTGTAAACAGGAACATTCTCCCTGTCAAGTTTACGAGCCGTTCTGATAATCCCAGAGTAGGGTTCTATGAAGAAGTCCCCCTCTCCATCATCACCACCCTGGAATGTATAACTCAGCCTGCCATTTGAGCCAGAATCTCTGTCTGAAGCAGAGATCTGGAGAACGCTGGTGTAGACAGGTGCATCTTCAATCACCGTCCCCTGGTACATGTCCCTGAGGAACTGAGGTGCATTATCGTTGGCATCAAGGATGATGATCTCCACATAGGTGGTATCAGACTTCTGAGGGATGCCATTGTCTCTGGCGATGATGGCTATAGTGTAGGAGGCCTGGTCTTCATAGTCAATCTCCATTTGTGTGGTGATGGCCCCTGTATCTGGGTCCATTTTAAATTGCGGGACATTGTCTTCCATCACATATGTGATACGAGCGTTTTCCCCTGTGTCCTCATCAGTGGCACTGATCACCACCACAGTGGAGCCTACAGGTCGATCTTCACTGAGCAAAACCTGGTAATTGGCACTTTGAAAGACAGGCCGATGTGTGTTGGCGTCCGTCACATTGATGAACACCTGAGCGGTGTCGTAGCGCGTTCCATCAGTGGCGGTGACCGTCAGGACGTACTGGCGCTCCTGTTTGTAGTCGAGGGGGAGGGCGAGAGTGATGAGACCACCACCACTTTGACTAGTGATGGCAAAGCGGTTCCTGGTGTTCCCACTGGAGATCTGATAGGTCACCACACTGTTGACATCCCTATCAACTGCTGTCACTGTCAGCACGCTGGTTCCCACAACAGCATCTTCATTGATCTTCAGTGAGTAGTTTTTCTCTGTGAATGTGGGAATGTTGTCATTTACATCAAGCACTGTAATGCTGACACTGGCTGAGGAGGACATCACAGGTATCCCATTATCCCTGGCTTCTACACCAAATGTGTAGAACTCAGTGGTCTCCCTATCCAGCTCTTCACTCACAGTGATCCAGCCTGTGCTGTTGTTGATAATGAATGGAAAACCGGGGGTAGTGGCAGTCAGCCGGTACTCCAAACGAGCGTTTTCTCCTGAATCGCCATCTATAGCTTGAATGTGGATCACAGAGTAGCCAACTGCCACATTTTCCAACACTGTGGCTTGGAATGGAGTGCTGACGAACATGGGGGAATTGTCGTTTATATCCACCACCTGCACCACCACCATCCCTGTGCCATTGATCAGCGGAGGCCTGCCACCATCCTGGGCCTTAATGCGTAAATTATACTCCCGGATCATCTCATAGTCCAGAGGATTGATGACATCGATGACCCCAGTGGGGGAATGAATGTAGAATTGTCCCTTAACATTACCACTGATGATGCTGTAATGAACTTTGGCGTTATTCCCCTCATCTTTATCTGTGGCCTCCACCTGGATGACTTTGGTGTTCACTGCCACATTTTCTGGAACCTGCACAATGTATCGCTTCTCACTGAACTGTGGGTAGTTGTCATTCTCATCCTCCACCAAGATGTTGAGCGTGGCGGTGGCACTGCGTGGACCCGGGTCTTTGCCCTGGTCGTTAGCTTCCACAATCAGCTGGTACTGGGACCGGGTCTCCCTGTCGGGTCGCTCTTTGATCTTGACCAGTCCATTCCGGGGGTCGATTTCAAACACTGAGTTAACCTCATCAGCATTCACAATTTTGTAAATCATGTTTGCATTAGAAGGAGCGTCCCCATCAGTGGCCCGGATGGTCATCACTTCAAAGCCCACTTCAACATTCTCCCGGATGATCACTCGGTATTCCGTCTGCTCAAACACAGGTGTGTGGTCATTGGTGTCACTCACGGTGACAGTGAGGTAAGCGGTGGCAGATCGTTTTGGGGTTCCATTGTCGGTCACTGTAACTCTGAAAACATGTGTGTCTTTAACTTCTCTGTCCAGCGCTTGCACAGTAGTGATGCTGCCTGTCTTCGAGTCAATGATGAAGAAGTCATTGGACCTGCTGTCAAACAAGGCTTCCATGACATACTCCAGCCTCCCTCCCTCTCCATCATCCGGGTCTGTGGCTTTCAGGGTGATCACACGCGTGCCCGCTGGCTCATTCTCAGGGACGGACACTTGATAGTTGGGGAGCTGGAACTGAGGCGGCGTGTTCACGTGTCGCTTCCCTCTGCTCATCAATTTGCCATTCTTTTTGGGGACATTTTCTGAAAGGGAACCATGCTGCTCAGGCACTTTAATGAGCTTCAAACTCAGCTGCACACACACTCGGTGTTTTGGAGAGCTGCGCAACGTGCAGTGCAAATTCCCTTCAGGCTGGCATAGGTCATTGGCTAAGAACAAATCCCCGTGCCTGAACACAGCACCAAAGTCTTTTCCTACACACAAAGTGTCCAAAAACGCAACATTCCGCATAAAAGCAGGCAAGAGTTCTGTTACGTTTAACAGTAGCGTGCCTGCAGGTGAGCAGGAAGTTGTCTCCGGGTTTAAAAGGTGGTTTATGTGAATGTCGTGCTTACCTGACGCTTTCTTTCTCTTATACTTGATAAAACAGTCCTGTCCGTGGACAAACACGTTAAAACGTGTCAGAATAACGTCTCCAGGTGTCAGTGAACCGGTCCTGAAATAAACAGACGCCGGGTTCCTGGATACGTGCGCGCACTGAACTTTCTGGGACAAACGCACAAGCCCGTTCTCCCTCTCAATGTGGATAAAGTCCTGAATGAATTTGCTGGATAAAGTCCTGTCCAGCTTATAAGTCCAGCCAGGGCCGAGAGAAATATTTGCCAAAAGGGTCCCGGGCTGTAAAGTTTCCGAAAGGTGTATCTCCATACATCCCACAAGCGGCACGCTGAACAGGACACAAACCCAAATCCAACACCCCGGCAGCTCCATGGCTTTAAACCTGCCGAATCCCATCCAACTTCACTGAAACTCCTTCGCAAACGCATTAACTCTCCCTCTCCCAACGCTTTGCTCTGTCTTTATCCCTCATGGTGAAGTTTTAAAGTAGTAAAAGTCGCCCGGTATCCATAGTATCAGCGTATCCAGGGCGCGCGGCGGCTGCTTTAACCCCACAGTGAGTTTTAAAATGAGTACAAAATGGCTCCGTGGCTCTCCTCCTCCTCCTGTCCTCCTCAGAGACTGATTACCATAAACCTGCTGTGTTTCCCCCTCTGGGACGCTTTCACAGTGAGGGGGGGTACTTCTTTTTTCTCATGGAGATTTGGGAAGTGGCCCTGACCGGGTGACCAATGCGAGCAAAGTGTATTGTTATTACAATGGAGGGAGAGTTTGGGTGAAATTCCGAATGCGTGATCCGAGTGTCGCTTCCCCTTCAAGGCTCCTGTTTGATATCAACTGTAAACAATGACGCGACTCTGATGTGAGGCTATTTGTTATTTTCCTTTAATTCGCCAAAGTCGCGCAACTTAACACATTTCTGCTTCTTTAAGAATAATTTCATACTTAAATGCAGAAGTTGAGAAAGTTGATTTTTAGGTTGTATATTTTGGATTTACACAACTAATTACCAGTGAACAGATGTCTGATTGAAAGATACACAGATGTCTGGGAGATAGATGTGTCAGTTATAATAGTGACTAAAACAATGTAACAACTCAGACTACATAAATCGTGCTTGATTTATGTGGTAATTTGACATTGTTCTACCTCAATTTTTTGCGTGTTGATTCTTCTATTTTTTGTATTTACTATTAATTCTCTCACAATTATGTCTTGCCTAAAAGTTCTCTATACTCATCACCCTTTCCCCCTCTCTAGAGAATCAGAATTTGCCTCACAGAAAATGTAGACTTTTACAGAAAGTTTTAAAAAATATATAACATTAATAACAGAAATGTAAATTTCACATATACTGGAGCGGAAGAACAGCAAAATGACGGTATAAAGTTTGATTCTGGGGTACAGTTAAGGCAAGATTATTAACGGACCACAATAAACGTTCTTCCAGAGGTTGACTTGGATCAGTGCGCCCCCCTGTGGCTGGATAGAGAAAAACAAAGGACTCCCTGCTGTTAAGTATTATGCAGCAGGACAATAGACACGATATTTGGGTATAAAGGCCAATATTAGGTTTATTCACTACACATTTCAAATATCAGCAGTTTTTTGGCAAAAACCGAGTTCCCTCTATACAGGCTTATGACAATCCCATAGAAACAGAAAAGGCACTTTAAATAAAAAGTAGGATGTATCTCACATTACTAGACCCACCGTCATTTGAAATATTTTTTATACAAAATACTTAAAGTAATTGGCCCCATGTGCAATATAAAATTCTAATATTTACAGTTTGTTATTGTAATCCTAACTTGTCAATTTGGCATATTTAATATCAAAACTTTATTTTAGATTTCACTTCTAGGTTCATGATCAAGTGGCTTCTTCACAAAGTTGACGTGATGGCGTAGTTTAGTGCACACAACATTAGAAAAGGGAACACTACAATAATGGAGGATACGAATATTAATTTCATTTTAACAAAGTAGAGGGGATAATGTTCCAGGCTTTGTGACATTTTTCCACAAGAGCAGAATTTCCAGCATGTATCAACACAGTAGAAAAAGAGAACAAGGATTTCCAATAGTTTCATTAGCACCAAACCCAAAGGCAGGATGAGGAAGAGTCACTACTCATCTGACAGGCAGAGACTCATGTAACCATTAGAAAAGCCTGTAAATGACAGTGAGAGTCAGACAGGAGACAGTGATTGATCCATAATGCAGCATATGGTCAAATCCCTCAACCCTGGACCTCCATGTATTCCTGCTGACAAAGAATCAAAGAGTGCCTCCACTCTTATGTTGCTTCTTGGCTTTCATACATCCAGATTTCCTTCATCACCCTTGATAAGAACCACAAGGTCTGAAGGGGAAGGACATTTCATCACAGATCCATAGAAAACCGTGCAGTGGCATCTCCACTCCAAAAACGCAATAGAAACGTGGGCGAGCCGTTTCATACAAGTTGACCTCAAGATATAGGAGCCAAATAATTCTCCAAAGAATGGCTACAAATGTCATCATGAGGGAGATTTAAAAACCCAATCCTGTGTGTGCAACCACCTCCTCTGCTGCTCAGCTGGCTGGCTCAGGGCTCCCCTGCTCGCTTCGCAGCATGGCCGCTGCCGCCAGCCTCTCTCGGCCCCGCTGGAGCGTGTATTCACTTGGCCCCAGGCGGACAATCTTACCGCTGCCCAGACACTCGTCCCCTTTGTAGAGCACGGCGAACTGGACAAACATGGACGATGGATTCAATTAAATTAAGCCTTTTAAAGCTTAGAATCATTATCGATTTGGTTGACGTTGTTACCTGTCCGGGCGTGAGAGCTCGGAGCGGCTTGGAGAGGGAGATCCACACAGAGCCGTCCATGTTCAGGGTCACAGTGCAGGGAGCTTGATAAGCACAAAACAACCTCAGAGTTAATGTATACTTACGCATAAATTATCTTAGAATGTGACTCCAAAGCGATAACTGTCAGACGTTTGTTACTGTGGCACTCACTCAGCGGCATCTGGTGGATGAAGCGGAAGTGGCACTCCATCATCTGCGTCTGGGCCAGCTCGCGAGGCGGGTCGACTGTGATCCAATGGAAGCGGTCCGTCTGCATCGTGTCTCGATAAAGTGCGGGGTGTATGGTGTCTGGAGCCTGGGCAGCGAGAGAGGCTGGTTTAGGTTCCACACCGACCTTTGACATTTTACCATGAAGCTAGGAGGACTATGGGGAAAGTGTGATGCTTCGGGGTCTAGGTGTGCCCTTGTCTTTCTCACCACCAACACATCTCCAGTACTGATGTCCTTGTCCACTACGAACCAGGCCTCATGTAGTCCTCCTATCTTCGCCCTCTGGCCCAGTGTGAGAGTGAACCAGCCTGGAAGGACAGAAGACAAGGAAAGCTATAAATAACAATAATAACACTAATAATAGCATTTGAGACAAGAACTAACGGTACCTTTATGCTTTCCCAGGACGGTCCCATCCCTAATAGAGACATAGTTTCCTGGCTTAGGTTCTAGATACTGGAAGAAAATTTAAAGATACAGAAAATTAAAGCTTTCAGTTTGAGATTATGTGCAACAGCTGGTTGATATGAGGGTGTGGATTATGGGATAACTGGAGCATTTGTTTCATGTTCATTGCTCACCTCCAAAATAAAGTTCTCAAAGTTCCTTTGGCCAATGAAGCAGATGCCCATGCTCTAGAACAAACAGAAACACTCTCAAGCTTCATTGAGAATGATATTTGCTTTCTTTTGGCATTATTTATGTATCTGTCTGTGCCGTTCGCCCACCTCTTTCTTCTGCAGGAGGTGGTGAAACCCCGCTTCCGCCGCAATCTTTTTCACAAAGTCCTTGGTGAGCCCGGCGAGGGGGAAGATGGTCTGCCTCACGGCGTCCTGTGAGATCTGACTGAGGAAAAAGGTTTGGTCTTTGAGGAGATCGGCGCCTTTGTACAACCTCACCGCTGGCAGGGAGAGGATAGATAAAAGGTCAGGTATTCTCTTTTTTACACAGGCTAAAAAAACGTAATGGACAGAGAATGAAGCGCTCACGATTTCTGATCTCAAAACGGTCTCGGAACAGCCTGGTGGACGGAGCTGCGTGCTTCTGCTGGAAAACCTCTTCGTCTTCCTGTGATGTCCTTGCGTAGTGGCCTGTTGCCATGGCATCAGCACCTACGCCACCGCCACAACAAGAACAAAACATTTACTTAAAGATTGACAATAGGAAATTTTGCATGTGTAATCATGACATACCCAGAGTGTTGACGGCGTAGTGGTGGAAATGGCTGAATTTGATGTGTTTGTTGCACAGTATGTCCGGGTTTGGTGTCCAGCCCTTCTCGTATTCCTTCAAAAGATAACTGGGAATGGCGAGAGGGAAGGAGAAAGAGAGAGAGAGAGAGAGGTATATAGTTACACAAAAAGCCTTCAGACATGTTCTTTCCTTTGTAAACGGCAGGCACACCTGAAGACTTTGTGCCAGTATTCCTTGACGTAGGACACTTCGTGGAAGGTGATGTCCAGCGCCTGGCACACTCTGTATGCGTCCTCGCAGTCCTTCTCTGTGGTGCACACGCCTCTCTCATCTAGAGAGTCCCAGTTCTTCATGAAGACGCCGCTCACGTTGTAGCCTGACCACAGACCAGACAAAGAAACAAGACTTGATAACAACAACAACACGTGAGATACAGGACAGAATCTCGATACCGACAAATAGATGAGCCCGTTTGAAGTAATCGTTCCGTAAATGCTCCACAAGTGTGTTTTCGTAGGTGAGATTATTCCTACCGGACATTTTTAGGTTTGATCATATGTACAACACGTTTCTTACCTCTTCTCTTCAATAATAACGCCGCCACGGAGCTGTCGACGCCGCCGGACATCGCACACACCACATGTCTGATTAAACCCATTGTTTTCAATTAATTGCGCTTCAAATTTATAATTTTCTTATTGTGTAATTACGTAAAGTTTGGTAAGTGCTCTCCATTTGCCTCTGACTGGAGAAGTCATGTTTGATGTCCGTCTCCAAATTACATCCGACTTCAGGTCCGTTTCGAAATTACATCCGACTGGAAACTCCGTCGTTAAATATAATTGGACGATATACCAATGAACACAAATGCTATTGCTGATTATTAATTTTAAAATGTGGTGTAGATAATCGATATTTTCCAAAATATCATCACGTCAGCTCTTCATCCATTTTTGCGTTCAATGTTCCGTTTTCAGGATGTATAACTGAGACTGCATTTTAAATTACGTCCGAAAGATGGCGGCCTTTATCCTTCTCTGCAGCTGTATGTAAACAGACCTTCGCAGCAAAATAGATCGGAGAGCATGAAAAGCACTTCTGAAATATTAACTAATAAACTATTTTTTCGTTATTGTGGAGTTTAAGTTGTGTGTTGAACCAATATAAACAGTTTATCTCCCATCCTGGACACAGTGCAACTAAAAATTGTAATAGATAAATATTACATCCCCTTAAGATTTAATTTTTTTTAAAAATACCTCAGTCAGCTGCAAAGATGTACGATAGGTTATCTTTGAGAGGTAAGTGAGGAAAATTCACCTCTGGGAACAGATTTGATATTTTTGGGTATTACTTTGAAAGGCTCGTTTGGTTTCCTGTTTACGCAAGTGTGCAGCAGTTTCGCCAGCTGTGTGATGGTATTAGTTTACATGTAAATTCTACAGTGTGTGCATATATCCTGCTTCTCCAGTTGTCCATATATGACTAAAAGTGAGTTTAAGTGTTAATATTTGAAATGACCCATAGTGGTGCATTGATTTGGGCTGTTTAAGCTTCTGTGGTTAGCGGCGTCGGAACGTCATCCACTTACAAGTTGACGGGGTTAGTTAAGTACACAGATTTCAGCTGGATTGTCAAAGAAGCTGTGTGTTTTAGATGTAAGTTAAAGCAGTGAAATCTGCCATGGTTTAAGTAAAATACCACAATTATGATCCTGGGTGTGTTGCAACAAACAGCATTTTAAGTTTAACTTGGCAAAACGGTGACTGAATTCTGATATTACCCTCTTGAATTCTGTGATTTTCACATAAACACAGATGTCCGAAGTGTCTGCAAAAGACATCACCCTCAGTCTATTGAGGGAGGCCAGGGATACGGTGAGGAGCAGCCCGTTGGGTGTCATCAACACTCCCATGATCCCGTGGTGTCAGACCACCCTACAGCTCAGCGTCAACTGCAACATCCACATCAAACTGGAGAACATGCAGAGAACCGGTGTGGAAACCAGATTCTGTATCCACATTTGATCTCATTTTCATTATACCACAGATGTTGAGATTGTTTGCTTTGGGTCTGTGTTTGACTCACAGGTTCTTTTAAGATCAGAGGAGTGGCCAATCAGTTTGCCCGGAGACCAAAGGGGGGCCACCTTGTTACCATGTCTGCAGGGAACTATGGGAAGTCTTTTGCGTATGCATCAAAACACTACGGGTCAAAGGGCAAGGTGGTGATGCCGGAAACTGCCCCAGCATCCAGATCCATCCTCATACAGGTCAGAGGTCATCTGCTGACTGGAATATGGATATTATAACAGTTTGAGAAGCAAAAATATTCAAACTAATGACTTCATTCTGTTCTTCAGAATTTTGGGGTAGAGGTGGAGAGAGTTCCAACCTCCTGTCTGATGAATGTGGTGAACCACTGTGTTCGGGAGGAAAACATGACCTTCTTGCACTCCTATGATGACCTGGATCTAATCGCCGGACATGCCAGGTACAGTCCAGGCTGATCAATCCCCAAAGAAGGATTTACAGACTCTTAACCAGATTTAGACCAGGTTTTATGTGTCTAGTCTAGGTATGGAGGTGCTGGAGGTGGTGAGCGAGCCCGATGTGGTGGTGGTGTGTTGTGGCGGAGGGGGGCTGCTGGCCGGTGTAGCTGCTGCCATCAAACTGTCGGGCTGCGATAAGACCAGGATCTACGGCGTGGAACCAGAAGGAGGTAAGAGCAGAAACACAACCGGGAATCCTTTTCTGCAATTTCCATCAGTAATATGCAAGTCTTCCTCTTCTTTGCTCTGTTTGTTCCAGCCTGTACGATGCATAGAAGTTTTATCGAGAAGAAGCCGGTGGGGATGGACACGAAGAGCATCGCCTCAGGACTTGCCCCGCCTTTTGCAGGTACTGTGCAAGTTCTCTTTACTAAGCAGTGTCTTCATTGATGTAATATTATTTACTGTTCCTCTGCACCCGACTCAGTAAAATGCCTTTACTGTATGGACATCTCCTATGTCTTGTGTCCAGGCGCACTGCCGTACGAACTTTGCCACCGCTACGTAGAAGGAATCGCCCTGGTGAGCGATGAGGAGATCAAGGCGGCTGTGACCGCGCTGTACAAGTCAGGACTCGTGGTAGAACCCTCGGGTTCTGCCACCTTCGCCGCTATTGTTAACGGTAAGATACCTGACCTGGAAGGGAAGAACATCGTCTGCATCCTAAGCGGAGGGAACATCGGCAAAGACGAGCTCGCCGACTTGGGTTAGGGTTAGTCTATTAGACTTGTCTTGGGTTAGACTTGTCTATTGGTCAGAGCACATTTCTACATAACTGTTTTGATACAAATGAAATGAAGTTTCCAAATTAAACAAACCACTGTATATTTCAGAGAAACCCTTTGATCCGTTTTCATTGTTGAGACAAATGATGTTTCTGCCTCAGATGGTTTGGCTGATATGATGATTTCCAATCCAAACCCGAATGTGTTGAAAGTGTTCAAATATTGGGGCACTACAAGCCCCACATAAACATCTTTGTCCCAGTTGCGTTAAAACGAAGCTCAACCCTCAGAATTCAGTAATAAAAACAGCAAAATTAGTAAAGGATGGGAGCCTCCAAACCTGTGAGAATTTAAAATATTACTCAATGATGACAGTGATCTGACTCCACTAACTACATCTTTACCATCTGTCACTGGGTCATATGGATACACAAATGAAAGAAAAGACAAATTCATGAAGATGTTAAAAAAATAAGACGGAATTTAATTTGGGAGTCATGTAGGAAAAAAGCAACCGATTGTATATAAGAAAAGTCAGGTTGTTAAAGCTTCTTGTAGTTACATGACATCTTTAGTGGCCATTCTGCAAACAATCGCGTCCACAAGAGTCCCGCATTTCTCCTCCTGAGACGTAACTTTGTACAGCTGAAAGAGACAAAAAAGGGAGTAAAAACGTGTGTATTCATTTTTTCACACATACATGCAGGTGTTCACATTATCTCGTTCGAGTCATTCAAAGCCGTAGCACCTTTTTGATCTTGGCAGCATCCGACAGCGAGGAAAGCTCTTTCAAAGAGACCTGCTGTCCGTCCACTTTGGCTGCGATGCCCGACACGAGCTGGGACTCGTCTTCCTCGTGAACCAGAACCACCAGGACGGAGGCGTCGCCATCTGTGATCCCAAACCTTTTAAAGGCCTCTGAGATCTGTATTCGTGATGAAAAATGTAAGCAGAAGCAAAACACAAGTTTGGAAAATCCATCTTGTTATTTGATGACACTTAAAACTGTTTTGAAGACATTTCCGGGCTCTTTTAAAGACTTTGTTCTAAACAGCTGGGATGAAAATAGCCTAATCTTCTGTACTGTAATTATGGCAACTATATTCTTTCTTGTTTCTTGTTGTTTGTGAAAAAACCTGACGGATTTTCCAGATTTGGAGATCAAAGCAAATTAAATACAATATGTGACCTGCGTGTAATCAATATAAAAAGTTATCACAGAACAAGCTTCTGAGATAACGTGCTATTATTTAGGAAGCGATTGAAGGTAAAACCAATAATATGAATGAATATCATGATGTCTGAAGTTTAACTCAACTTTATTTCAATTCAACTTTATTTTTATAACGCTAAATCACAACAAACTGGCACTTAACACAGAGCATTGAAAGAAGCCCCGTGAGCAAGCACATTTAAAAGACACATTTTAAATGTACAAATAAATAGGTTAATTTCAACATTCTTAAGTTTGTACGAATGTCTGGGTTTAGTTACTTACATTATTAGTTGGCGACAGGTTGAAGATGATCTCTGAATATAAACTTCTTGTCTTCATCTTCCCAGATTTGTTGAAGTGAACAGCCTTGTTGGCAGCTACCTGCACTTGGAAAGGACTCACCAGCTGTAAAAGAATAAACGGGTGCAATTAATTACAATTTTAAATAAACCGAAGTTAGCCGAGAAACAGGCTTTACCATTGTAGGGTTGATCAAGGCTCCATTTATCTGACCCTCCACGGCGCTTTGTCTCAACTCCGCGGCATTTTTCACGTCTTTGAATAGTATCAGAGTCACCTTGTGGTTAGGGAAAAGCTCTAACTGTTGTGTAAGATGCATGCTGTATTTAAATATGAGACGAAATATCAGGAAATTTTCATAAAAGTCAACGTGCTTTACGGTTCCATGCGTGCATCCGTACTCCAGGGGGGAACAATAACACTGCGGCACCGCTCGCGAGGAAACTTCCTGTTTCGTGAAAGTTTCGTGTGAAAACAACAAAACATTTTTATACTGGTACATTTTAAAGCTTCCAATTTGTAGATATATTATTTACTCTTGTTTATATTACTGTTTGATAGTTTTATGAAATTACTCTGGAATAAAGATTAATCGTAATTGTCTCTGTTAGTTACCGTATTCACGGACGGACCGCCAGCTGTCAAAAAGGACAAGCTCTTCCGCTTGTCATTTCTGGGCGGTATGAAATCGTTCCTTCCCGTTTAGATTTGTAAATTAAACAGCCATTTTAATGCGCAGAACGAGTGGTTTGGCGGTAGAGACAGCTGTATAAGAGCTAACTTCTTCGGCGGCGTCTCCTTAACGTCATTTTCCACCGTCCATCATGGAGAAATTTGAAGGCTACATCTTCACGGCTGTGTGCAGCACAAACTTTTTAATATCGTGCCTCATGTTCTCCAAAATTACTCGGGAACAAAGGGAGCCGTACATGGACGAGATCTTCCACGTCCCGCAAGCTCAGAAATACTGCCATGGGAAATTCAGCGAGGTAAAGTGGCTTTTTGAATAGAAGAGCAGCGTCAAAGCGAGATTATGGATTTCAGCATTGTTGTCTGAGGGATTAACGGCAGTCTGAAATGATGCGACAGATTGCAGATGTTTTAATCTACATACGGGCCATATAGAAAGGCATTAGTCATGTATATGTGTATGTGCGTGAAAGTATTGCATCAATTGTTGTTGGCATATGTCTATAAACGTACATGTTAACCTTTTCTGTCAGTTTTAGACCTGAAAATCTACTAAAGCGCACAAAAACTCAATCATTCAAAGTGACGTCTCCATTATTTCCGCCCCTTCACAGTGGGACCCCATGATCACGACTCTCCCGGGCCTTTACCTGGTGTCAGTGGGGGTCATCAAGCCTGTGGTGTGGCTGGCTGACCTGAAAGGAGCGGTGGTTTGTTCCACAGCCATGCTGCGCTTCATCAACCTGCTCTTCAACTGTGGCAACCTGTACCTGCTCTATCTCCTCATCTCCAAACTGCACCTTAGGGAGAAGGTAAGACCAGAGTCCACGTGTTGTGTTTCCTCATAATACGAAGGGGACATCAAATAGACTGTCTCCATTGTTATTGCTGGTCTTCTAATCTGTCCCCCTTCTGTTTTGTAGACGCGCTCAGCCTCACGCCGAGTCCTGATGGCGTTCTCGCTCTCCACCTTCCCTGTGCTTTACTTCTTCAACTTCCTCTACTACACAGACGCCGGATCGACCTTCTTCGTCCTCTTCACTTACCTCATGGCGCTCTACGGTTGCCACAAGGCCTCTGCACTCCTCGGCATTGGCGCAGTGCTCTTCCGCCAGACCAACATCATCTGGGTGGTCTTCTGCGCCGGAACGCTGGTGGCCGGGAAAATGGACGAGACCTGGAGGGTAGAGCACTCCAAAAAGAGGGACGAGAAGTCTCTGCCTGCTCAGGTGCCGCTGTCTTTCAGCGGCGCCAAGAAAGTCATTGCCTTCGCCTTGGAGTTCTTCACCACGCCCAATAACGTGAAGTCTGTGCTGCTGGTGACGTGGCCTTATGCTGTGGTCGGCGTAGGTTTCCTGGCGTTTGTGTTGTTAAATGATGGGATAGTGGTGGGCGACAGGACGAGCCACGAGGCCTGCCTCAACTTCCCTCAGCTCCTCTATTTCTTTTCCTTCACCCTCTTCTTCTCCCTCCCCACATGGCTGTGTTACCACCGCCTCATTCACTTTCTGCAGGCTCTGAAAAAACAACCAGTGTTTTTCCTCCTCCTTGCCGGCCTTTTCCTGCTCCTGGTGTGGAAGTTCACCTTCGTCCACAAGTACCTACTGGCAGACAACCGCCATTTCCCCTTCTACGTTTGGAAAAAGCTCTACCAGAGGCACGAGCTCGTACGCTTCCTCCTCGTCCCAGTGTACGTGTTCGCCGCGTGGCATTTCATGGACTCACTCAAGTCACGCTCGCTCTTCTGGACCCTGGCGTTCCTGGTGTGCCTGCTGGCCGCGACGGTACCCCAGAAGCTTTTGGAATTCAGATACTTCATCGTTCCGTACCTGATGTACCGCCTCCACACGCCCCTCCCCTCTCTCGCCAGACTCATCGCCGAGTTCGTCCTGTACGTGGCGGTCAACACAGCCACGGTTTACGTCTTCATCAATAAGATGTTTCAGTGGCCCGACAGCAACGCCACGCAGAGGTTCATGTGGTGAACAGAAGGAACGACAGGATGCTTCCAAGCAGCCTGATGACCCAAATGAGAGAGGATGTAAGAGAGATCGCCATAGATATACACAGACTATTGCTGAGGTGTGTGTGTGTGTGTGTGTGTGTGTGTGTGTGTGTGTGTGTGTGTGTGTGTGTGTGTGTGTGTGTGTGTGTGTGTGTGTGTGTGTGTGTGTGTGTGTGTGTGTGTGTGTGTGTGTGTGTGTGTGTGTGTGTGTGTGTGTGTGTGTGTGTGTGTGTGTGTGTGTGTGTGTGTGTGTGTGTGTGTGTGTGAGTGAGATACGGTAAACAGGCTCAATCTGGCTTTTGTAGCAGTGTTTATCTATGTGACAGGCTTTCTCCTGACTGCAAATGTAAAAATGCTGTCCTTTGGATCCCCTTTTTGCGTGTACGTGACTGTTCACTGTAAATATGATTAAAGAGACCAAAAAGTGAGCCATAATGAAAAATTATTTTGAATTTTTACGGAATTAGATGCTTTTCTAATGGTGTTTTTGCTTGTTTGTATTCTACTGATCAATCTTCAAAAGTAATTTGATTGTAATCTAGGGAAAAATCATGTGTGAAGACCAGCAAATTGAGGATATCCTGTACGTGTGTGTTGGGTTTATGGTTTTCTTCTCTGTCTGTCATTTTGTTCCGGTAATACTTTGGTGATTAGTTTGTTTGTTTAGGGAGAGTTAATGTTTACTTTGTGCTTACTTTGTTACCTTCAGTTTCAGCCATGTAACTGTGTCTGATTTGTGCGCCTCGTGAATGTTTTGCCTGTTTCTTTCACTAAAGTCATTCCTTCATTCACTGTCCTGGGTAACAGTCGGTATATCGGTTGAGAATATTTCTACAAAAAGTCCAATTTATCTCACGATTTCATGTAATTTCTTGTTCAAACACACCACACACAGTGTTGCTGCCATTCAGACTATTGTTTTTGTTTTGTTTGTGTCCAGATCATTTGTTTTCGAGTGTGTTACCACCTGCACCAATCAGTCCAGTGCTGTGTGCTGCTTCCATACAATCATAGAGACCAATAAAGTCACTCATGCAGATTAAGTTGTGTATGTTAATCTCAAAACACACACACACACACACACTTCAACCCAATTATTTTCTTTGGAATGGCTGCAGAGCTCCACCAGTTTTAAACATTAAATTCAGTTTACAACTGTTTGTAGGCTTTTGAGCCAGTAGGGGGCACTGCAGAGTCGAGGGTCATGCCAAACCATGCAAACTAAAAGCACTCTTCATACTTCAGTGGTTTCAAACAATACAAAGCTTTGAAATGGCTTCAGCTCCTTGTATTCTTAAGCACCAATTGCAGCAGTACCCTTGTGATGTCATAAGTGTCAGTTTCCTTGACGTTACATAACATTGATCTACAGAAACAGATAGATAGGATTTATAATGTTATTTTGTATAATTCTGCAGTTCACGACTAATAAACTGACTGTCGTACGAAATCAAGCATATATGCATTTGAACAAATTAAAGAAGATCCACAAAATGAATCAGATTTGGAACGCGTCAGTGTGAGCTTCGGATCCAGACACTTGGGGGAGGTATCGGCCATCGGACAGACAACATTGTGCATTCCTGACCTACTGTATCACAGTAAAATAGCCCAACTCAGCTTTTCCTCTTGTTTTAATCCCAAATATAAACCATATTGTATGTCATGTACGTCTGAATGTAAGCTCGAACAATGTCAGCGTCTTTGAATAAAAGCAAAGTACAGCGAGACACAGACATACAGATCTCATTAGCAGATTCTGACTTTCAGCGGTGCATAATGACACTAAAACCTATTGATCGCTTTGTGGCTCCCAGTAATTTGAGGGATTTTGCATGACTCTGCCCTCACACACAAACCAGAGGGACGGATTGTTCTCCATTTAACTCATATCATTACAAAATTCTAATTACAGCGAGCAGCAGGGGGGCAGCTCACAGGAGAGGCTTTAATAAAGTCAAACTGAGATGATTATACAAGTGCTGATTACACCATTAAGCTTGTGTGTGTACGTTGTTTGGTTTGATGTCACACTTTGAAGCAGCTGGGTTCCACTTTTGAATATGTATGGCTGCCCCTCCCATATTGATTTTTGATTTATGGATGAGTTATAGATTTATTTATTTTTAAATCGAGGTGCCAATCATAGATCTGTGAGTGTAGATTAAACAAAAGTGTACATTAAACAAAAGATTCAATATTATATATGATCAAATGTGTACGTTTTCATTGTTACTGGGCCATATCTGTGTATTTTACAGAAATTATTACTTGATCTGAAGATACAATTGATCTGATATTTAAATCTCTATCAACAGGGGAAAAAATGGATGATATCTGGGACTTCCGGGTTCCCTAAATCAAGACCATAACTATGTCCACTGAGTGGCGCTGTGGAACAGGATTACAGGCCGGATTTGCATTTAGAGGATGACACATCTGAGGCCCTTTGGGAGCGTGAAGCTGTTAGACAAACATGGATTTTGTTTCAGTTTTGTTTCCAGTCCTATTTTCTTCTAGCTAAATGAAGATGGAGTGAACAGTCTTGAATTCATAATGTTACTTGCGGTGTTAACTGCCAGAATGAGCTCCCGGGAAAGGAGGATGTGTGGAAAGTGTTCAAGAAGTATTTTTTCCCTCTCGGCTGAAGTGGCTGGATTTGCATTTACTGATATATTGATGATGTGCTTACTGTTTCCTTGTATTTTCTACCTCCTGCTCTCTCTCTCTTTCAGTTTTTGGACAAACACACATTCACACATACACACATACACACATACACACATACACACATACACACACACACGGCTCTATACTTCCCTCCAAGGCTTAACATGTTTGATGCCTCAGAGAACTTTGTAAAATTAATTAGAACTGGAGCCTGAAGGGAGAGCTTTTTGTTTCTCACAGCCAAAGGTGGGATAACACAAAGATTTGTTTTTGAAATGTAGTCAGAGATGGCTACTTAATTACTGCGTGAGTTTACATCATGAAAGAACAGAAAATAATTAGGAGGAGGAAGAGCTGGAGGGGGAAGAGGAGGAAGACATTCGAGGAAGCTATACTTATTACCGTCTCAGCTCAGGTATGAAGTGAAACTTTTTTTTCGTGGCGTGCACCACTATAACAGCATGTTTTCGAAGTTTTAGAACAGAACCACAGGCGAAAAACAAGTTTAGGAACTTTGTGACAGTGATTATTTATTTGATTATTATTGTAATTAATTACTATTTTTTTATGATATTTCTCTTCGTCTGCACCTTCATCCTGTATCCTCCGGGATGTCACCATAATTACTCTGTGCAGCAGTTTGACCTTCCTTCTAACGGAATAAAAGCCTGCAGTGAAGCACAATAATATAACAAATCAAAAATATAACACTGAGTGCAACATAAATCCTTATTATTCCAGAGAGTATTCATCCATATAGTGTAGAAGTCATCGGTGTTTAATGTAAACATACAAGAAGAAGAAATGTCTCACAGCTGACAGTTGGGGGACAATAGAGCACACACTCTTCCTCTACATTCCATAACCAACAGATGATTTATCATAATATTTACACACACACACTCTGCTCATCTTATATCTGCTTCTTGACACATCCGACTTCACGTCAGATGTGTGTATTACACAACATGGGTGACTGAAATTCTAGCTTTTCATGGATATGGGCCTGCTTTGTGTGTATGTCAGCAAAGTGTGGTGAGGTCACTTCTGTCAGATGATTCTCTGCCCCATCTGACACACTACACACTGTCACTTTATATCGGTCATCTCCCTATACACCCCTTTACACACACACACACCCATGTCAACATGTCTATACGCATTCACATATTCACATACACCCACGCCCCTATATCTGGATACACACACACACACACACACACACACAAACACACACACACACACACACACACACTTAGTCATGGCCAACTTTCAGTGTGAAAATGTCCACAAACACACTGCAAGAAACATTGTGTGTATACATTAAATATTCATCTAACTCCCCAATGTCCCATTACTTCTCTCTCTTTCAAACACACCCACACACACACAAACACAAAAAATTTTGAAGGCAACATGGCCACTGGCGCATCATGCATCTGCCTCCTATCTCACAGCATAATGAAATAGTACTCTCTCTCTCTCTCTCTCTCTCTCTCTCTGTCTCTCTCTCTCTCATACACACACACACACAGACACACACAACCAGAGCCACGTGTAAACACAGAGCCCTGATGCATAATGTATCAAGCCAGGTTAGTGAGAACAAGTGTCCTCCTATGTACTGCTAATTAAGACAGAGGTATGGTTTCCCTGTGTGAGTGTGTATCTGCAATATTGAACGCGCCAAGAGAGCAAACACACAGGCACACACACACACGCAAACACACATGCACCCAACTGAGAGGCGTAGTTGGCTTTTCGTCTCGCTTACTGTTATTTATGCACTAATGAAGAAGAATTGCAACAAAATCTTCACCTCTTACTTAATTTCTGTTCATTGAATTCTCTCAGCTTCTTATTTCATTTGATTATCTTGAGATATAATTTAGTTTTCTTGCGGTTGTGATTTGTCTTTAAAAATAATTCATGGCTGTAGTTTTGACTTTTCAAGACCAGAATTAATAAAGGCAAAAGTCAATTTGTTGTTGGAACTTTTAGGGAACCTGCTTCATTTTGCATTAATGAACCAAAAAACAGCAAAAACATTTCATCATGTTTAAGAAAATTGGGAATCTCTCTTAAAGTAAAGAAGTGGTGATAAAAATAAACAAAAATAAACAAAAATCGAGCCGGGCACGCCCTACTGGGAGGAGAACCTGAGGCAGACCCAGAACACGCTGTAGGGATTATATATCTCATCTGGCCTGGGAACGCCTCGGGATTCCACAGGAGGAGCAGGAAATGTGCTTAGGTAAGTGACGCCTGGAAATTCCCGACTCAGCCTCCTGCCCCCACGACCCGACCCCGAATAAGCGGTTGGAAATGGATGGATGGATGGGAAGGGAACTCACATAGGGTTTAATCTTTTAATCCCATCCTGACAAACAGTATGGACATTTTTCAAGATCTCATTTTTTTTTTGTTGAACTAATCCCTAATATTTGCTTTGAAAAATCAACAAATTCACCCAGCATCAGTCGAGTCACACTCTATGATATACAGTATATGAATAACACATAAGAGCTCAATCATATGCCTGAGATGTTTATGCATTTTATAAACCAGATCTACATGAAGCTCCTCTATATTATGAAGGTATACCAGGTTTGTGCTGTCACATAGAAATAAAAAAAAAAGAAGCAATTATTGTACACGAGAAAATGTTCTATATAAAGGAGCAGTGTGGGTGTGTGGTGGGCGGAGGAGCCATAACATGCTTTGTTTTAGTCATGGCACACAGTAATTATGCAATCTGCCCACATTTCACTGTTTGTGTCTGTAAAAGTTTGACATTTGATGTGTGTGTGTGTGTGTGTGTGTGTGTGTGTGTGTGTGTACAGGAATATTCACATTTACGGAGGCCGTGTCTCTGCACACCTTTCATTTTATTTTATTTAATACTCATGGAAATATTCAAATGAGGTCCAACTTTAGCGGCGTCTCCGTGGCGGGTTGCTAAGCTACGGGCTGTGTCAGGAAATGACATGTGAACATAATTATGACCCCGGCTGACAGACACCAAACCACAGTGTTCATTAGAGCGGCTGACTTACTCACACATTAAGACATCAAGTCTTTTTAAGGGACGGAACGTCACACCACCTTTTGTCCACTAATTACCACATAATCATCTGTTGAACGAGTATTTAAACAATTAAGGAGTTAAAGTTTGGTTTCCTTACAGTAGGGCTCAGTATTGTGCTCGAGTGTTTAGAACTTCAGGAATTATGAGCGTTAATGACAATGTTGCAGCACCATTTTAATTCAATAACATTTAATTTTTTATTATTCTTCACATGTTACTGTCTTTTTAATTTAATTTGACTAATATAAAGTCACATTATTCCATATAAATATTGGTTTCTGGTTCTCATTGGTTCATGTTTTGGCTGCATACATTAACAATACATCAATAGTAAATAAAATGAACACCATTGTTTTACATAAGTCATTATATTTGTCCGCCTTTCTGTTGATTTTCTGTCTTATGTGTGCGTGTCTTTGTTCTCACACACTCTCCCTCCTGGCTTCACATCAGCGGTTGATTGACAGTGATTTTAGCGCCTTTCGCTCACCCTGCTTCAGCTCGCCCCTTAATCAATGCATCCCTCTCCTCCCCCGGCCCCAAGGGACTCTCGGAAAATTATAAAGTTACTGTATTTATAGCAGCATGAGGCGACCATGCAGCAACATTTGCAGTTTTATACCTATTCTGTAATATTCTACACAAATCTACACATTTGATTGTCCTTTTTTTATCATACATACTATTATTTATTTAGTTTTATGAGTGAGTCACTGTGTATGTTTACAGACATTTTGTTTTCGTAACTTCATGTTAATGTCACTATAGAACCGTCTTGCTCAAAGGTAAATTCAGATGGAAATATGAACGCTATTTATATCTCAACTGCAGCCAAGTATAATGAACAAACTCACCTGGGTCCACACACACACACACACACACACACACACACACACACACGTGGGTATTCTCTGACCTTGCGAGCTTAGGTGGCATGTATTCAGCGTTGTTATGTCCTCTTATGTTCTTGTTTCAGGCGACGCATTAATCAGGTCACCGTCTTCTCAGCCTGAAGCCTTTTTCACACCTGTGTAATCAATCAGGGCACATTTTAAAGTAACTTTCAAACAATTATCGTTGGTGCGTATGCGCTTATATGTCAGTATGTCAGAAATGGAGTGAAGCAGCTGGGATGAGGGTCAGAACCAAGGGCTCCAACTGCAATACATACTGATACCTTCAATGTGTTCTTCCACATTCTATTCTCTAATCAAGCTCAACAGTTGAAATCTAGTCTGGCTTCCTTACTTTGAAATGACTCGTCATCTCCTGTTACTCTTTAAGGTAGTGATTATCAACAAATCCGCACGAGGCTGACACATGTTCATATGGAAGGCCCTAATGAGCCGGATGGCGAGAACTGATGCTGACAGCTCGACGATACACGAACAAATTCGTGCGCTGGTTGTGCTGTGATGGACAAAGCAGATGAACACGACACTAATTAGCGCTTTTCATAACATGTAAAGATTAGACTTATACAGAACTTGGTGCTGTATGATACTAACTACTGGATTCAGCTGATTGGCCAGAAGTTGTATCGCGCCCTTGGAAAGTTTAGAATAAGACACATCACAGGCTCTCTGGGGCCCCTCGCTCTTCTCAAGGGTGCAAAAAGTGAATCTTGATGATCAGCGATTCACACGGAGCTGTAAAGACTCTTTTTCATTAGTAACATTTGCTTTCCTTCACCGTTTTATATAAGATCTAAAAATAAATAAATAAATCCAACTCCTGCCCACGCTTCCACGCTCCCAGTTGCTAATCTGCATATGCGTTTGCCACTTTTGCCCACTTAGCAGCGATAAAACCACAAACTTTAAAATAGCTCAGTTCACTCCCACGCCAGAGCATTTTAATCACTGATCAATAACCAAAACAATCAAGGCAGGCAGACTGTTACTTCAAACCTGGTGTTAAGTGAAGCCCAGAAAATAAATGATTAAGAAAACACAAGTACATCCAATGTCATTTTAACCATCTTTGTGTTTAATATGAATATTTATTTAAAAATCCGTAGTTCGATACAGAAATAGTCATCTATCATATGGATTATTAGACAATCAGTACTTCAGCCATGCTTTCTCTGATTAATCACATTTTCAAAAAAGTACAAGATAAGTTTTTCAGAACTTGTGCAAAGGAAATACACTAGAAAGCAAATAGAAACACTGGCACAAAATAGATCACAATTAGAATTCCTTAAACAATTAGTTTTCTCTCAAGAAGGCATCGCACAATTCCAAGAATATCTATGAAAGATTTAAGGCCATTTTGTACAGTTAAATTTGTCATATAGATTTGTATATTTCAAAACACGTAATTTTTTAACAAAAAGGAACTGGTGCATCCTCTGTAAAACTGTCCATGCAAACATAGTGCACGTTGTTAAGAAGATATGACGAGCATACAATATAATATTTGGATAGCTTTAGTAAACAAAGATCTCATGTGTGTGAACACCTCACATGGTCTATTAAAACACTCTTATAAAGGTGCCTCAATGGGGCACACACACACACACATACTGTATATCAAACACATGCATTCACACACGTATGCATTCACACACACTCACAGCTTTATGGGGCTTGGCAATGGTGGTGAGCTGCAGTACAATGAAGGAAAATTGAATACATAAAACAAGATGTTTGGCGAACCCAAAACTGCCCCGAATGACATGGCGATTAGGTTGTATTTGTGTGTGTGTGTGTCTTTTGTGCCCTGCTCAACACATTTAAAGTAGTTCGGGGCTGACCTGGGGATAACAATGCCACCTTGTGGATCAAGAATTTAATCCTCCAGATTGATGAAAAACAGATATATGAGCAACACCACACACATAGTGTGTGTGTGTGTGTGTAAGTGCTGTAGGAAATGGGGAAAATCCAGATGTAAGTGTGAGTTACAATCAATATTATTATTATAATCAATATCATTATTACTATTATACATCATATAATTATATTCCAATGTCAGGTATATTATTTTGGAATCTGCACTTTCAGAGTTTCCCAGCTGTGATTTGATGTGGACTAAAATCAAATCTAAACTTATCCTTCAACAACAGCAATCTACTGCCTGTTACAACTAAAACCATCATCATTCTCCTTTCATGTAACCTTCACAATATTTGCACATGCAAGCAGTCATGTGCTTTCCACTCATTTACTACTGATAGCAAATCTATGAAAACATGACTGAAGTCAACAAGCAGGCAGTTCAACCACAACAAAATCCTTCCTCTGCCATTTCTATCAAACCTAAGCGGTAATAAACCCACCTTAACCCCCACCACTGCTGCATCTCCAGCTGTTTGGAGTGTGTTTTGGATGTGGTTAGGCAGTAATAAGCTCCTTGTATTCACCTGCACTGCTTAATGATGTGTCCGCTTCGCTTTAAAAGCGTTGGGTGGGCCACACACACAAACACACACACACACACACACACACACACACACACACACACACACACACACACACACACACACACACACACGCACACACACAGGCACTCTAAACGAGGAGATTGTAAAAGGAAGAACTAGAAATGGTTCAACTTCCAATTTCTACAACTCAAAACATAATAATTATACAAATATTCAGGATATTCCAGACGGACCGTGGCTCTAGTGTCTTGTTATTTCCTTGTAGTAATTTCCATTAAATAAAAATTTCAATGAATGCATCTTTTGAGCCACAAGCAAACCTTCCCATCTCTGAGAATCAGTTGGCAAATTCTCAAAACTGTGTTCAAATCTGGCTTTCTGAAAATGGGAAGCTGTTCAACTTTGTTGAATGTGTAAGAATGAAGTCAGTCTGAAAGCAACAGGTCGAACACAGGCGAGCACAGAAGAGAAAACCTAGAACAAAAACTTTCTAACGCTGAATTGTCAACTTTGTGCCATAAGAAAGACTTTTTTTCACTCCACTTCTCGTTACAGCGTTAAAATGTTCTTGCATTCCAAATTTTGCTATAATTTGTTAAAGATATTCCTTCACTTTAACATGGACATAATGTTCATACAGCATATTAACACTTCCTTTAACTGTGAACATATTCACATTTAACACAACCGTTCATCACTGACACGCCCTCATTTCACACTCACGGCAACAGAAATCGCTCATTTGCCACATGACAGATGTTGGTTCGGTGTTTGTTTGGAAAAAGTTGGACACCGTCTGTGACTTCACACTTGACTGGCACAAATAAATAAGCATCATACAAACTAACAGAAAAAAAACTCTATCGAAGCCAGGTGCAATAAAAAATGCACGCCAGGAAAAAGAAAATGGAACAAAAAGCCAACAGAGGGAAAGTGGGTTTTTCTCTGTGTTTTTGACCACTGGGCTCTTTAGGCTCAAACAGTGTTTTCTCCGTTTGAGAGCAGCTGCTGTCACTTGAAACACGGGCAGGGATGTGATATTTGTACGACACGATGAGACAAAACCCCTGGGTACGTGGGCATCCTACTGCCAAGGCAGTGTGGAGGAGAGAGAGAGGGAGAGAGAGAGAGAGAGAGAGAGAGAGAGAGAGAGAGGGAGAGAGGGAGAGAGAGAGAGAGAGAGAGAGAGAGGGAGAGAGAGAGAGAGAGAGAGACAGAAATAGACAATTGCTGTGTTTTCATTCAACAAACGGTGTGAAAAGATTTGCGAAATCCTTCAGATAAATAAAGCCTTAAAAAAAGCGAAAATCAAGCTAAACTTGGCTGCGAAACCGGGGACAAAACTGTAACACACACTCCTTTCATTTGTGTGTGGAATGGTCTGGTGTCCAAATCTTCATACTGAAACTATTATGCATTTGTGCTATTTTGCGAAAAGGAATTTTAAATAAAATAATGTTTAATATACAGTATAAATAAAATTGTATCATGATTACCATAAAAGGAAAAGAGAAGTAGTTGAAAGGAAACACAGCAGGTAGGAAAGACAGAGACAGACAGAATGAGGCCTGAGAGCAGTGCAGACAGACAGACAGTCTAAACAGATGATCAGACAGACAGACAGGTTGAGGTGAGACGGACGGACGGACAGACAGACAGACAGACAGATAGATGGGAGAAGAGGTAGTGCAGGGCCACTATGCATGCACTTGACTGAGGCTACACTCATGCAAAAGGTAATACAAATACCAGAATACAGTACAGTACAGTACAGTACAGCACGGTACGGTACGGTACAGTTGGGCTACCAGGACCTGCACTGCTGCTACCTGACTCACATGCCAGGAGAGAAGGAGAGAGAGAGAGAGAGAGAGAGAGAGAGAGAATATTCCAAGCTTCATATTGAAAGTACTGAAGTTTTTATAAAAGTATCAACAGTAGAAATCCTTGTTACGATTTACTGTAAACAGTGAGTGATTTGGAAAGAGAGATACAGAGAGAAAGAGACAGTGAGAGAAAGACAGAGGGAGAAAGAGAGAGAGAGAGAGAGAGAGAGAGAGAGAGAGAGAGAGAGAGAGAGAGAGAGAGAGAGAGAGAGAGTTAGATATTTCCAGTTATTTACAATGATCAAGTAATTCCTTAATCATCTGGAGACATTCACAATATAGTGTTTCCAAAACACTCCTTTCCTTCCTTCTATCCTTCACATTCACATTCCCAGGCTCCCGCAAATTCACCACAAATCCTGTCCAGTATTTCCCGCACACCCCTAAAAAACTCCAGACAGCAGGTAGGAACTCTCATCAGTGGAAGTAAACAGGCTCTCGTTGGCTTTTCCTGTCCTCAAAAGCATCACTCTCCTGTCCGACTCTTCCTGAAAGCAGCGGGAGAAGGCCTCCTGAAGACCACCGTGATCCATGACAGCAAGGCCAGGAGAGTGGCTTTATAAAAATGGAAGTATTCTGCAGGTAAAAGTCACTTGACCTCTCCTTGCGCCTCATATCTGGGTTTGGATAGGCTGCGCCGGCGGCGTGTAAGGAGGTGGCGCCGGCGACGGCTTGATCCCACGGGTCCTCATGTACGAGAGGAACTGGTCCGGGATCTCGGCCAGGACATCTTTGGCGAGCCGGGCCATGCTGAGGATGTGGTTCCCCGTCCTGTCGATGTAGTCCCTGAATGGGACAAACTGGGAGGGCAGGGGAGTGGGAGGCAGCACGGGAAAGAGGAGGAAAATGGAGGGAAAAATGAGACGGAAGGGGGATGAAAGGGGAAGAGTGAGAAGAGACAAAGAGGGGAGAGGAGAGGATGAAAAAAAATATAACCCTTTTAATTGGTAATTTAACTACTTTGAAGGCAGTTTTCTTTTTCTATTAAAAAAAAGATGAAAAGATACTTTTTATTTGATCGTTTTTGAGGATTTCTTAAGAGGTATCATAACACCATAACATGCCTGAATCACAGATCTCTACCGTTAGAGAAGAGAGATCCCTGCAAACTAATTAGGTGAGAAAGTTGTTGAATTCAGAACTTTCAGAAATAGAAAATGGGGCCTCTAAGGTCACTATAATGAGGAAATGTAGATATGAGTGAAGTGCAATTTACTGCTGTCGCATTTTAATGACAATTTTCCCCTATTTAAACACACTGGGTGGAACTCCAGGCTGCAATACACTACTAATCTACTGTATAGAATATTGTTTTTATAGATATAAATCATCTTGGAGGTCAGTTGTTGGCTCCTTTAACCATTAATTCAACATCATGTAACTCATTATTTCATGGTGGATTTTCAGATGCCACGGGTCACATGTGATATTGTTGACCTGAGATCGTCTCTGTTCATTCACTTAATGAGCCATTCATCATCTACGTGCGCAGGATCGTATGAGCAACCAATTTGTGGTGGGAAACCTGGCTGTGAACCTCGTGTCACTAAGGGGCGATTTAGCTGGCTGATAATGAGAGGCTGTAAGGCAAAACTGGTACAACTACTGGAACTGGTTTTTTACATCATCTCTGTATTGGTGTGTATCTGTGTGTTCTGTGTGAGCTTGTTAAAAAGCCAACTAACAACTCAACCTCCCGCCCATGTGGGCTGAGGGAGGGAGAGCACGAGCGGGACTTGGCAGCGGTGTCTAAAGGTCACGGGCAATCGAGAAGTGACCAAACAAATAGTTTCACAGCTAGTAATAAAACCATGCCATATAAATGACTTTATTATATCTTTGCAGGTTATTCCCAGTTTAAGGATTTGAAGATCCCTTTACTTTGTGTTATGGGATAATATCAGACTGTAGTAATGCCTCAGTATCCCTCTATGCTGATGATATCATTATATACTTAAAATAGAGGCAATAATATGCTGTGAAGTGTGGACGCCAACCAAGTTTGTTGACATTCATTGCATACCAAATGTGACCCAAATGTGAACTTTTGTCATAGGAACACGAGTTAGGAGTTGTTGTGAGTCAAACCTGCACTCAAAACTGCTGTGGCAAAATTGCAGAAACCTGAAAAGTGAAAAAGGCTTCTTTAGTGGATAGTGTCTGACTGACTGGAAGCTTAGTGCAATGTTCCTCTTACAATAGCTACACTGCACTGAGGGTCACAGCTGAGGGTCTCTGCTCACCCACTTTAATCAGAGAGAGAGAAGCAGACTGGAAAATAGACTCTGCAGATGCTTCACAGATAGGGTCATTGGGATGCATGCCATCATCTGTGTGTGTAAGAGAGAGAGGGTGTGTATGTGTGTGTGTGTGTGTGTGTGTGTGTGTGTGTGTGTGTGTGTGTGTGTGTGTGTGTGTGAGATCTGCCTCCATCTTGCCATCTGTAGCCTGGCCATGCTCAAGGGGCACTAAGGGTCTGCCTGTATGGAACAAAGGTGAGGAGCCAGTACAGACCACATATGTTCTCTGGCAGCTCATCCTTAGATAAAGTGCTGAACCCTAACACACGCACGCACGCACGCACGCACGCACGCACGCACGCACGCACGCACGCACGCACGCACGCACGCACGCACGCACGCACGCACGCACGCACGCACGCACGCACGCACGCACGCACGCACGCACGCACGCACGCACGCACGCACACACGCACACACACACACACACACACACACACACACACACACACACACACACACACACACACACACACACAGCATTCTGGCATCAGTCTAGAACTTTTAGAGTTCAGAAAAATGGAGCATAGAACAGGAAGAGTTCTATGCTCTTGAGCTTAATGTTCAAAAATGTGTGTGAGGAATATAGAATGAAAAATACGTATGAATAAATGAGAATATGGAAAAACAAAGGAGCAAACACAACACAAACCAACAGGAAGAGGTTTGGTTGACAAAGAGAGATATGGGAGAGTTTACCTGGACGATGTCCCTCTCAGCGTATCTTCCTCTGGATGAGATTCGGACTTCATCGCCGTCCAACTCCACCATGGCTGCGAAGAATAAAAAAAGGATATAAAATGTCGGAGTACACTAACAGTAAATCTGAAGAACACACAGAAAACACCCACTTACCATCAAATTCGGCGGGACCCACTCCCACGATGATAATGGACATTGGCAGACAGGAAGCCTGGAAAGAAGAGAAGATTTTAAAGGGTCAGTTCACCCAAATCACATTTTCCCTTGTAGTCGCAACTCAAACACACTCTCGTAATACGTGCTGCTGCTGGCAGCCGGGGACGCACACACACCGACTGAGCTAAAAGGAATCCCGGAAAGCAGTGTGGGTCGACGCATGACAGTGAATAATATTAGAGTTGAGTGAATAAACAGCACAGCCTGAACTCACAATTCACTGCCAATGTACGAATGACGTGTGTGTGTGTGTGTGTGTGTGTGTGTTTTTTGTGAGATTAAAAAAACAGTGCCAGCGGTGTGTGTGTGTGTGTGTGTGTGTGTGTTTGTGTGTGTGTGTATTATGTATTTGAGTGACCCATTGACCTCGGGCAGCAACTGCTTCCTCTGTTCCCCTTCCTTCATTTATGCCCCTTTCCTTCCTTCCTCGTTTCCTCCACACTCTTCTTCTTTCAGGGCCATGAGACGGATCGCTGCTTCACAAAAATATGTTTTTTTTGTGTCTGCATTTTACATCTCAAGTCTGGCCTGTCTGGAGATCACACGTCACCGTGACAGAGATGGAGAGAATGGATGGAGGGAGAATAATATGCTGTCAAAAGTGAAACCGCCGCAGCAAACACAGAAAAAAGCCAAAACTGTAGCAAAGAGAGAATAACAGAAATGCAGGCTTAGTAGAAATATATATCAATGTCAGGAAATTACAACCGTAAAGTTACAATACAAGGAATGATTGATAAGTTCTGAGCCGAGCATAGGAAGCTCCAACTCAGACGTGTTAAACCCAAAATGCTGGAGGGGTGTGCCTCAGTTTAACATACAGTACAGGGTTTTCTTAGCACTTGTGACATCATCAGCGTTTGATCATACTGTATAGCATTGGCTGTGGTCTTTGCAACATGTCAGTTATATAGGCGCCTATTGTTGTTGCTAATTCAGTTAAAAAATGTGGGTTTGAGCCCACTTTGAAGGGGACTTTGAACAAGAACCTATATTACATTACATTACGATCATTTGGCAGACGCGGAAAGAAGCGGAAGAACTACCCACTGAGCCACTGCCTCCCTATATAAAACTAATATTTGGTAAACAACCACGTGTCCTTGATCATAAGCAGGTAGTGGTGATTTTAAGCCTAATAAGGAAATCACAACACTAATGCATACATTTCCATTGACAGGAGCCAAACTACCAACTGTATAACATGTTGCACATATCCCTCTGTACTTGAGTTCTGGACAAACTGTTAACAGCCAAGACAGTCGCACTTACATTGACTATGGACTCCTTGGCCTGGGCCATGTCTGAGATGACGCCATCTGTGATGATGAGGAGCACAAAGTACTGGGAGCCATCCTTCACCGAGGATGCATACCTGCGCACAAACACACACCAATGCACACAAACTGTAACCATACTGCCATCATCGTGAAAACCATCATCACGTAACCTCTCGCAATCATCATGATCATAAATTAGTCTAGAGCACATCGCTGTCATCAAGGTTTAATTAAACTCTTAATGCGCCTGTGTGTATTTAATTTCCTACTCTTGAGAAAGGAGTGGAACGATCTTTATGTTAGTTCTATTGCTCCTCAGCTCAAAATGGCCTTCAATTTCTCCTTTGATGCACGTGACCTTTCCATGTGGCATGAGTCGTGAACTGACTGTTATGGATTATTTCAGTCACCCCGGCTTCTGCTATGCTTCACCTTACCGCGCCCAGGAGGGTGTTAGATCTGCCTGTATGTCAGTCTCTTCCCTCTGGAGATAAGTGATACATAAGCGGCTCTCACTGGAGATGATTAGAAGATAAGATGAGATAATGTAGCGGTTGAAGGATGAAAGACGGGGAGATGCCGGAAAAGTAAGACGGAACTCTAGTGGGAGTGAGGGTGAGGTTCGGCGGAGGAAAAGCGAGTATGACTGAAATTGAAAACCACGGGCAGCAAGAGGAGAGGAGGTGGAGGTGAAGACCCTGGGATTGCAGGTGAAGGGAGAGGTGAAGGAGGGTGTTCGGGGGCAAATGCAGGCAAAGAAATAGGGTGAAGATAAGAAAAGTAAAGAACAGACTGTGCAAATGAGGATATTTTGCCAGAATAATCATTTTAAATAAAAGCAAACTGCTGCCTCTGCGTTGCTGTTTTCCATTTCCCCTCAAGAGCGCTTCAGCCTCTCCACGCAACACCGAGCAATTAAGGTGTCGGTAAATCATCTTCTCAGTGTATGAAATGGCCTGATGAGAGACTTCATTGGAGTGCATCTCTTTAATTACAAGCTGGCGTGAATGTTTTCTCTATGCCTTTTTTCGAGCCTGGAATCTCTGCCAAAAACACATAAAACAACAAACGTGCAATCGGCTGTCAAATACCTTCCTTCACCTCCCCTCTTCAGTGATTTCCATTAAAATCTCACCTCAGGAGCCTGATATTTGTGAAATGGCTCATTTTCCTTCCAAACAGCATGCAAGCAAAATGTTCTGCAGACATTTCGACTTATCACAGCATGAAAAGCGCAGGTGTAACTACAATAACAAGAAATTGGGTCACCGTTTCCTTTTGTGCAAGTGAGGAAGTTATGACATGACACATCTATATCGCTATAAACCGAAGGGGAAATCCTTTGGAGTGTATCCTGCAGAAGGAGCGCAGGTGTGGCATGAACACCAGAGCCCCCGCCGTCCACCGTCATCAATATTAAGAGGTACACCTGCGCTTCATAAGTCAAACTGTCAGCCGTGAAAAAGCTCTTAAGTGCGGCCGGAGCTACGGAAGCTATCTGCCAGCCTTGCAGGTGGAGGGAATGCTGGACGTTTCGAGTTTCAACCTGCTTGCTCAGCCGCTCCATTTGTCATTACTTCCCTACTATATTGTTCGTGCCAGTGCTAGTTCCAAACCAACTTCTGGTTTTGTTATGTCAGCCAGAGCTCTTTCACACCAGGCACACCTCGCTCCGCTTGCACTTTGCCGTACTTTCACTCGGTCTTCACTTGCTACCTGGCAACCCCCAGTGCAAACAGTTCATTAGAGAAAACCTGAGAACAAAAGTGTTGAAACGTTGAGTGAAACGTACAGAGTGTTCTTTCACACACATGACCACATTAATTGAGGTTCGTTATGCAAGACGCAGGTGTAAACCAGGATGGGTGTGATGAAATGAGAACTAAATAAGAAACAGAAATGGATGAAACCGCGAAGAGAAGCAGAAGTGTTTGTGTGTGTGTGTGTGTGTGTGTGTGTTACCTGGCGACGTGGTTGATGACGGGGGAAAAGTTGGTGGGTCCGTAGAGCTGAACTGACTTTAGACTCTGGTAGTAGGCCTCCATCACGCCATCAATGCCTGCACAGTAAGGGTTCTGGGGGTTCCCGTTCTGTGTCAAATGACAGGATGAAGATGTGGAAGTTGAAGAAAGAGAATGCAGAACCCAGTCCCCTATGCACTTACTCTTCACTCAGTCCCCCCCCACACCCCCAGCCAGTGCAAAAGCCCAAAGCGCCTCCTCCTCCTCCTCCTCCTCCTCCTCCACTTCTCCCCTGTCATCCCTCCTTTGCTCTCACCAGGGCAAACTCGTGGGAGACTCGTCCGTCAGGCGGCAGCTTGGCTCCGAAGCCCAGGGCGGGGAACATCTTGTCGCTGTCGTAGTCTTGGATAATCTCCCCCACCGCCTTCAGGGCCATGCCATAGGCGTTCAGCTGGTAGGGACTCATGTAGTGCAGTGATGTGGGCTGGGCTGGGTTACCTACACACACACACACACACACACACACACACACACACACACACACACACACACACACACACACACACACACACACACACAGTCTCTATTTACTTGATGGTGGTAGTGTAATGTGCGCATCACTTTTTTAATAGGTGAATCTTCAGTGACAAAACTCTAAACTAGGTCAAGTCAGGTGTGTGTACAGCTGGAGGAGATGCAAAATATGCAGCGCTTGACTTCAAGGAGTGAAAACCGCTGTTTTGTGAGAGCCAGAAAATATCAAGTGCACTGCGACCTTAAACACATTTTTAACACTCACTGTGCGAAAGCTCTCATTTGATTAGATAGGATTTAGTCAATAGCTGCTGCCCGTCCTGCTAGGACCAAGCTCAAGGGTAGATGCATAACACAGCTCTTAATCACAGCCATCGTCGTCTGTTCCTGCACTCCTCTTCAGCTGCCAGGTGTGATGGAGAGGGCTATTAGGAAACACTTGATTCCCCATCTGCATAGATTTGAATAAACGCTCCCTAGGCATGCAGTGCACTTTGCATGTCTTTATGATGGTCTTAAATGTGTGTGTATGTGTATGTGTGTGTGTGTGTGTGTGTGTGTGTGTGTGTGTGTGTGTGTGTGTGTGTGTGTGTGGCTCACCATTGGAAGCAGTGAAATCAATGGCCACGGTGAAGTTAATCTGGGTCCTGGGAAGACAAAAGGGGAGAGGTGATTCATTAATCAACACACACATGCTTACACAAAGAGGCGCACACGAAACTGCAAACCACAAATCAGGTTTAGGAGCTCAGTGTTGGTTGGCTTTTCTTGCCTTTTAGCTCTAAGAATATCAGGGAAACTGCAAGAGAAACAAAGAGAACCGAGACAAGAAAGTAAGAACATACAAACTCAGAGTGAGAGACAGCAAGAGAGGGTGAGAGAGGGAGAGATATGAAACAAGACGATGACAAACAACCCAGCACCCAGCATGAGACTGGCATGTCTCTGCATGAAAGCATTTTCCAAGTTGTTATCCTGAAGGCGCGGGATGTGGCTAACCCTTCGTCCCCCTGTGGCACATTTTCACACCATTACCCACCCCAAGGCAAAACCACACACACACAAACCTTCCCTATCAACTCTACACACGTCTCGGTTCTTCTGATATTGTTCAAACGGGCAGCAGCTCATTGTCTCCGTCACCTCTGCGGGCCACGCAAGGCAAAGGCGGTAGGTACCCAGCTACAGTACATGGGCATTGCATGGCTCCGTCCGGCCCAGGAGAGCGAGAGAAGCTAGAGCGAGTGGAGGTGCGGCATAATTCAACTCACATCTTAGTGCTTTGCTTGTACTACTGACAAAACAGATGCCTGGGGTGTGGAGCTACAGTAGAACATGAAAGATGAGACAAGAGAGGCAAGACAGCCAGTTACCAGTGCATATAAGTACATCTCTATCATCAAATATACTTTTTTCCCATGTCACCATGGATACCATGACTGTATGCACAGACTGTGCATGGAGATAAAAGTTTTATATGAAATCTTTAGTTTGTGGATCCAATGAGAAATTTACCAACACTGAAAATCCCGTAACTGCTTCAATCCCAGCCTTTGAGATTTTCTATTTGACATTGCTACACACTCACATTATGCAGACACAAGATTGTGAATTATAATGCTTGGAACAGCGTGACACACAATGAACTTGTATGATTGCCTCACCTTTGGAATTTAGGAGGCTTAAACTAATAATAGCAGGTGGCACATAGAACAGTTCCATCTCGAGTTGCGAAACTGATACAACACCAAATTTGGCATTTTCCAATTTTGACACAAAATCCAGACATGACATGATGTCCTTGTAAGTGATCAAACATCTTATGAAACACTCTCAAAGCCCCCCCTATCACCCCACCCACCGCTGGAGAACATCCCAAATCAAACCATCAAAGATGTTCTGCAAAGCTCACGTAACGTTTTCTGTGACAATTGCACGGTGAGTAACGGGGCGATTCAGTTAGTCAACCACACAGAAAATAGGCAGAAAATTGAAGTAAAGTGTTTTCGCTGGTGGGCAGCTGCAAGGACAAGAGAGCAGATTCCGGTCCAGTTCCACACACACGCTGGCACAGACAAGCCTCAGCCAAGCAGCCTAAATTATGCATGCCCTCTTTCTCTTCCACTCATACACACACACGTTGATAGAGGGACACCAACTCTCAAAGAGGGCAAGCCAGGAAAGCATGATGAAACTGGGGCCAAACAACAAAAATAGACAATATGTAGGGGAATGATATGAGATTGTTCAATAAAACGGTACCCATCAATGCACTCTTGCGTCATTTCACACACTTTTTAAATGGCCCTAAATCTGAGGTGTCAGAGTCCAGCATCTTGCTTTAAAAGCCAGCCGCCCTCATGTTTGACATTATTTTGACAGCCTCTCCAAAATGTCAGCGTTATACTCTGAATTAATCAGGGGTGAAGTTGATTGAGGCGTTAGTTTATTGCGCTCTTGGGATTTCACCCCGGTGTCGTGTGTCCCTGAATGTCCCACGCGTCTGACCTTTCAGGAATCTGCATCTGGTTTGATTCTGCAGAGGCTGTAACAGGTGCTACAAGTGAAATTGTTCCACCAAAGAGCGACAACGAATCAGTCTCAGCTTTAGACTTGGGGGCACATTTATAAAGAGTTTGCTGCAGTTGTTTTTAGGCTCAAATAAGTAAAATCACACACACACACTCGGCTGAAAACTGAGGCGTGAATGGAGAGGAAACTGCGTCTTATTTTTTGTGGCTCGGAGAGGCTGGCTTAAGCTTTGTGGCTCATTGAAGTCGGTTTGATCATGCAGAAAGAGAAGAAGAGACGAGGCAGAGGGAGATCAGTAAGTCAGGGTCAACAGATTAAAAAAAAATGTTTCTTCCTTTTATCTTCCCTCTCTGCCTCGCTAATGAGCTTTCAAGTATTTCACAGTTAAGCGCAACCTTGCGTAAGGTGGAAGAGGCCAACCACAATCGAAAACTGAGCATCCCCGGTAGTAAAACAGTCGACATACAGAAGACTTAAGAAGACATCGTAGTCCTCAAAGTCATTATGGGTGACGGGTATGACTGTACTACGAGTTGGACCATTCTCATATCATCAGGATTGAATACTTGTATAAACATTTATGAATACGGGCAGATAGGCAGATGAAGAGCATGAACACTACTTTCAAATAAGCCCTCAAGCAGACACAAGAGGCCGGACAAACCTTCAATGTGTCACTTTTCATGAATTCAGAATCGCCTCCATCAAAGACGATTATACACACAAAAATGTCTAGGTGCTGTGTTTTTAGTGAGACATTTCCCTTTTTAAAATGCTGCCATGTCAAGAGAAAAAGTTTGATAAGAACAGACAATTGTAATAGCTTATTTTAAAGATCTTTCATCTATAAGTGCCATGGGGATAATGTGGAACACACGGCCTAAAATTGGCATCAAAGGCTGCATGTTGCTACCTCTTGACGACACGCAGACAAATGTTGCTGGTTGGACAGTGTCCATCTGGCCACAAGGGTGGAGCAGGTAGGAGAGGAGAGGAGAGGAGGGGAGAGGAGAGGAGAGGCATTATAAGGGACATTCACACACATACACAGTGCATGTTCTTATTTTTAGGGCTCTAGACTGAAAACTTTGCTTTGCTTCACTGTACAGAAATCACCTGTGAACCACTGTGAGCACTGAGAGGAAACACTTCATGGGTGTGTCTAACCAGGTGTGCATTACAATGTGAGCTTGTCTTACTTCATGGATTTCTATACAAGGAACCTCAACTTGACAATATGGAAATCAGTAAAGCACAATATGTCGCCTTCATCACAAGAGATACAAAACTATGCATTCCATTCTTGCCAGGTACAAACAAATACATAAAGAGCCTAAGGTCCTTAGCTTCAAAGGTCCCCAGCAGGCTTCATCTCTGCTCCTCTATCTAATGATAACCTCTCAGAATGATTTCAGCTCCACACTGTTGCTATTCTTGTTTCAATTCTCAATTCACAAGCCAAATCATGGGGAAACAATATCTGTCACTATGACTGACAGGAGCCCCTTCAAAGCCACAAGCACAAAATGAAAGATACAGCCAACAAAGTCTTCATTTTTACCCCCTCATTGCAGTGCATAAAGGCTTCATTGTTGGAATCCATGGGTGGTAGTAACGCTTTATCAGAGGGAATGAAAAGAGTGAGAGCTGCGGCACTGTGGATTGCGACGGAGCCTTCTCAAATCAGTCATGTATGCTAATTCCACCAGCAGATCATGTTCCTAATTAGGTCCAAATGAACAATTAGATGATTTGGTTGAGACTGCAAAGAGAGCTGTCAGTCTGAGGACAAGGAAGGGGACAGGAAGGAGGTTGGCCACAAAGACACGATAAAAAGATGCACAGTCCAGCGAGACGCAGATGTGTGAGCGATTAGGGGGAGAGTTTGTGGTTGTGGACATAAATAAATCTATATGTGTGCGTTTGTGTGCATTTGTGTCTCCGTGCTCGCAATTTGCCCATTATGCAAGTGCAATGGGCCCATTACAGGCCATTAGAGACCAAACCTGGCACATTCTTTACCCACAGAAGCGTGTAACCACACCCAGCTCACACTCTGGACGCACCGCCAAAATAAAAGCTCTTACTGATGTTCTTAGAATACACTCACAGTCTGATAACATGCTCTCATTTGGCTCTTATTTGTATCGAGAGACTACGATGACATTTCTGCATTAGCGGTTACACGCAACACTGCAGAAATACACACAGAAATGCACACACAGACACACATATTTCCAAGCGAGTCCACACACACATCACTCACAGCCTTGATTTTTATTGTGTTTTGTAGAAATGTCTTTCGGTGCAGTTAACTTCCCAGGCAGCAGCCATCACAGTTAGTGTAATTCTGCCAGTTTGGGAGAGAAAGTAGGATAAAAATGAACTCGGCATCAGCAAAACAAACTTTTTTAAATGTATTTTTAGACTGGAAGGATAAAGTTCAAGAACAGACTAATGTCTCCCCCTCCCCCATTCTCTCTCTTTCGCTCTGTCTCTCTATCGTAAAAGAAGAGTGTGTGGGCGAGCGTTCACGGCGCACCTGGTTGCATGCGATCAAGCCTCCTGAGCAACAACCGTCCATGAGCATACAAGTGCAACGACACAGCGATACCACAGACAAGGACAGACATTTCAGGTCTCTCTCTCTCTCTCTCTCTCTCTCTCTCTCTCTCTCTCTCTCTCTCTCTCTCTCTGTCTCTCTCTCTCTCTCTCTCTCTCTCTCTCTCTCTCTCTCTCATCATATGGCATATTAACTGACTGGGATCCCCCGTCTCTCATTAAACGAGCACATAACCAGTGACTTACCCTCCTTTGATGTAGTCCAGGAAGGTGACTTCAATGTCCACCAGGAACGACAGCAACGTTACCTGGCGGCGATAAGGGCACCAAGACCTTTGTGTTAGTCATCATGATCATGGCACTTTCTTTATGTGTATATCAACGAGTCCATCAATGCATGTAATACTTCTTCTACTTCATCTTCTACATGGTGTTTTGTGATGTTGACTGAGACAGTTTGAGTCTGTGCATACATGTGGAATGTTGAGAAATGCCTATGCTTGAGAACGCCTTGATGAATGATGAGGATGGACATATTTTCACCTTTCTCTCTTCATCTTATCTTTGGGGCCACAAAGTCTAGAAGATGTAAATCTAGCACAGGCTGTGGGAGCTCTTTGTCTCATGCAAGTTGAGAGACACTATAGTAGACTCTGGGAGGAGTATAGAGATGTGATGCAAGCCTGTTCCTGTGCATGGAGTGGTACAGATTGAACCAGCGCTGTAATAAACTGTAAATTGTATCTCAGTTAGTCTGCTTGTTGAATTCCCTCTATCATTACTGCTCAAACTTGTGAATTGGAATTGATTTTGTGAACATTTTGACGTTATCTGACATAGCAGGTCTTCAAAATGGCAAAAAATATGTTGGTGTGAGTAAAGGAGTTGACTGAAAATGGATCACGTGACAATCAAGATACAAAGAATTTAATGAGTCACGTTTTCTTCTTTTCTTCTTCAAGATTCGCTTCTAAACATTTTCCCTGGCAAATTAGGTTTATCTTCTTGTGGCGTTGGGCCTTTTGTGTTAGGAACAAGAACAAATTGTCAAAGAGAGTCAACATTTATTAAAGACAAAATGTGTTGTTCAATCTACTGAAGGATTCTTTAATTTATTTGGGTATTCAGACGGTTAATCACAAACTCAGATATGGAGCTGAATTGAAAGAGTAGCAACACTGCAACATGAACAAACTAATCAAATACTACACCGCAGACTGGATTCAAAATCTGGCTGTGAACCACTGTGATCTGCCAAAGCAAAAACGTGACGCACTTGATGAATATTGCCTCACCGTTCCAGAGTTGAGGTATTTTTTCTTCTTCCCTTTCTTCTTTGGATTAACCACCTGAGAGCAAGAGGCAAAGACAAAACAAAACCTTGTAATCCAGCCCTTTCATGCATTTGTTTAATTTATTCATGCATTTGTATTCAGTGTTGTGAGCAAAACTGGAGGCTTAACTTGTTTACATCCTTCCCTCCTTTCTTCGACACTAATAACACCGATACTGCTTGTACTGATACCACAGCAGTGCATAGAGGAATAACGTATATATGTGAATATGAATGTATGAATATGTAACGGGATGAAACAAGTTCATACAATCAATCTCCTTTGAATAAATAAAGTTGTCTGTTCATTTAAAGAAGCTTCATTGATTTTATTGTTTCAAGACTCCATTTTTTTCACCTATAGATTGGAGAAGGGCTCATTCTTTTCACCTCTAAATCCATTCTTCATGTCAGGGGCCCCTGTTCATCAAAACTTGATCACTCAGGTCACGTCGGGGGGCCCGCTAAAGACGGACCTCACACCTTTTCTATTCCGAGCGCTGCGTCTGGGCTTTTAAATCAGGGATTTATGGTATAATTAAACTACGGCAAAGTCGAGCAGACAGAGAGGACTTGAGGAAAACAACACAGAACTGTGGATTTACGCGCCATGTGTCCTTGGATCGCATTGGAGCAGGTACACACAAGGACGCACTCACTTTTGAAGGTGAGGATGGCTGGAACATGATTATATGGTTCTAAGACAGACTCTCTCTCTCTCTCTCTCCCCTCTCTCACACACACACACACACACACACACACACACACACACACACACACACACACACACAGTGTCATAAATAGCTATGTTAATCTTTCGAAATGTCACCTTGCAAGTTGAGCAGGGGTCAGGAAAAAGGGCCAGAAATCACAAAATGTTCCTCCCACACACTTCTCACTGAGTGTCTCCATGCAACTTCTTGTATTTGCCTGTGTGCATTTGTGTGTGCGTGTGTGTGTGTGTGTGTGTGTGTGTGTGTGTGTGTGTGTGTGTGTGTGTGTGTGTACATCTGAGAGCTATTAGGGCCATGCAGCTGTTTAAAATGACAGTCCCGGTGTGACTTGCTGACGCTTCCTCAGAGAAGGTAGTCAGTTATCCATTATAATCCTCACTGTGTGTGTGTGTGTGTGTGTGTGTGTGTGTGTGTGTGTGTGTGTGTGTGTGTGTGTGTGTGAGTGTGTGTGTGTATGTCTGTGTGTCTGTGTGTCAGGGAGAAAGTTGCTTTATTTGCTGATTGCTGTCAACACAATTCGTTTGCAGTTTTCACATCATCATTTTGCAAACCAAACCCTACTACCCATACCCATACAGTATGCTCACAATAATCAAAGCAGCTCAAATAATCATCGAATGTCCATAAGCATGTTGGCAGTGCTGAGAGTAGCATAATGAGAAATGAACTCACTGCAGGATTTATGTATTTCCAGGCAAATCACTTCTTAATTGAGTTCTGAACTTTAAGTCTGACAGCAGCTAATGTTATTCAAATTAGGATAATTTGATTCCACCTCATTTTGAGTGGTCCACTGACCTGCAGCCTCATTGCATACACACTCACGCACATACACACACACAAATACACACACGCACGTACCTCATAGACGTTAAACTGGCTCTGCCCTCTGGACAGCTCCCTGTAACTGGTGCTGAACTCCCCAATGAAGTCATGACTAAAGAGAGAGACAAAAAGACAGAAAGCAGAAGGAAAGTTACAAACATCATCACTGTTAGCTCCATTAAACACACACACACACACACACACACACACACACACACACACACACACACACACACACACACACACAAACAAATTAAGTCCTGATCCCACAACATCACTAAGACCTAAATCAAATACTTATTGTGTGCTGTGAGTTTTGAAAGCAACCTGAACCTGAACTTCCCAGTATCGTGACGTGAGAGACAAGAGGGAGGAAGTTTGGCGTTAGTTAGAATGAAAGCACCACTGTGGGAAAGGTTGATGTCTAACACTGCCTCACAGAACCAGACCTCACACACCAGAACTGAAATGACTTGTTAAAAAAGTGACCCATCAGTCCTGCGAGTCCCTCAGACAGATAAAGAGAGAAATTCAACGGATTATATGACATTTCAGAATAGATAAAATAACCCAGACTCCCCCTTTCTCTCTTTGCTCTGTGGCTTGCGGCAAATCAAAATCCAGACAGCGCCAGTCTGATCCTTACCTACTGAAAGCACAAATTAGCATTGATTACTTGAGACTCAGACTGGATTGTGTGCAGAGGAAGCCCACTTGTATAGAATGGTAACGTAATTAAATCAAAGTAGCAGTTTTCTATACTGTATACAAGTGGTTTCAAACAGGAGATGATGGTTTATCCTGTTTGCTTCATCCATTTTTGGAAAACTAATAACATTAAACTGGAGGGAGTCGCAATTCAAAATAACTTAAGTGGTGTTTTGGCTCAATCAGGTGATGAGATTTGAGACACCATTGCATTTCTATTGGCATCACACATTAAAATGCCACGTCCCAACATTAAAATAAGCGTCGACAACCTTCCAATTAAAGTAATTACTATTTTTGTCACGTCCCAGGTACCCTAAACAACATCGCAGCTGATTTAAATGATCAGCAAACGCTCAGTCAGAGAAGCCAATCAGCAAAGTGTGTAGTTGGACTTTAAACCTGCAGCCTGTCAGGCCTCTGGAAACGCCTCCAACAACCTGAAACAAATGACTTTTGGATCGTTTATATCATTAATGATATGGGAAAGAGACAGAACAAGGAAAAATTACCTGCCATCTCTGTCCCAGTCATACACCTCCGCCTTGATTGTTCTGTTGGGAGAAGCACAAGATGTGGCTCTTGTTAAAAAAACGATGAGTCATCATCCAGACAAATTCAGACCTCCCCAAAAGACTTTCAAAGTACTAAGAGCTAAAATTCCTGCTATATACACAACTAGGTGTGTAATGTCTGATCAGACAAAATGCTAATTCCGTTTGTCACTGTTGTCATGGAGCCCTTAGGTGAAGCAGATCTGTCCTGCAGCTTATCTTTATTCCAACACACTGTCTGGCTGTCACTGTATTTGACTCTGGTAATGTGCGCTCCTCATCTCCAAATCCATCTATTTCTGGAGCCCATTATAGCTTACAAGGAAATGGAAAAGAATCCCCCGCACAGAATAGTCTGCGAGTGGCAGATACGGCACGCTATCACCTCCATCTACCAATATCTTCAACAGGAGGGTCATTTCTCTGTGACAAAGGCGGGCGAGAGGTGCGGAGAGGAAAAGAGGGTGGAGGCGGAAGGATAATAGAGACGGACTAAATTAAAAGAGAGGGAGCAAAAGGCATTCTGCCAGGGGAAAGGAGCGAGGGAGGAGTGCAAAAATGTAAAAGTGCTGTGTAAAAAGAGAACAGAGGGACGGGGGGAGGAGGGAGCGCTGAGTTTGCTTTTGTGTCTTTACATTGAGACTTTTGAGACGTTTGTGAAAACATCTTATATGTATGTGATCGGACACAAGGAAGCAATATGCCTCCATACATGAGCCCTGCAGCATTCAGTTACCCTGCTAACACATCTCTGATCAAGCTCCATAGGACTGCTCCAACTGTAAATGCTCTTCCCACAGAGGAAGAAAGAGGCTTAAGAGGAAAAGGTGTGTGTGTGTGAGAGGGAGAGAGAGAGAGAGAGAGAGTGCTTCCCCGTGCTTATACATGTTTTATCTTTTGTGTGTGTGCTGCAAGTAAGTATTTGTGTGTACGTGTGCATGTGTGTCGCTGTGAATGTGTGTGTGGGCACGAGTTTACAGGTGTGTATCTTATTAAATCAGTGTTACGACACATCTCCGCTGGAAATTTATCCCCACCAGTCTGAGCTGTGATCATGTTTTACACAATGTCTGTGTGTGTGTGTGTGTTGTGTGTGTGTACCTACGAGCAGTAAGACAAAGTGCTATGTTGTTCCTCCTCTTTATCACCTGTCACAGGCCGCTGGAGCAGATTGAATGTGTCTGACTGTGTGTGTGTGTGTGTGTGTGTGTGTGTGTGTGTGTGTGTGTGTGTGTGTGTGTGTGTGTGTGTGTGTGTGTGTGTGTGTGTTTCTGAGCAGTCCACTGTGAACTGTGTACTCAGTCTACCTTTGATAAGGACATGGTCGGACGCGGAGGCAGACACACAGATCAATACTGCTGTCTCCTAGGTGAGTTAAGGTACACTGGTGTCTGAGACGGAGGTGAGCATTTATGTACGCATGTTGTAAATTATATATATGGGAATTATGGAAAAGATAGAATTCTATTATTTGGTGTCTGTGGAATCTAATTGAAAGATTCCCTCTGTAATCCACATAGGACAGCAGTAGAAACCCCCTTTATACATTAGTCCTTGATACTAAACTACCATTTCTTGGTTCCATATCACTGTAATCCTACTTCTACAAAAATCAAGTGTATTTACATCAACACAATGTTTGAGCTCATTATTCTTATCTTTATCATTTTTTCTTTTCATTCTACATAATTCAGCAGTGAAGTCTGGGAAACAATGGCAATGTTTACTGGTAAAAACCTCTCCAACTGATGTTGCTCTTTGTATGAAGCAGCTTGATGAGCCTGTTAGTCACTGCAGGGAGCTCCATCATGCAACCCACCTTACACATATCAAGATGCCTGATATTTGCTTTATGCTCAACGATGAAAATAGGATCGCCCTGGTGATTCAGAGGGCTGCCGGTGTTGTTCCATTAAGAGACTTGCCATGTTTCCCCACATACACGACTGACAACACACTGACCTGTCATAGTCTCCGTTGCAGAGAGCTCGGACGGGGATCTTAAAGGCCTGCCACACCGGGTTCAACGTGTTCTTCACCACCTCTGTCTTATGGCAGATGGTAAACCTGCAGAGAGGGAGAGAGAAAGAGAGGGAGATACAAATGCATGCACCTTAAATAGTTTATCTTCCAGTAACTGAACACACACACAAGCACAAACTCTTCAAACAGGTAATTTAATTTCATTAGCCCACTGGCGAACAGGTGGACTTGGTATCTGCTGCCCGCAGAGCAGAGGGCCTCTTATCTGACATGTCACAGACTGCAGGGCCGAAAAGTCGACAAAGCTGTATTGAACACACACACACACACACACACACACACACACACACACACACACACACACACACACACACACACACACACAAAATCTGCATTATGTGAACAGCACCAAACATGTTCACTATCTCCCTCTTTCAGGTCCGCATGTAATCCTGAGCAAACACACACAGACACTTACGCACACGCACACGCACTCGCACACACACACACACCGACACACTTACATGTCAGTCACGCACATGCCTAAACACAGAGGACGTCTTTTGATCTATTGAAACATGAATGAGGCCCGTTTCCTTTAGGGGGACGATTTAACCAAAGATGAAAGTAAGGGAAGTAAAGATGGAAGGAGTGTAAAGGAGGCGGGGAAGGAAACTCACGTGCCGTCCTCATTGCTACGGTAGAAGACCAGGAAGGGGTCTGACTTGCCAAAGAAATCCTTTTTGTCCAACTTGTTCCCGCAGAACTGCATCATTACCGATTCCTGGTGGGAAGAGAGAAGGAAAGATGAAAGGAAAACGGCAAATCAGTGGATAGGAAACTCATCGTTCTAAGTCTTTATATTCTTTGTATCTGTCTTGAGTTCCTGAGGGAAAACCAAGCAGGATCTGCCATGCATCTCTTCAATCACTGAGAGAAAAATCCACCTTTGGTTCCTTAGCTACACTCGGCAGATTTATCGCCTTGTGTATTCCAGTCACACAACTTTTTGACGGCAGTGTTTTCCACTTCCCTTTCTTTTCCTTGTGTCACTCTGCTTCATTTCCTTCAATTCCCTCTCACGATGCATTCACTTGTGGCTTATAAACACCGAATGAGCGGCTTTTCGATCGCGCTGGAGTGAAATCTGTCTGTGGACTTTAAGAGTGTGGACTTTGTTTTTCATATCGATGCTTTTTCTTCTTCCCAACAGCCAAAGCTAATTCTTTGTATTCGTAATGCCACTGATGTAGCTGAAACTTGTGTAACCGTCGAAGCAGGGTGTTTTGTTTTAATATTTTTCTACAGCAATATACCAATCTGTGTAATTTGGTCTAAATCAGGATAAGGATCTGGATCTGATGAGCTAATCACTAATGTATTGCCAACATGATGACCTGATGCAGTGTTATTAATGGAGGTGCAGCTGGATGCATGAATCATGACACGCAGCATACAACCCCCCGCTGAGCTGCTGCAGCAGTGTATTGGACTTCACACTCCATAAGCTACTCTGTTCTGTAACTATACCGGCATCTAAGTCTCCAATCAATCACCGCCTCCTGGGACACAAGCACCGGTGACAAACACACAAAAAATGAATGAGAGCAAGATGAGAAAACATAGATCAAAACGTTTTTGACACTTACCCTGCAGTTGTTCAGCTCCTCGGCTTTCACAATAACGGTGCCACATTTCTTGCCTGGAATGCCCCTGCAGGCGAAAACAGGACAACAGGATCAGACATCGCATTCACAGGCACAGCGTGGGGACCATGAACACATCGCTCGCTCTGATTGCACTCTTCCTCATGTCGTCTTGGGCAGGCTCATGTACTCCATGCCGGCATGGTGCCCCTTGTACCTCAACTGAACTTGTACAAAATCTAGACAGTGTGTGTGTACAGTGAACTGTGTGTGGCCTGCAGGAAGGCGAGATTACAGGTGGGACTGTTTCCCACAAAACAACCGCACAGTCGCCACTAATTGCAGATGATTAAGTGCGCTGCTGTGATGTAGGAAGACTTCTGCTAATTTGCCCGAAAAAGAGTTTGTGCCAACTGTGGAGCTGCAGTGCTTCATCATTCTCTCTTTAATGATGCTTTGTGCTGTGTGGATCTGCTGGATGTCATTTACACAGCAGGCTGACTGTCAGGTTTTGCCAGTAAAGGTAGAAAGAGACACTGTCAGAATTGTTTTGACGTATTTAAACTGTTATGGATAAAGAATAAAGAAGACAGTGCCTTTCATACGGCTGTGCACGTCATTTGCATGAAAAATAGTTTTTTTATACAAGGTAACTGATCAAATCTGACTTTATACAGAGAAAAACAGAAATCAGAGAATTGTCAAGGATGTTTTTGTTAGTTTGTTTGTAAGGAAAAAAAAAAACGGTAAATGATCAAGGCAAACTTTCATCAGTCGTCCTTGAAAAGCCTGCATAAAAATCTAGTAGCAGAATTTACAAAAGAACAGAGAGAAAAGTGCATAATGACATGCAGCACTGTGTTGATCTTTGATTCAAGTTCAAACTACAAATATAGATTTTAATTTGTTTACATAAATCTGTTGCACTTTTAAAGAAAACGTTCCACCACATGAGGCTGTAACACCCTGTGATGCTGGTATCCAGACCTCGGCGGGGACCATAGAGAAGGAAGCACGGATCATCACAGTGATGTTCCAAAGCCCTAAAACCAACAACCGCTAAGATCCAAACAGTTTCCACTCAACTAGCATCCACCCAATCTGATGACGACATCATACAGAGGAAGACCTAGGAGAAGCTTGTGAATGCACCTCTGTTAGGAACAAACATCATGGAAGATTTGACTGCTTCACAGCGGCAAAGCACCTACAAAAGGAGCACTGTTGAGAGTCAAGGGTGTATGTTTTTGTGAGTGGGTGTATGTGTGTAAAACCTTTCCCTAATTAGAAAGGGTGGGGGAGATTAAGATGTGTGTGTATGTGTGTGTGTGTGTGTGTGTGTGTGTGAATAAGTAGACCACTTGTGTGTACGGTTTGTGATGATGGTAATAGTGGGGTAGAAAGTGTGTGTGTGACTAAGCACAACGATTCTTGTAAAAAATATTGAATTGGCAGCATTTAGAACGCCACCTCCTTGCGCACACACACACACACACACACACACACACACACACACACACACACACACACACACACACACACACACACACACACACACACACACACACACAAAATCACAGACCTGATTAACATTATAGACTGATCATATAGTCAGTCTTCTTCAAAATACTAGCACATGTAAGAAAAAATACATAAAAAGCTTTAATTAAACATGTAATTTTAATACAGTTTTAAGCAGTTGGTCACTTGGATTATAGTGACACACACACACATGCAAGTTCACACACCCACGTATCTCCACTGATTACACTCAGCGAATGGAATAAGGTGCTGTGAAAAGAGGGCCACCCTGACATAATTTGACTTAACCCGCGAGAGGTCTCGCAATCTGGCAACACGTGCTGCTGTCTGATGAGGGCCGCCGTGTGAAACCGACCCGGCAGAAATCGACTAAGGCAGTCATTTAGACAGCCTGGAATTGGGGTCGAGAACCTCTGCCTGGGCATAATTCAAGTCCCCCATTCACTTCAGCACAAAGGACTGATAGGGTGGGGGCGGGCGGGGGTCCTGAAATGGCAGATTTATAAAAAAGGAAATGGATCCTGGAGCTGATGGTTTGCATTCAAGAGCTCTTTCTTTCCTTTATTCTGCCGAGAGCAGCACCCCTCATTTCTGAAATCTGAAGATGGGGAGAAAAGCAAAAATAGCATCTTAGGAAGCGAGGAGACGCTGCTCTGTATTCCCTCCTCTATGCATTTCCTTTCTTTCCGCACAACAAAGACGTGCGTCACATATGAGCGTGAGAGGACAAGTGCTGGAGCTAAAGATGTTCAGAATGAGACTGATTAAAACATAGACGGCAGAATAGAAAGAGCGTTGAAGAGGGGCGGGGTCATCTTCAGCTATACCAATACACAATCCACGGTTCCACATTACAGAGATCTAACGCCAGTCTTCTACTTCATGAGTGAAAGCGCAGGAAATCCAGGCTCCGATTTCTTAGTTGGGGCTTCTGCTGGCGCCTGGTGTGGCGTTTCATTCAGGAAACTCTAAAAATAGCAGGTCATTGTATACAGAGACTGTCTGATAATTATGCTTCCTCTAGTGAGACCTTGTCAATTCACCATCACAGAATATGGACCTTTCATACAAAACATACAACAACATACATACAGGTCGATGACAACAATTCTTTCATCGTAAAGAAGACACATACTGGAAAACTATCATGGGCCCTTTTTAGATTTTGTGACATGAATTTTTTTTAAACTAATTTAAACTTTAATTCTTTGGAAGACTTTGCTGAAATCCTGATTACGTCCTGATATGAATCCATAAACTGAGTCCTATCACATATGTCTTCTGCACCACAATACACCTGTGGCATGCAAGCCAAACCAGACAATAGGCGCCGTCAAATAACCAGCGTCTCAAAAATACAAGTCACACTATGTCTGTCAGTGCCATGTAGTGACTTATGTGTTCACTAAATACTTTTATACTTGAGTACCAACGTAACAAATTAGTATTAACTGTAATAATAATAATAATAAACTCAACAGTAGGGGTCAACTTTCAAAAACACCTTTGGATGAGCTCACCCATTCTGTCCTTTAGGTCGATTTGGGGTGTCATGTCTGCGTTGTCCGTCATCATAATCATAAAAATAAATATAAATGAGCACGACTACAAGCTTGTCTGTCATCTCTAGTTTCTCAATCATGTCATCTCACTGCAGGGAAACACACACACACACACACACACACACACACACACACACACACACACACACACACTAAGAGAGAGACAAATACCCAGGATCCGTGTCGCTATGACAACTCTGCCGAGCTGAGGCCCCTGCGGCGGGATATCAAATAGGATTCCTCAGCTTGTTATTTTCTCTAATGGCCGTTCTCCCTTTCCTCTATTTTTCAGAGCGTGCTGGTCATTATTCTGGCACAGAGATCTGCCTTAAAACTTTACGTGGGTGGCTGGCAAAAGGCAAACAGACTGCATAGGCACTAGCTATATAATATACCTCACCTTTTGCATTACACACCTTAGACATATGCAGCAATTAAGATCAGACGCACCACCAAAGAATCATTCCTATTCTGGAGTATCTGTGTACTTAACACGTCTACGCCTCAAATGTTGTCTTCGTGCTCAATGGCAAATCTATCACAGGAACACACCGCTTGGGCTTTTTAAATGCATCTCCAAGTGACTAATACTGTATCACGAATTTGGCGTTTGGAAACTCTTCTGTAAGGGAGAAAAACTGAAAATTTACTCATTAACTGCTATTTCTCGATGTGTGTTTGTCATTCACCGTGTGAAGTGAATCACTATCGTAAAAGTCAAAACACTTAAGGCTCATTTATGGGCTGTGAAGCAGGTAGATTACTCCAGCTTTTTTTAGTTCATTCGTGACACAAAAGCACTCAATGTTTGAGGAGTGCTCCAGGAATCTCTCCTTGCCTCTCTGTCTCTCCCTTAGTGTGTGTGTGTGTGTGTGTGTGTGTGTGTGTGAGGAAACACTGTGAATCCTCTAATCAAGACACATGGAATTGCAATCAGTGTCTGGAGAGAGATTGGTAATTAAGTCTAGGCCACTTCTGGGCTACAGCGGAACACAGACACACACGCACGCACGCATGCCCCCCACCCCACCCCCATACACACACATACAGGCAGTTGTGCAGCCACATCCATGTCCACTTCAGTCATTCTCCCAATTGAGGGAGAATACAGGAAATATAAATGAATATGAAATAACAATTATCATTAGGAGCTCGGCATATCCTTTGTGACTCTTGACCCGACACACACACACACACAATTTCCCATCAAAAGGACTTAACTATCATTCTCTTTCACAAAACACTGACCTCAAAACAATGTTGCACTAGAGGCACATAGCGGGTTTCATTGTCCTCGCTATACAAATGCTAACAATCAGGCTTGTATTCACAGCTCTCAGCCAGTGTGCGTGTGTGTGTGTGTATGTGTGTGTCCAGGCCCCATTGTACTTGTAACTGCAGGCCACTTGGCTCTTCCATAGTTCATTAAGACCAACAGGGGTTGTTTCTGTAGTTGCAAGAGAGCGAGGGAGAATATTCCAAGCTAAGAGAGAACGTGATAGAGTTGGCAGTGCAAATGTTAGCAGTAATAAAATGCTAATCCTATGCAAAATGTCTCTGGTGGTTCATTTAATCTGAGTGCCGTTTGCAAAAATAAATGAAGAAGAAGCTTGCAAATACTGAAAAGAGTGATGCAGTTCTATATTTAAAAGTCAAAATGAGTCATCAAAAGGTATTACTTGTTTTTCATAGTGTTGATTTTACCCCCACACTTGGTTGATCAAGAAGAAACATGCTTTTTTTTATTGAATGATGGTTAAATAAATTCAGGCTCAATTTCCAATCCTCCACTGGGCTCTGTGAGAAAAGGAATCCCAGACTCCACACACATTTATAAAATTCTGACTTTAAAGCAGGATTTCACGGGTTAAGGGTGGAATCTTGCACGTCCAAGAATTTCTATGCGAGCACGAAACACAAGGACCAAGAAATGGAGCCGTTAGTCTCGTTACACCACTTTCTCATGTGTTCAACAAACCATGTCTACGGACAGTGAGCACTATTCCAGGGTGTTGCTTGATGAAAAAGTGGAATATTATTCATCTGATTTTCATCTTCACACCTTCTTTTTACTGTATTCCCTGGCTCCCGCAGCATTTCTTTCATTCATTTTCATTATTGATCAAGCTGAATGCACATCAAAATGTTTGTTAAAAGACCAAATCGAATAATATCCAACAATGTACAACACAATTGCGCTCGCATATCGGGCTGTCTAGGCTAAATGGCATATGGTACTTGTCAATATTTGGCTTTTGCAGGTTCATAAATAGAGCTAGTTATTCTTCCATCAAAAACACACACACACACACACACACAAACATCCTAGACAAACACACGCACTTTTGAATGCAGACTGGAGTATGATTGAACAATGTAATTAGCTGTAATTAGCACTCATTAAAATAGTAAAAGATCCCCCTGTCATGTCAGGATGCAGGTGTGTGTCTGATGAAGTCTAACACACGCATATTCCAACACACAAACCTCAGTGACATGAACAGCTGTGGCCTTGATACCTTTATACCTAATAAGTGTTGACGGCATGCGTATTTCTGTATCAAATCACCGCAAAATGATTGTTGTCCACCGCTTACACAACCTCCACTTTCTCCACCTATGAAAGGACACACACTCTGCAATCAATAACTATGTACACACAGTGCACACGTCTCTCTTTAGTTAATGGCCCATTTCATGAAACGCTGTCGCCATGAAAGTCCCAATTGATCTTTATTGATCTTTGTCCAACTCGATCTGGATTGTTTAGGATTAGATGCCACAGCACAATGGACCAAACACCTGATATTAGGTGTGGATACAGTTTACATTCATAGACGATACATACACGTCCTGCTTTCATTTGTATGCCTCCAGAATTTGCTTCGATTGATTGCAATACGAAGCTCTATAAATTTAACAACCACAAAAATGGCTGAATGTGTGTGTGCGTGTGTGTGCGTGTGTGTATGAAGCAAAGTGGAGTAGAAAAATTTCTATCAGGGTAGATGACATTGTTTTACAATTAAGATGGGGTCTATGGTTCTCTCTCTCTCTCTCTCTCGCTCTCTCTCTCTCTCTCTATCTCTCTCTGTCTCTCTAGCTCTCTCTCTTTTTCTCTCTGAAAAACTGCTGCAATTCAGCGATCACCATGGCGATTGCTGCTCAAGTGTATCACAGTAGTGCTTGAAATAAAGCCATAGGAATAGGCCAACACGCACGCACGCACGCACGCACGCACACACGCACGCACGCACGCACGCACGCACGCACGCACGCACACACGCACACACAAACACACAGAGGTTGGCAGGTTGTTGACAATGTTCAGTGAAGGGATGCCAGCATGGCTTTTGCTTGCCCCCACCCTACCCCCACACCCCCTCACCCGCTCCTGTCTCGCTATTCCCTTTTTAGGTCTCAAGACTCATCATGGCTTCAACACAACAAGCAAATTGGATTAAAAGACACTAGAGTAAGCAAGCCAAGTGCACTTCAACCACGACAGAGATCAAATATGCAACAGGAAGGGGAATGCAAAGACCGCAGGCTCGTGAAGGAAACACAGGAGATGCTTTTTAATTAGTAAAGCCAATTCAATTTAGATTAAAGAAGCAATGCCTATGGAAATCGCAGGGGGCAGAAATGTCAACTCTTACTGCGTCAGGAGGGCAGTAACAGTGAGAACTAGAAAAATGCCTCAAGGAAAAAAGTCTTGCTGAGAAACTGCTCGAGCACAATACATTTGTCACCTGTAAGTGATGTAGTGGCCACCGCAGTGCCTTATTTCATCTTTGTGATCTCCACTGTTGAGCGGAATCCTTAAAATGTTGTTTCGATGATTCCCGTGACAACCACAGATGACTTATGTTTGCTGCGGACATCGCCCTATGGTAGATATTAAGGAAGAATGGAACCCAATCTGCAGTATCTGCACCAAACAAGACAGCAGCCTCCTGAGGAAGTAAAGCCTGAATACAACAACCGCTTTCTTTTCGTGGAAAGCGACAGGGTCAGAATGCTACCATGGATTTGATTGGCAGGCGCTCTGATTGGTCTAAAACCCTTGGATATGCCATTTCCTTCTAACGGGCTGACGGACAGGTTCGGAGGTTTTTGAAGCTAATCCATACAGCTGGGTTAAACAACAAAGGGAAAGGTGTATTAAAATGCAGAAAAACAATGCAAGCTCGCACGGGAACCACAACCAATTACACAAGAAAACAGTGTACCCCTCCCCCCATACACCCGCAAGCAGATGAAAACGTGTTGCTCAGAGGACTGGCTGCCTTACAGGTATGATAAACACCATTCATGTATCGCGGCTTAGTGTTTGTGTCTGAATTTCCTTGCATGCGTGTGTGTGTTTATTAGCAAGTACATACTGTTCCCCAGCTTGTGTTTTGTCAGAAACAAGAGAAGCAGGGATGAAACCTTAACACTGTTCTAGTTATTCATAACTACTAAGCAGAGAGTATTGTTCTTTATGATACAAATCTAAATATATCTTGCAGCTTTTAAGCTCTCTGCCTGGTGACGTGCGTTTAAGTGAGTGCTATTCACCGAACCGTAGCTGCGCGTCCTTAGTTCACGATTGGTCATTGTTTAGTTTTTACGAGAGTTGCTAATGGGATCAAATGTGTCACCTTTTCTTTTGTTGGTCTAATTGCTTGGTTACCATCCAACATCAGGTCACCTTGTTCTTCAGTTTACTGCACATTAACACAGGTACTGGAGGCTCGGAGATAGATGGGGAGAGATTGCATGTTAGAACTTTTGAGTCTCAGATTATGTCAATGAACATAATCAGACTACAATCTACTGTAAATCTATTTACCCAGGCATATGATCGATCCATTTGGTCATAGTCAGTGTAAGTCATTTCTCTGGCATACTTTCCCACCTATACTGATTGAGCAATGATTCGCTGCGGGTATTGTGGCAATACTCAGTATTGGAGCATAGTCTGAAATTGTGGATCACGTGGTTAAGTAACATATTGGAGCACACCTACTCACCCTAGAGCTTTCTCCAAGCGACCGCCCAATGATCCAACCACCTCTCCGAGAGTACAGCAAGCCTGGCCTAGAAAATCCTGCAGACATAGAAAAGAGCCTTATAAACAATGTCAATGTCATTACTAGCTGTCCTGCATATTCTACAACACACCTCTAAAAATCTGAACAAAAACTCAGATTGTTTTTGCTGAATATTCAGATTGATCCTTCTTTTCCAGGACACTCTCACTCACTCACTCACACACTCACACACTCACTCACACACACACTCACTCACTCACTCACTCACTCACTCCTTGCATGGGAAGTTGCTTAGCTCAACAATAAGTAATGACCAGCAGCACATTTAAGGACCAATCGACGCAAAACTACAATAAAACACACGGCAGAGACGCTGCGATTCAATCAGGGCCTTTCACCAGAGGGCAGCATGGTCCGAATATTAGAGTATTTATTACTGGCTAGTGTCTCGAATATATGATTGGAACACCTCCAAGCGGCACCAACATAATGGATTCTCTTTGCTCCACTGATTAGCTCGACCATCTGTTACTCAGTCTGCCTCTATCTGTCCATATTTATGTCTACATATCTGCCTGTCTAACAGCCTGTCTGTCTCATCGCTGTTACGTCGTGCCACACATCACACAAATTGACATGGCATAATTTGTTTTGCAGTCATAATGATGACAGAAATAGCTGAGATAAAATGATGTTTATGATATTTTCCCCCCCCATCTATGCCATCCTTTGCTTCGCAATTCTGTCTAATCTCCTAGCAACTGCGGCTTTTGCCAGCATGAGGTCCATCACGGAGCTAATGGGTAAGTAAGCAACAACTGGCCAAAAAAAGAAATAGGAACAGTTGTGTGTAGCCAGTTAAGTCTTACATATTTCAGTTGTGTATACGTAGTTTAAATTTGATTGGTTTCAAATTGGGCCATTTGTGGCCATTGGACCACTCTCTGTCCACAGATACATCGCAGATAATATGAAGCAGTCTTACGATGTACAATCGGAAAAGTCTGTTATTTCATCATGACAATATCCTTCAATATTACACATAATTTGAGTTGTTTTCACTCTGTGACATTTGCAGTGCATTGCAAAAAGATGAATACCTTGAGAAATTGCCTCAAATCTATAGGTGGGGTGTGTGTTTCATCTGTCTCTAGCTTTCTCTCTATATTCCACACTCGTCAGCCGGTCCCCAGGTGTGTAGCCTCCAGCTCCCATGTAAAAACACCATCTAATGGATTGGCTCTTTGGCTTCCCCCCTTTAGGGCTGCACTGAAGCTGGAGAGATAGTACGGCTGCCTCTGAGTCAACACGCCTGCCTCTTCTTGTATGAGATTATTGATTTCAAGAAAGTGTGGCGCGTGTGTGCGTGTGTGTGTGTGTGTGTGGTGGGGGGGTGTATGGGGGGTGGAGAGAGAGAAGTGGTGAGAAAGTGAGAGAGCAAGGGTACGGCAATGAAATGAAAAAGAGAGAGAGGCAGCCATGGCGACAGAAAGCCATAGAGGAAAGAAATAGAATAAGGACAACACAGCAGATGTGTGCTTCCTCCAGAGAGGCGACGAAGGCGAGTAAAATAAGGAGAGAAAGACCCTGAAGGGAAGAATGAGTAGGATTAATCTCTCCTTTGAGAATTCTCACTGTAATAAACCATTTTCCCCACATTTTATGATACAGCCTTCCAGCATTGTAAGCAGTCAAACTCATAAACTCCACCTGACGCCTCCATGGACCCATGATGCCACATATCTTATTAAAACACATTTATGGCTTTTCATATATATATTGTAGATATTGTACAGAAGTCATGTGTCAATGTCCTGTCTTGGCCAATGTTATTGCACTAAACTGTACAAATTGTCACTCCTATTTATTGCCCCATGAAGGTCAATAAAGCTGCATTGTGTTGTAACGCATTGTATGGATATTCGGAGCAGCACAGTGGTAGTACTGCCTCTCTATTATAAAGCTTAAAAAAACTTTCAAAGACTAATGGGAACCCAAGGCCTGAGCCTGAGCAAGAGCAAATCTCACTAAGTGTTTGGATTGATTTCCTGCCTTCCAGGAAGTCAGTTCATTTCAGCACAGTGTGAAAATCAGCTTGCAAAGTCTAAAGACTTGCTTAGATAATATAGGTAATCCATCACAGAGAAATTAATTAAGTCAGATTGAATTTTTGGCTCAAAATTAGATTATCGATGTGTGGTAATGCAGTAGTGAGCAGGGGCTATTTTGAGACCTTTCTGATTGCTGGATGTGCCTGAGAGCTGAGCGTCAGCTTTGTAACAGCAACGCTTTAAGTCAAGTGCCACCTGTCCTTTCCATTATCATTTTTGTGTGAAGTGAACAAATGTAAATGACAACAATTTGTTCTATATTCTATATTAATCAATTAATTAATTTTTGACATTTGGATTTACTTTCAACGACTTGTGAATCCAACGCTATTATGCAGATGAAAACTCGGCACTTAAGGGCTCCAAGAACAGCGTACTTAAAAATATCACTACACCCTTCAAGAGAGCTCTCAACATAATGAGCAAAGCATTTCCTGGTTCTCTTTCCTTCCTTAGGTGTGTGTAACAGAATTCCTGGAGAGAGGATGACAGGTGAAGGTAAGTCTATGTAATGTGGGCAGACCGGTTGAGCTGGAACGAGGGGCCAAACAGTGATAAGAGCCGAGGGGTGGAGTGTGTTGCCTTGAGGCAGTGCGAGTGTCACGGTCTGCAGCTCTGCTCGGTGACGGACAGAGACTGGGAAGCCAAGTGACAGACCGTAGTCACAAACACACACTTGCACGCATATTCTTTAGCAGTTGTGCCAAGTCTCTTACTGGTAGCTGTCTAAAACCACTGCATGGAGAGAGGAAGCGACACCTGACTGCACACAGCCACATTTGACATATGAAAGTGATATTTTGGTGCTTACTGATCCTCAAAGCACAGTTCTTTCCCCCATTCCACATTCTTCCATTGTTTTGTTGTGGAGACCTCTTTGAACTGGATACCCACAATCCCAGTCAAGGGATTCAGGGGTGCACACACAACATCAGACAGGCTCTGTTGCTGGTGTTGTTGCTGGCGACCTGGTTTCCAGGTGGAAAAGGGTTTGTGTGTGCAGGATAACAGATCAGATCAGGTCCAAATGGACAAAACTGACCTGAATGTCAACTTGTCGAAATGTGACCATGGAAACCTCCAACTTTCATTGCCTGTTTGGATTCCCATGCTCCCATGATGCAATTGGCAGGACGTGGCCACTATTGCGCACTGGCAAATCTATCACATTGTTGTTTCTAATTACAGTCGTGCTAATCACAGCTATCAATAGAAAAGTGGTGGCTGAGAGGTAAGGACAAATCACAGCTTATTTCATACTGTATGCTTAATGAACAAATTGCTTTCAAGGCAACGTGCTATTACAGCAGATGATAAATATACTCATTTGAATGGCCAGATAACAGTTTATGTGCCAGAAATGAGGCTAATGGAGGGGATATCAAGAACAGCAATCATGGTCATCGAAGCGCAATGAAGTGAGCAGAGGCAGGAAATGGATGCAAAGGAACATAAACACAATCAACACACATCAAGTTTCACCACTCACATGTTTTGACAGATTGGCACTCTTTGAATCCACATCATACCTGTAGAAGACAGGAAAGAAAGAGGATGAATAGATGCAAATGAAACAACAGGTACTAATTCGACTTACACCTTAACACGTATGATTATATATATACAGTATATGAGTGTTAGAGCACTGCTGAATCTTAAAGGGTGTTTGTGCACGTGTGAGGTTAACACAAAAGCAGGAACTGTTGTGGAAGTAAAAGAATGTGTGTGTGCAGCCAAACCCAAATCGTCGTCGTGCGTTTCTTAAAGTGCATGTAAGATTTTTCACACTTTCTATCCCACGATTCCACTTCCAGCTCTCTGACATGACATTCGTGTAAAAAGCGATTGAGCCAGAAATGGACACTCCAGAGTAGCGGATAGTAGTGAAGAGGGGAGCAATTTGACATCCATCCATTCCCCCGGCGAGGTCATTTCACCCACCGCTAAAAATGGATTGCCATTTCACGGGCAACATTTTGGGTCTCCGGAATGAGAGGCAATTTACTTACTTTAGAGGAATGCTGGGTGAGGAGAGTGTGTGTGTGTGTTAGCTTTCAAGTCTTTCTCAATAGACGTAGAAGCACATGATTGCGTATTGGGCTGCGGCAGGACAGACTGAGTGTACACTGATGAAAGAAGCAACAGCACTTTTTTTTAACCACATCTCATGAACTTTTAGTTTGTTACCGACAAAAGAATCACACAGAAACTATATTCCCTGATTCAACTTCTTTCCTGGAGGCAAGATCTTGATCCTCACATCACCAGTGTGGACTGACTCTGACCCTTTCACCTCATGCATGACACAAGAGAAGATAACCTCTAACTTTTCAATCCTGATCAATCAATCACAGATATGTCGATATCCTCATCGATTATGGCTGTTGGAGGAATATGTGAAATGAAACTGCAGTGCTGTAAATATTTTGTAAAAATAGTTAAACTTTAACACTTTAACACCATTTTTTTTAACCAAACAAATGAGCTGCCACAGAAACACATTTGTGAATCTTGCCTCACTTTTACGCTTGTATGGAATTTATAGGCAAACACAGAGAGGCGCACACACCCACACACACGACAGAAAAGTTTTGCGTAACTGCACTGGGAAATCTGTAAGAATTAAGTACAAAGGTGGACTTTGACACTTGCGCTGATGAAATGATTGATGGCACAAATTTAAAGCTAATTACAGTTCTTTCCTTTTATAACACACATCCCCAACCCGGTGAGAGAAAATGAATAATTAACCTAGGGAAAATGTTTTTTTTTTCATAAAATACATGTAATTCTACAGCGTTTATATTGGTCCTTCCCTCTTTAACATATATTACATACATATTGTATCATTACCCTCCCTCATTATGAATGTTGCTAATTCCTGACTCAGCTCCTGTCATTTGCCTCCCCCCCCCCCAACTGTTAACCCGGAGAAGTGTTGACCTCACAAAAACCTTCAGATCACATCCGGCGATATGAAAAGGTTCAGAGGAATAAAGACATTATATGATTCCCCATATGAATTATATATTATAGCAAGCAGCGTAGTTTGGGTGAATGCTTCTCTTTCCTCAAGGGGGAATCCGTCCACTGGTCTACCCATCATTCTTGAAACCCCAGTTGTCATGGTTACCATCATGAATCCAATCAAGCCTCAAACACACAGACATAGTAAAGCAATGCACTACAAATCAAACATGCTATAAAAGTGGGCATGATACCACTTGAACCCTCTGATGCCAGATGAGTATATGAGTATCTATTGTGATGGTCCAGCCAGCTGAAGCTGAAGCAGTATAACATTTATGCACACATGGGCGCACACACACACACACACACACACACACTCACACACACACACACACACACAATGATTGTGCAGGGCAACTGACAGCAGCAGACAGCAGGAAAATTTATCCAAACCCAACGTGATCTGACCTGAAATGGACCTGTGGAGAGCTGGACCCAGTTTGAAAAGGATCTAAAGGTAACAGGACCCGATTCAAAATGTGGTCACAGAGAATTCGCCCCAACAGAGAGAGAACGCCAATACTGGAGGCAACTTTGAAGCACCACCGATTGACAAGCAGGGGTTAAAAAAAAGAAGCAATACTATAAGCTGGTTTTGTCTAGTAGTATAGGACGGCACACAGTAGGGATATCTTGGCAATATTGATCATTTGGACACTGAAACACTATAATCGTAAGAAGATATAGGAGAATCAGGCTGGCAAGAGTGGAATCAGAGATGTATTGATTCTTGTTCAATATAATACTGCTCCACACACACACCCACGCATCAGCTACACACCCCAACTCTTCACCACAGAGTTTAACTTTCAGACCGCAGTTGAGTTGTCACTGTGGCTCTCCTGGCTCATAGACTGTAACATAATTAGCCTGCATGTAATAAAATAAATCCACGCAAATCCTTCCTCCCCCCTCCTGCTGTAATTCAATCGGAAATGCAATCCGACCGCAGATTGAGACAGAGAATGCGCTCGCCCCCAGGCAGCGGCTTCATAAATCTCTATGCAAACCTTCATAGATGAAATCTTGGTTGTTGGTCTGCCTTCTACTCACAAGACGATATTAAACAAAAGAACATGTATTATTAAAGGGGACGTGTGTTATTTACCTCATTATTATGAAATATAGTAGTAAATGTAAGGTTTGTGACAATAGAAATGCATCCAGCAAGACAAACTGAAAGTTTTCCAAATTGTCATTGAAATCTGTCCGTCACTCTTTATGATATCCAGCTGTCAAACAGACAGGCGGTGGCAATAAATATGAGTCATACTGGCTGTACTTACAAATCAAATCTGAGATTCTGTCGCTCTTCGAAGAAGTAGTCCAAAATGAATTTCCGCACAAAATCGGGGTTTAATGTGTTGTCAATCACCTCCGTCCTCCCAAACTGCAGACAGACAGGTGAGAACAAATCAAGAGATATTAATGCAATGAGTTATGTAGGTATCATTTGATATTGCCTGAGGTCAAACCAGAAGAAGTGATTTTCGTACAAATGTGTTTTTTGACATGTAGATTTTGTAGAATGTGTTAGTTTTTCCATCAAAGACACAGGAGGAAGATTGAAGATGGTAATGAATGCACAGCAGTGTAAGTGGCCAGTCAGGTGGTGGTGGTGGTTGGGGGGGGGGGTTCACATGGAGACCTTGCTTGTAAGGGTTCAAGCAAGGTCTCCATGTGGTATTTAACTTATCATTTTAATAATGCATGCAGATGATGCTTATTCACAACTATGAATAACGCAGAATGATTGGGGCTGCAAGATTTGCCCCCACATTTGCATTCGTGAATATTCATTCTTTTTGGAACACGCCGCTGATTGCGCCGCAGTCACATGTTGTGTGCGCACATGCTGACAATCAAGTATACGCTGGCCGTACACACACACACACACACGGGTTTACTATCATCATGAGTAGATGGAAGCTGGAATGGGTAATGCGTGCATCGTTCTCACCTCTCTCCACTCCTTGTTGCCCATGCCTTGTGTGTAGAGAACGCAAACTGTAGAGAACAGAGACGCAGAACATTAACACAGAAAATAATGCTGCTTTATAAATCCATTAAAAATGTACTTGTTAACACATTTCCTGTTATTTATCAATGAGCTGAACAAACCTGTCTTTTCTTAACTTTGTCTCAGACAAAATTAGCAATTCAAAGACATAACTGTGTACTCCAAACATCCAAACAGACTTGTAACATTTACGTCCTTCAAATTTGATTATTTAATGCCTTGCAGACACATTCTGGATTGCTTAATTCATTCCTTCCTTTGTTCGGTTTGGATTTTGGGAAATCTGATCGTGATGTCCAGATATGGACTCATAGGACTCAAAGCGCAAAGGGGGAAACCCAAATGTTCAAACAGTGCAGAACTCCATTTGAGCACCCGATCTGTCAATTCGGACTCGTTTGGATAATTAATTGAGCTTGAAATTTGATCCAACTTTGATCAAGTAGTTGGTGCCAAATCAGGGTTACCTATATACACATTAATATAGTAGTAGTAGTAGTAGTAGTATAGTAAATATAACAGAATTGTGCTCAGGTTCTACTTTATGCCTGCCAAAACATATAATTTATTATTATTCACAAGATGAAGTAGCTGTTATCCAAGATGGACCAATTACTTTTAAGGGAACATGTTTCTATATTATTCATGCCACTAATGGCAAACTAAGCACTGTACATCTACGGTTTTCATTGAAATGCCAAGACAGCCAGGGTGCCCATTAGTTTGAGTCATTCTGATATAATTTACAGAGATGGCTTAAACATTTATCTCACAAAGAACAAAGTAAACAACTACAAACCAGTCAAAATGCGTCAGTAATCATCAGGACACCAGTAATACGGCCCCATTTCATAAAATAGCAATAACAACACATCAAAGCATCTGATAGTTTTATTCATGAAGCTGAAACAATAATATTTCTCCTCCGATGGTGAAAAACATCATTTCAGGGCATTATTTCCTCAGACAAGACATATCTGGAAAAGGCAAAATTACTTTGCTCACACTTAATTTGTGAAGGCCTTTGATGTTTTGGGGGGGAGGAGTGACGTCAAAATCAGCCTGCACACACATGCGTTTTCCTCGGTCCCGGCAGACAGGTGATGTTTGTGGGAGGACAGCTAGATTCCAACAGGTAATAGAAAGCTGAATTCTTCATGCTCTTGCAGCCCGTTTAATGAATACTTCAAATCTTTCTCCACTTGTGCCTGAATGCCTCGGATTCTTTTTGGATCATTGACTCTTGCCTTTTCTCTACCCATTTCGCCACTAGATGACAGTTTTTGGATAATTCTGGTGTCAGATTTGTATCGCTCCTCGCTCTTTGTCATCCCATTTTTCTGTCATGTTGAGCTTGTTCGTATCAGCAGACTGGAAGTCACAAAGCTCAGCATAACTACGAGTGCTAAAATGTTTGTGTGTGTGTAAACCCTGTTTCCTCCTCCGTCTCCTCCTCATTAGCATCATGTTAATCACTGTCATCCTCGTAATCATGCTCATCACGGTCATCATCATCGTCACCTTGAGTCATTTTCATTCCGTGCTGAATGCGTGAAACATGCCATTTGGGAAAGGAAGTGTCTGTGTGTATTTGTGTGCAATCATCATCAAATATAACAAGGCACTATGAATATGGTATTGGAACCCGTACAATCAAACATACACACTGATATCAAATACAGATTTCACGTCCTTCAATACGCATCCTGTTAAGATAGGCTGTAAATCACTAATCTCAGCTGTGGCGTGCTGCAGTTCATAACTTGTCAACATAGCGGTCACACATGTCACAGTACGGCATAGTGTGATCAGCTGATGCATGACACACACACATACGGAACACCAGTGTGTGTCCGTTACATTAAGTGTGTGTGTTTTCACTCAGTCGTGGAGGAACGACAGCGACCCTGATGCCACCGCCAAGCGAGACAGGGGTGCCCCGAAGAGCATACAGAGAAGGGCATCGCTGACAGGGAGACCAGTGGGGGTAGATGGTGTATTTATGTCAACAAAGCACAGTGTGAAGATGTGGAAGTTTCACTCCTTAGATCTAGAAATACTTTAAACTCAAATTTAATCATATCATCATATTCCAACGAGGACGTTTTTTATTTGACGCCTTCATTCTGTCTTCATTCATTCTGAACACACTGTGATTTACGCCTGAACTCGCTGCTCTGCCTTTTTACTGTATTATTATAGAGATTTCAAATGTTGGGAGAAATGAATTGCCTCCAATCATGAGAATCTATAGGGAAAAGGTTTTCCTGCTGGTCAAATTGCATTAGTCAGACCTGCCACGAGCCGAGCTCACACATTTACTGCGCACACACACGCGCACACACACACACACACACACACACACACACACACACACACACACACACACACACACACACACACACACACACACACACACACACACACACACACACACACACACACACACACACACACGGAGTGACTCACGACCCAATATGGCACAAAAGGAGAAAAGCTTCCTTCAACCTGTACTTATTCTTGCTCTCCACTTTTACATACTTTCCTCCCTTTATTCTTTACATTTCTTCTTTTTCAGATCTTTATGTACTTATTTATTCCCCATTTCATACTTCTTCCACTTGTTCCACCAGATGGTAGGAATGGTTGAAAGGAAGGTAATGAGGGGGTCATTACCTCTAGCACCTACTAACCCTTCTTTCTGTCTCCTCCACTTCTCCAATACCATTTTGGTGCTGCTGCTGTTTTGTTTGCATGCAGTATTTTCAGACCCAATCCTATATATTTGATATTCTGCCTTAAGGTGCCTTTTGCTTTTTTTAACATCCATTTCATCTTTGGCAAATCTTTGGAGTGACTTCAAACTCATTTAGAACTTCAGTCTTCAAAGCATATGAATCAATATAAATTGTGCTTCGGCAAATTTCAAGTTAAATGTCAACCCTGCAGAGTGAAGTGAGTAAAGGACAGAGTTGGGTGATCTTACTTGGGTCTGATTTGGAGAAGGTGTCCCTGTCCAGCAGGTTTCTGTTGAGAGACAAACAGAAAAGGACAGAATCAGAGACACGGAGCAACATTCATCATCCAAATGTGGGCGTGACTGCATTCACACATATTTAGCACACAAGCACAGACAGTCATCCATCAGCCTTAAAATGGCCCGTTACCACCGTGCTCTGTTTACTGTGTCCCTGTGAAACATTCCTCCAAGGTGTGAAACATGCAAAGGACTGAAATATCTGTGGTATGATTCAATAAGCTCTTAAAAGCTCATAAAAGATAGGTCCTCTGCAAAGAAAACAAGTCCTTGAAAGGAGGCTAAATGTCTCAAAATGTCAGGATTCTCACATCACTAGTAAAGGCCAGTAGAGCAGCTTAGAGAGCAGCTTTTAGGCTGGCAAACATTATTCAAAGACAACATTGTAAGCCTCGTCCGCACGTCACAGTGGAAACAGACAGGTGGACAAACACCATACATACTCCATGAGCACACAGACAGGTAGGCAGGGACATGCGCTCCATCTTTAGACACTAACTGCCCGTTGATCCAGTCTCCCGTCCATTTATGGAAACTCCGGCCAAGAGGAAAACCCAAACTCCTGTCCACACCACACAATATACAATATTTATACTGTTTACAACAATAACAGTGCGAGTGTAGACAGCACTGGGATTCGAGCGGGCCCTCCATGCGCCACAGCCACGGCTCAGTGCCTACAAAGGAGCGGCACATTTCAAACGAATCCCCCAGAACAGTAGGAGCCAAGACAAAACAAGCTTTGCACTCAGACAGCATCAATAAACTTACCCACAAAACAAAACAAAAAGAATATTTTTGTGTTATCCAACAAAGCATGCTGGGATTTTGCTTCTCATTCCAAATTCTGGAACCAGGACAGATTCTTTTATAGTTTCTCATTTCACACTTGAAGAAACACAGGTGACTGATATCTTTGGGTTCGTGCAAAGACAAAAGTTAATAAAAATAGTTGTGACTTTATGTTCTTTAAAGGCTGCGAGAAAGTAATCGGTCCCTGATATGGGAATGAGGAGATGGATGGCGACGGGGAAGGCAGGTGATGGGAAGAGGAGAGGAGAGGAGAGGAGAGTATTTAAGTCTCCAAATGTGTGAGCGAGTGTGTCTACTGTGTTATCTCTTCTGGGTGTTTCTGGTTTCCGCCCAGTGCCTCCCACAGCAACACAAACACTATGTTCACACGCCCACTATAATCAAATGTCTGTGTGGATGGAATTATTAACATTCTGTTGTTTCCTCTGCTTACACCAGGTGAGGAAATGCATGCACATGGTCATATCAAATCAGGCCCTGAAAACATTTCACCAATAGGAAAGACAAGACAACAGAAATCCTCTCCTGTACAAATGTATCCTCAAAAACTCCCCCTGGGCAATCAGAATGAAACAGGACCTCTCGGGATAAAAGAAGAACAGTTATCTTGAATTGTCTATTGTCTAAATATTTCAAATCATGCGTCTGCAGGCTGGGAGTTCCCCCACTGTGGGTCAGAGACAGAAGCCGCAAAAACACACTTTGTCCCTTAGAGAGAAAACTTAAGGCTCCGAAATCCATGAGTGGCTGCTGCTCAAAGCACACATCACACATGGTGGCACTCCAAATGGGCTCCTGGGCTCCCCCTGCACGTGTCATCTGCGCTTGTGTGTGTGTGTGTGAGAGAGAGAATGGGACACGCTTCAGGATTTCCACTTCAGAGGATAATGTGAATGAGTCATAGGTCTCTCTCTTTCACTTTTCCTCTCCGTCCTTCCATCCGGAGGCAGACAGCATGAAGCTAAAAGCTGTCATCCGAGTCACAGCGAGGTCTGCACGAATACAGATACCCGACTCAAATTGTTTTCATGAAAACCACATAATCCCAGGCAGGTAATACATCAAAAATCAAAGTCTTTTTTGTCAGACTTCTAGTATTAGAATGTGCCTCGAAAACGGAAAAAGAATGGTTTATACATCAACCATTTAGTGGTACAAGTCAATATGATGACCAAGCAGTAATGGAATCCTGTTACAAGTGATACATTAAACTACTGACAAGGCTCTGGAAAATCAATTTCTTGATTGGATTTCCCATAAGCATAAAGCTTAGGTACGTTTAGATGCTGCTTCTTTCCATCTCTATCTCTCATCTTCACCCACTAACGGGCTTTGTCCTTTCTCTTTCCAAATTCCTTGTGCATCCATATTCACCCACACAAAAACTCCACTCCATTTTTCCATCATTCCTCTCACTCTTTATCGGTTAATAGGTGTAATTGAGGCCCACTCCAAATAATGAAACTTGCGTAAATCCCTAAGTAACACAGTCAACCTTAAGTGGGTTAATTACATTTTTAGGAAATCCAATCAGCGGCACATTTTGAGCACCATGTCACTGTGTAAATACACACGGCAACTTGCGCATCTCATTCGCACATCAGATGGCAGCGTGGTGATTGAAGGAGAGGCGGCCGGGCAGATGCTGCCATTAAGGAAACACAGCACATGTAAACACTAAAGGGGCATATGTTCAAACATATGACACGCACACGCACACGCACGCACACGCACACGCACACGCACACGCACACGCACACACACACACACACACACACACACACACACACACACACACACACACACACACACACACACACACTACGTATTCAGGACCCTCGGCTCTCTATGAGGGTAAAACGTTGCATGTAAGTGGGACATTAATGGAGGGGTGAGTGTCTCTTGACATTACCTACTCTGACACTGGGATGGTGGTGCTACTTTGTAGGGCTTTAATGTGTCTCAAGGGTAATTTTCTCCCCTTTAAAATACCCTTTGTCATTGAAATTTGAAGATATACAAACACCCAATGATAAACAGCTCATCTCACCTTCATTTAGCTCGTGTTATACAGACGTTCTGGATGTCTTTTTGCAAATGAAGGGCTGAGCAACATGGCACATTTCTTTGATTCATGCATTCCAGATGGGGATGCGGCACCATTTCGAATGTCTTCACTGATTTTGCACACGTAGCTCACAAAAACAGAGCCAATCTCAGATCTGATCCACTCCAAGTATTCAGGCCGCGTTTGTAGCAGACGTCCTTCACCCCGGAGGAAATCGATACTGGTACAGTCCCCCCCCCCCCCCCCCCCCCCCCCCACCCAGGCCATGACTTTGATGCGTCCCCTTTGACAGCTGTCAATCAAAGTGACAGCGAGCGCAATCTGACACCAGATGGCCAGGAAACACACACATACACACACAGCACTGGCGCCCATCTACTTCCCCTCCACTCCTCTCTCTCCCTGTGAGAGCGTAAATAAGAGGGAAAAGAATGCAAATATGACAAAAAGGGACACAAATGGAGACCTTCCTCATTAAAGGAAGGCAGGATGAGAAACAAGTGGACAGACACGGTGAGAGGGTGAGGCAGCACCCTGAGGTGATATGACAACTCCCTAATTATGTGAAATGTCTGGCACAGTTTCAATCGGAGGTCAGGAAGGGGATTCTCTCTCTCTCTCTCTCTCTCTCTCTCTCTCTCTCTCTCTCTCTCTCTCTCTCGCCCCATACGCACACGGAGCCGCCGACCTGTTTGCTCACACAGGAGAGCCGCGCAGTAACAGCGGTATGGGAATGGTTACTATAGCAACTGCTGACATCCAATTGGGGCCACTTGACTGACTTGACTGACAGTTGCTCTGCGTGTGCATGTGTGTGTGTGTGTGTGTGTGTGTGTTTTTGTGTGTGTGTGTGTATGTGTGTGTGTGTGTGTGTGTGTGTGCGTGTGTGTGTGGCGTGTGTGAGCTGTATCTAGTTCAGTGAGATGGTGTATTCTCCACAGAGCCTTTATTCAGGTCACGGTCAATGTAAGACAGAGTCAATGCAGACACAAAAGAGACAGAAGAAGGAAAGGAAAGAACAAGAGAACGCACAGGGGCTGTCATGGAGGACCCCCCACCCTCCTGCTCCCTGAGGAGATGAGAAGGTGAGGGAGAAGGAGGAGATGTTAAAGGAGGGGAGGAGAAGGGAGGGAAGGATTGACGAGGATCCATTCCACACATCACAACAATCTCGCACTCTTCTATCACTCTCCTCTGTCTTGACACTAAACGCTCTTGTTCTCTTCTGCAGCAAAAGCTGCAATAGTTTAAACACACACACACGTACTTATTTGTGCTTCATTGCATTCATTAGTTATATATCAACTGAACAAACAGGGTAAAGAACGCACGCACGCACGCACGCACGCACGCACGCACGCACGCACGCACGCAAACACACACACACACACACACACACACACACACACACACACACACACACACACACACACACACACACACACACACACACACACACACACACACACACACACACACACACACACACTACTTACATAACACAGGGTGACAAACATGGAGACTATTTCAGCAGTGGTGACTAATCTGAAATTAGAGTCCATACGTGACTGTAGACACCAGCAAGGAAGAGTGAGCAACACCGTGATGGAGAGGCGTTTCTCCAATATGGACCCACGTATTCATGTAAATATCACCAGGCGATACACGGGAAAGTGCTCAATTTGCGCAATTGCTCAATTTAGTCCATCAGAAATAACCTGATTACAAGCAACAACAGCTTTTGCCTGAAAAGCAGTAAACTGATATTGCACATTTCTCTCATTCCTGAGCAGGCTTGCCACAGTTTTATCTGATTTACCAAGTGGTTCCCAAGGTGGGGGGCGCGGCACTCAAGGGGGGCGCAGAGCTATTGCAGGGGGGGGCACAGCGCAGGATCCCTCCCATCAGACCGACCAGCCGCTCCGTATTGTTTTATATTGTGTCCAAAATGAAATCCTGTATCTACATTTAAATGAGGTTCTTAGTCGTTCTGCCTTTCATATGCTTCTTGGAAACAATATATACCACTGCAGACCTGATCAGCAGTGTGTGTGTGTGTGTGTTTGCCATGCTTAGTAACAGATCAGGAATATTCTAAGAAACACGGCACAACAACCGGACTTGCTCAGAGATTCTCCACAGGTCACCGAGCACAACGCTACAGGTATCTTACTCCTTTCACATCTTCATCCATTTTCCCCTACTCTCTCTCTCTTTCTCACGTTTCATTATTCTCTCCGACACTCCACACCATCCGACGTGTATGAAGCTTAACCCTCTACAATCACACACACACACACACATCAGCAGCTCGTATTCTTGCTCTGCTTCTCTAAGAGGTCTGCCCTAATTCTTCCTGACAAGGGCTGGGAGAGCACATCTCTCTCCACACACACACACACACACACACACACGTCACTTACATCACTCAAATGCAGCCACAAACCTGCGCTACTGACATTTTACCTTAATTGCTTGTGTCACCACAATCTCTGCAGTTCAGTCCAGCTCACCTAGTTTCAGCTGTCAAAGACATTTTACAGGCTTACGCATCCACATAACTGCTCAATCCAGGCAAATGTCAAACATTTCAGTTGTCTTACATTTTGGAATATGTTGGGAAGCCTCCGGAATCTCTATATGACGGATATGAAAACATCAGCAGAAGAGGCGAGAAATGGACATTTAGTTATGAACGTGTTTGTTTTGATGACATCACTCGGAGGCACCCGAGGTAGCAGCAGGGCAAGAGGAGGAGTGAGGGAGAAAGCGAGGAATGAGGAGCAGGGGGGGGGAACTCTGCCCTCTCTCTCTCCCTCTTCCTCACTTCATCTATCACTCTACCTTCTGCCCTTTCTCTTTTACATGTGCACTGAGGACTTCATGCAATGTGATCTCACAAACGAGAGAGAGAGAGAGAGAGAGAGAGAGAGAGAGAGAGAGAGAGAGAGAGAGAGAGAGAGAGAGAGAGAGAGAGAGAGAGAGAGAGAGAGAGAGAGAGAGAGAGACAGCATCCCTGGAGGAATTTGAACAGCCTCTGTGCTATGTGACCAGGATGAAGATGACTTCATTAGGCTCTCTCTCTCTCTCTCTCTCTCTCTCTCTCTCTCTCTCGTTCTCTCGCTCTCTCTCTCTCTGGCTGTAAATAGGGCTGTGAGTGTGATTTATGTCAAGCAACCCTACTTGTCAAATTGTCTCGGGTCTTAAACTGTGTAGCAATGACAATCTGTCTATGTGTTTGGAGACCACTTCCTTTCTTTCGTGCAACTCCAGAGGAAGAATCATAAACCGATCGATCACGTTTGCGTCCGGACAATGGCAATAAGAAAACAATCAAAGTCAAGCAGTGTTGGCAGTTTATTGTTTTGCTTTATTGTGCTTTCATTTTGCCCAGGAGGCAAATCTACACCAACGTGAAAACAAAATGTCATTGTATTTTGAGAGAGCGTGTGTGTGGGGGTGTGTCGAAAGTGGAAAATGTCATCAGCTGTCTGCGTGTGCCTGTATGCATTATGCACATCCATGCCTGCGTGTATGTTTGTGTCTGTGTGTGTGGGTGTGTGTGTAACTGTATCTCTGCATGTGTGGGTCCTCCCATCTACACTCCTTCAGTTTAATTGCTCCTTGGAGCTTTCTACTGTAAGTCTTTATAGTCACTGATGAATGAGGAGCTATCAGGGGGCTTTCTCTCGCTGACGGCTCGCTGAGCACAGCTTTTAACACCCGTTTAACCCTGAGGTCCAAAGATGCTCCTTTCTTTTCCAGAGATGCATTTCAACAAAGTCCACAAAGCACAGCTGTACAAACTGAAAATGTCTTGTGTAAATACTACAATTCCATTTGAAACATTGCAACAGGTTAGCAGTAAGAGGGGCACCATCCATTATGACTTAGATTGGCTTGCTTTTAAGGTGAAATGTGTGTGTGTGTGTGTGTGTGTGTGTGTGTGTGTGTGTGTGTGTGTGTGTGTGTGTGTGTGTGTGTGTGTGTGTGTGTGTGTGTGTCCTTGTGTGACGTGCATTTCCCACTACGGCTGTGTAACCTTGAGAGTAAGGCCAATGTGTGCAGCTATTTCTCCACCACTTATTACTTGTGCATGTAGCAGTAGAATGGAGCACAAATGGTTTGAGCGTGTTCACTTGCATGTACGTGTGTGCATGTGTGTGTGTATGCGTAGCCCTTGACCTTTGGCAATGACTCTCCCCCTCTTTGTCAGATCTTTATCAATCCATTTTCCACCTCCGCCACACAGCAAGATGTATGGAGGAGAGGTAGGGCATCAGAATGTAGCCAAGGTGTAGCGTGTGTTCTTAGTTTGTGTGTGTGTTTGTGTGGGGTGCAGTGCAGTGCAATCACACACATACACACACACGCTGTGACAGGGTGCACAAAACAGCTTGTGACTTGTGTAGAACAACTACCCGCAGACGCAGGAAGACGAAAGGGAAGAGGTCGATAGTAATTACCTCCAACTGTATAAATCTTTGCTGACCTGACTAGACGGGGGAAAGCGCAAACGTGATTACAGAACGGGACATCAAAACACACACATAAACACACACAAATTCATGCACACACTGTAAAAGGTGCCAAAAACACAAATTATACAGAGGCAGAGAGGACGAGGCTGAGACAGGTACAGATGAGAAGACAATAGCAGCAATTCACGGCAAGCGCTTCTGCAATCTAACTATCTCAACTCCTCTGTCTTCGTCTCTAAAATCATTTGCACTCCCCGCTGTTAAAGACCACACGTAAACAGACAGAAAGCGCTATCGGTCGTCTGTGTCATCGCGCGAGCATCCCTTTGTGCTTTAGGCGGGCATTGAACCGGCACGCAGCAGGCGGGCCACCGTCTTCCTCTTCAAAGTGACACTTGTCAGCGATGGCTTCAATAAGAGCACCATTATGTGAGCTCCGTAGGGCCACAAAGGTCAACGCAATCACTTCCTGTAGACATGGTGGGAGTGAGCGAGCCGCAAATAGACGGCAGACGGTCGCGGCTCGTGATGTTAAATGCGTCGGCGTTGGGTAAACGGTTAAAGGTAAAACCATCGGCGGAGAGGCTAGAGACGAACTATTGCTCAGGTTCAGTAGTGAATCAATGCAATCAGAGGTGCAAAGTGCATTGGTGCTACTTAATAACACTGACACATGTCCCTTGTGAGGGGTTTCAGAGTGCCAGATCTTCTAAATCAATCGCTCAATGGAGCTGGAAGAGATTTCGCTGTTTATCTGAAAGGTTTTCTCAGGTCTAATCAATTGATAATCCTGTGGCATTTTTAGCGATATGTGCTGTACGTATGAGGTCAGTAGCGGACACATGGAACCACAGAACATGAAAGCCTCTAGAAGATACTCTACTATGACAGTTGACCCTTAAACAATTGTAATTTCCATGTGTAACTGTGTTATTGGAAGTTCCCGTTGTGTTCTCATCAGTTTAATGACCAGAATATGTCATCTTCTGCCTGTAAAACAAGCAGATGTATGTCAATCCAGGTCCTTAACTACCACAACACTGTAAAAAATCGAGTGCTCACTTGACACCTGGACGAGTGTCTTTCTGAGATTTATTCTGATTTATTCCTGTCGGGGTTACAATCTATTTGCCGCGTCTTGTCCAATTGCGCGCGTATCATACAGCTGGGACAATTCCCGATGTCTCTTCAGTGCTGCAAGAGACTGCAAGAGGATGAGTGACGGCTGGAAAATGAGGAAAGTTAATCCCGCCGAAAAGTGAAGCCGAAACAACTTTATTTATTATGTTAGACGGCTCATTTGCCATGAGCTCGTCACCCAAATGAACAGCGTCCAAACACGGATCAGGTACAGACGAGGGCAATAGGACAATCTGAGAATATACACGATTGCCCAACCCCATTAATCTAATGCTCTCTTACAGTCCAGCAAACACATTTTTCCACTGAATAACTGAAATCATTCCTGGCAAATTAGTTTTCATGGGCAAAATAATAAGAGTGTATTCACAATTACAGCAATGGCCTGAAGGGCAAATGGCATTTTCCCTCCTTTCTGTTGTACCATTCCACCAGATCACTATTGTGTGACTCAGATCTCATACTAGTTTTATTTCTAATCTAAAAATGAAGGCTTAAATGGGCCTTTATGTTCCCACTCAGCTTCATGAGCCCCCCAAATTAAAAAATGTTGATTAAGAATTTCTACTTTTTTGGACATTGATGATAGAAAACCATTCAGAATTTCATCATCTTGGTTTGAGGTCAATAGTCCACAGTTCAGTGTTCAGTGCAGTGGCGTCTCTTCTTCTTCCCCTGTGAGTCAGCGCATGATGTTTACTTAATATCATCAAGGGGATTTCTACTGCACACAATGAAAGTACAACCACAGCATTAGAACTGTTCAATAATAATTCAATGCCACCCAAGTCTGGATCAAAGTCTTACCTTACATCAGGCAGTTTCTGGCCTTTCATCAAATATCAGAAACCAAGCTAAAGTTCACTCTATTCGAGCTATTACAGAATTAAATACATCTGTATGATTCCTTTCATACTTAATACTTTTATGACTCCCATGGAGATCCCTGCTGCTTCACTCAGTAAAGAGCACTCAGCTGTAAATTGCCTGTTAGTGTTCAGGGATAAATTATGTATAAACTCATTATGATGACATATATATTATTAGTTATAGAAAGCATCCATGTCTGCGGCTCCTCAACTGTCTCCTCTTCATTTTATTTTCCTCCCAGTATACAGGAAAATACACAATGAAATTGCCAAATGCTCAGTATTGTAAATTGATCCACTATACATTAGAATGTCTCTATGGCGACATGCGAAAACACTTAACTCAGAAAAAAGCTTCTTTCCAGTCTCATTTATTTGAGGGGAAAACATGCAGGATTGTAGATTATGTTCATCCCATAATGGTGCAAACTGTAGGAATTTAATTAGTTTGAGTCTCAAGGGCAGTGTTAGTGCATTACTGTGGTCTAAATGGATTGGATCGGGAGGAAACGGGTAATTCTTTTTCATCATATTTTTAGGAGGAAAATGCTCTCACAAGTGGCTTCGGTCCAAAAACATTGGTATGATATCAGCCTTAAAAAGTCTAGGCAGTTGCAGCCTGCTGAGTGCAAGATTAGGCAGATTTGTTTGTACTGATAATGGCTGCAACGGCGATATTGTTCAGAATTCACGCTTGCGCTTTTTGCAAAGTGACATTGTGTCTCAACCATTTGCACTAGCAAACACAGCTTTTAGAAATACCAGAGAGAGGCCGCAGCTCAGTGTCAAACAACGCTCAAATAAGCACAAGATCCTTAAAATACACAGCTAGCGTCAGAAACACAGACATGGACAGACACATCTCACACCTGGCTCCCGCACAAATGTATTAGGCTGCGATGATGATGATTCTGTTGTGGAGGCACCCTGACTAAGTGACTGAGTGATCAATCGAGTGACAGACAGACTATATTCTGGGTAAAACATAGCCAGTGTGGGCAGATGACAGGGTGGCAGGAAGAAAGCTGATAAGGTAACAGGAACAACTCACAATTTCTCTGTCGTCTGTTTCCTAATTTCTTCATGTTTTACCTTTTATTATACTCTTGTTGCATGGATACAGGACATTGCTGGTCTTGCGTCCTACTACACGTAATCTCTCGTGACGTAAAGCTCTTGATCAGGATTGGGAGGAACATTACTGTCATACAGAGAGGGAGGAATAAGGATGTCTGTAATATAACATCATGAGCAAATATTAGACTGTGATCACCGCATCACTGTTGCAACACTTGTGCACTACACTTGGTGGGTTTCAGTCTTGTGTTCTAAGTAGAATTTCGTCTGACATCTGACTGGAAGCTGCCTACATATTTCTACAGTTTCAACCCAAAAATTCAACCCCCTAAAGTAAAATATTTCTTTTAAGCTCCCAAACTCAGATCCTCATCGCAAAGAAAGACACTTAAGGTTATCTACTCAATAAAACATGAAGTGATGAGTCTAAACTCCTCTCAGGCAATGTCTATCTTTACTCTTATTTAGCACCACAACAAATAACTGAAATATCTTGGCTACTTGTGGTTGGAATCGGATATGATGACACATTTATTAAGTAAATCCATTAAGATCACAGCAGTCATGTGTAGGAGCCTTCGGGCTACACAAACATGACCTGGTTTTCCAATCTGGCCTCGTTTCATTATTTCACACCAGACTTTGTGAAATCTTTTGTGAAAAATCCATTTTCAAGACCTCCACTTGTCCAAATGCAACCACAGGTTGTCATAAACACATAACATGAAAGTGCTCTACTACATCTGGAGGGTAACATGGATGGAGACGCAGAAGTTTTTCAGTTACAGTTTTAAATGTATTCACAATTGTTGTCACTTCAGTCTGCTTCGGGAAGAAAGAAAGTAGAATAAGGAAAAGAGAGCAGAAGAGAGTTATTACTGTCAACAATGATGGTATTTGCTGACAGTGCTAGGACTCCCAGTAAGAAGAGAGCAGAAACTGAGACAGAGAGAGACAAAGAAAGATGGAAGGTGACAAAAACCTGTGGTACATAGAATATCCTATGATTCTGTGTATGGTGGCACGTAGAGAAGACGAAAGGCTTAAACAATTGAATTGTGCTATTGAATGCCTGGTTACATGTGCATGGCAAAGGCTATTCAAAATACAAAGCAGCAGATTGTCCAACATTGAGCACAGACAGTATATTCTACTTTCAATAATTTAGCTCTGATCACCTCTCATTCATTCCCAGAACAGCACAGGGCAGAGCATGCAGAAATCTGAGCAAGACAAAAGTTTGCTGTTTATATTTCAGAATGTTTGAGATAAGCGGCCAATCAGAAATCGACAAATCCATGTAAACACGCAGACACACAGGTTACAACAAAGCACCTACTGTATTTTCACAAAGTGATGACCCACATCTGATACCTGCAGTTACACATTTCAGCTGCCAACACAAACAAAAAGTTTAGTTTGCGAGGTCCAAAACATACGCCGGAAAACTATTGGAACTATCTCTGGTGGTGTAAATGCAGCATCAAAGATCCACACACACATACTGTGCATACTGTGTACATGATGATACAAGAAGACCGACTCACAACAACTGAAAAAAAATTATAAACTCACACACTACAGCAATACATTATTAAAATAATGTAAGATATATTCCAAGCAACTCAGTAATTTGAGATATGAGAGGCCTCGATTTATTGTGTGCCTGCATTCTGTGTGTGTCTGTTTGAATGCACGGGTAGGAGCCTAGGCGCAGATCGATGACAGTAATGGAATATTTGGGCTTGAGGCCATTGAGCGCAGAGTCCCTTGGCTCCAGCATGTAGGTGGCAATGCTAAAGTGCATCAGGGAGTAATTTATTCTTCTGTGACTGCTGGCGTGCAGGTGAGGGATGGTGGGGTGAGGACTCTCCGCTGTGTGTGTGTGTGTGTGTGTGTGTGTGTGTGTGTGTGTGTGTGTGTGTGTGTGTGTGTGTGTGTGTGTGTGTGTGTGTGTGTGTGTGTGTCTGCATGTGTGCGCATTAAATGTGAAAGTGTGCCTAGGTGCTTTTGTGCATTGCAGTAGGCAGAGTTGCTGGGGTATTGATCACAGATGATACCTCGGGGTCTCCCGTTGATCGGCAAAATATCCAGAGCTCCCTGCTGAATCTGAGCCAAAAGTTTACTTTATATCCCTGCAGCATTACCGGAATTAGCTGAAGCTGCAGGCTCAGCAGATATACTCCTCTTATCACTTATCGCTCATTGACAATATTAGACTTTGGACTTGTTTTCCTCACAAGTTATTGTTTCTCATTCATATTGCTTTG
>NW_027466821.1:3717500-3867500 GCF_046128005.1 Genypterus blacodes
GTGCTGTGGCTCCTCGACAGGATTCAACAGGAGCCCTTCCAACCACTTGACAGACTATTGACAGTGACCTGCACTTATATGGGGAAATCTATGTCAAGGATTGAATTTAGAGAGCCTCCAACTGTATAATGTATATTGTGGAAGAGCTCACAGTTGACCTGGACTCGATTATTATCAGCTACTTTCGCTCCCTCTCACTGTCTATCTCTCTCTCTCTCTTTCATTCACACACACACACACACACACACACACGGCTAGGTAGCTCAGAGTGAAGAGTCAAAATAAAGAAGCAGCTGAAAGAGAAGACTGAAAATTGATGAAATTAATAAAACCTGGGACAATTTTGCACAAAGTCAGTCCCCTCTCATTTCATGCTAAAACGCTTTCACAATGGCTATTGAGAAAGTCGTCCTCCCAAACCCGCCTTGCTTGATAACAGAAAGCCGTGGAGAGGGGAGAGGGTTGATTCCTGTAGCAGCATTAAGAGAGCAAGCGGCAGCAGCAGCAGCATCACGGCTCATCAGTTCTGGTCATAAAGCAGCAGCACTGGTGGTATTTTTAGAAGGGAGGATTCACTCTGTGGACTTTGAGAGACAGGAGGCGCCGTAGTGAATATTGACCCTGTCCTGCTGAGCCTCCTTGCCACTCAGGAAAAACGTCTTTGACTCTCTCCTGCTGTATCCTCACACTTGATCTCCCGCTGTTTCTTTTTTCATTTGCAATCCAAGTCACATTTGGATCACATTCTCACTGCGTTGGATTACTAAGGCTAATCCTGCCAAATGCACAAAGGAAAGATTGTCTTGCAAAGGCAATGAAAGGGATGAATCACAATTCATTTATAACATTGGCCATAAAACGTCATTAAATCACAGGGCAGATTAAAATGCATATTGTGCTGCAGGAGAGAATGCAAGAACATACAAGAATAATTTGTGTTGACTGCACTTTGCTCTGTGGCAGCCTGAACCTCCATCCTCCTCCGTGAATTGATGTCAGTTCTAACTGGAAAAGACATTGAATACATCAGTAAGACTAATCAAAATCAATTAAGTCTAAGAACCGTGTGCAGATGGTACAAATTAGATTTCCATCGACATGAAACAAGTTCAAACCAATGACTTTTCCCACATTCGGGGCATAGATCTTCTCCTAGAATGACTTACAATGTAATGAACCTGACTTGATACGAATGGCTCAGTAAATAAATACCACACCCCTCCTGTGTCAATGCCATTTCCATTATTCAAACAAGCTTTACTGTTAGACAAGAGCATCCAGAGACTCTGAGGCTCACATAACCGATCGATACGAGTGATTGAACAGATTGGAAAAGGATAAATTAGCCAACAACAATGGATACAGGTACAATTAAACTCAAACTGGAAATCTCTCCACATAATCAATGTCTAAATGCTCTGTATTGATTTCCAATTGAAACCTGATGACACAGAATGGCCCCTCTACTGAATTACATTTGCAGTAAACAAGTGGAAGAGTTGGCATATCCATCTATCCATCCATCCATCCATCTACAGTATCTATGTGTAAATAACATCTATGCTGTCGTGATCGAATTAGATCAAGAAAGATCGAAGATGACACACACACCAACACTAAGTTAAGAATGTTTGTGAAACTCTCTTAGTTGGTAAAAAGTCCAACAATGACCTTTAAGGAGCTTCAGATGACCCTATAGTGGGCGGAGCATGGAGTACCCACTTCCAACTACCATTTGACTTTTTGTCACCTCATAATTAGTATAATCACCTATACAGATGACTGTCATGTTTTTGGCTGTTAATTCCCTGTGCTCCTCCCCGTATCTGTCCCCGCCGCTCCTTTGTTAGTTGTTTGTCTAGTTATATGGCTGGATTAGAACATGATTTGTTTAATGTAACAACATTAAACAAAGAATTACTCAGAGCTGAGTTCCACTCCACAGAAGGCACAGCGAGGCGGCATTAGTCAATGCACTGCTCCGCCGAGGCCAATTAACACTTGGCGGCTCTCGGTGCAGCTCAACATTAAATATTGATCCCTCCATCACTGTTCACATTAATTCATGTCTTCAGGGGGAGTTTCTCGCGCCCCTTTTCACCTCCCAGACTCTCGCTGCGCTTCCTGCTCCGGTGTAAATCACACAACACAGGGCGGGAGGCAATATTACACAATATTACTGCCTACAGATATAATTATAATGAGAATGAAGCCCGCTGATGAGAAATGATGCCCATCTGAGGGAAGAAGCCATGATATAAAGTCTCTGTATTGCATTATGTAAGGTGCAATGGTCTGTCTTATTATCTTCCTTTAAAGGTGCTTGTGTTATTAAACAAGCCTCCCCACATCACTGGGCAGTAAGCAAATATTTTATTCACAATTTACAGTGATAGCTCCAAAATTGTTTGTGCGTCGATTGTTATTCACCAGTTGAAAATCCCATAATTAGGTGTAACCAAGTTCAGAAATACTCTCTAATGGTGCTCCGTCGTTGTGTTTTGGCTTGAAATTTACAGTTTATCCCACGTTTGTCACTTTTATGATCGATTCAAGATGGTTTAAGTCACAGGTGATCCTGATGACTTGATTTGTGGTAGTTGGAGTTGCAGAGTCGAGAGGTGAAGGTGATTCAAATGCCCCCTTGTCATCAAAGCAGCTGTGTGTACATAACAGTTACAAAGGACCCAACCACAAACACAACTGTCAAACCTCGAGGGCAATATGATTATTAGCCCATTACATCACATCACTGTACTGCACCTCCCCCATGTGGTCATAAGGGAATAATGCATGGCCTCACAGAAAAATAAAGTCATACAAAAACCTTGCATGTTTCTCATAAATTCAATTTATTTTCACTCCGCATCTGACATTTCAATCAGACTTTGTGCACAAGATAATCAACAGGAAGAAAACGACAATCTCCCCATTTTCTTATGACAGCAGATTTACATAATAACCAAAATAATAATATAATCTCAAAATGGAAGGAAAATTGGGATAATTAAGGTTTTAAGCAGCCTGTCTGGTTCATCATGAAGTAGTAATACTTTCTCAAGGGAGGCTTGAGATCATCTTCTGTGTGTAAACTATGTTGGACAACTGTTACAAAGCAGTAAAATGTGATTTTCAGTGCAAATACTTCCATCTCATTGACTTCCTCACGCATTACAAACAGCAGCTGCTTCCAAACCAGAGCAGCAAGTGCTTACCAATGTACACAAAAAAGACTAAATTCATGTCAGACTCCTAAAATATCTGACCCGATGAAGAACAGCCCACAAGTATTATGTGGTGATATACTGCAATCAATACAGTACAGGCACTGAGAATACACCTCTGATTCTGGAGAAATCCATCCCATAATTCCTGGCCAGTCCATCCATCCATTAGAGGCCTCAGAGGACGACAGCGTCTAAATCTCCGACGATGATTGATAAGATACGACAAGAATGAAATAACTCTAAATAACTAATTGACAGTAGAGGTGATCACTTACGTACATGGATAACAGAATTAAATCTGTCACATTTGCTTTGATGGTACACACACAGGCAGGATCTCACACTTAACAGATATCTCATGATTTACAGATTACAAGGTGCAACATTAATAAGATTTTTGCGTAACGTCATCTCACACACGATCACACCAATAAATAACAGGGGGGAAAGCGTAATATGTTGACGGTGACTTTGATCCGTTACACTACAAGAGTCTATTTTAGAGCCGATACAATGCTTTAATGTGCAGAACACCTTCATCCACTTTTACAGACGCTTGCTGCAGCCTTGCTGTGCACACTGAATGAAAAAAGGCTGTTTTAGATACTGCTAGTTTAAAGGCCCCCATCTGTACTGCCTATGGCTTTGTTAAACTGTTCATCACACACTCCTTTCTATATTACTCTAAAATGAGATAAACAACAACAAAAAGCATGGTACGGCCCTTTAAGGAGACTGTCTGTGAGTGTGTGGCACCTATGACCTATGACCTCAAGCAATCCTGCTACTTTCTGCCGTTCCTGACAGCACATCACTCAAGCAGCTCTTATACAAGCAGCTCTTATAGGCTCTGGGTCTGTTAATGTATGTAACAGCTTTAAACTAAATCAGCAGTGGGAAATGTACAAACATCACTATACAACTGGAATATTGTCGTTCAGTCATAAAGCGTATTTGATGTCACATTTATATGGGTGCTACTTGTGTTGCAAATGGATTGGAGGAGTTTGAAGCGAAAAATGGGTAAGAACCCTGTTTTTGGCAGTAACAGCTAAACAATAAGAGCATACACACTTTCAGCAGGCCTGCGGTCCTAACAGAGAACACACACACATTACCTAACAGGACAGGGAGAGACAAATGACACTGATGTCTCACAGGTCATGTGAACACTTGGGACAGACTCACAGTAATTGCTGGTGAATAGGAAGATCTCTGTCTTAAGAAAGCACGTTTGATCCTGCAGATTCCCATGAAGGCATAAAAGAAATTCATGTTGTCTTTCAAAGGACTGAGCAGAGGAATGTTGAGACAAGATAATAAGTTGTTTCGTTGGTGCGTCCCATGTCTGATCCCATGGGTACCACCCAAACATTCTGCCCACTGTTCTATTGACAGAAGACCAGAGCCTCAACTGAGCCTCGTGGCAATCACCTTTGACCTAAAACATCAGCAAACAGCGTTCCGCTTTAATCCAACCACTGCAATGAAATCGAAACTGGTCCCTGCAGATCACTGATCAATGTTATTGAACGGTTATTTTCAGATTTGCTTCTACGCTGAGTGATGAGGGTCTCAGCTCTGCTTTAGATTCCCATCCAACAGGGATCAGTGTCAGTGGATACCTTCCTCCAGGGATCCTTTGGCTTCCCAAATCTTTACTGTGCGGTCACTGTGAAACACACAAAACACACGCTGACATACTTTACATTTGGCAAGAGAAAAGCTAATATTTCCTTACTTCCCTCTTCCTTGTTCCCACTATCTGGCAACGTAAAAATCCCCAAAAGTGGATGTAATAAAACTAAACTGTGCTCTTCTTCATGCTTACTTATTATCGACAAATAAGAATTGCATGAAAATCACATTGCACATGTGTGTGACTCACTCAGAGGCGGTGAAGAGTTGGCTGCTGTTGGCGGCCAGGCCGTTGATGGGACTGTCGTGTCCCCTGACCTCCCCGAGAGGGGCGAGCGAATCGGCATGCCACAGACGCAGCAGCCCGCCTCTGCACCCACTGAGCAGCACCGGGGAGCCTGGCACCATGCCAAGGGCGCTGACCCAGTCTGGTTGGGCGCTGACTGACTGCTACAGGGGGAGGAACAGTAGACAATATGAAAACCTTCAAACAGAGCTTATAGCAGATCCCTGGGCATTTACTGTTGATACTTGAAACTTATCTTGTTCAATGGAGACAGTATTCGGTAGCGTCGTACCTGCAGAAGCCGTTTACTCGCCAAGTCCCACTTCTTGATATAGTAGTCTCTGGATCCGCTGTAAAGAACCTCCCGGTGCACTGCCAGGGACTCCACACCATCCTGGTGGGTGGGGTCAAAGGTGTGGCTGGAGGTGAGGCTGCCCTGTGCACCTTCTGCCACCTCAAACATCTGGAAACAAACACACACAAACGGTAAGCATATTTGCCGCGTGTTTATATGGGCAGAGGGACGGCGTTTGCAGCTAAAGCCTCCTACCTTAACGTGATGGTCTTTGGAGCCAGTGAGCACGACGTCCTGCCCGTTATTCATCTGATCAACCGTGAGACACATGACAGGGCCCGAGTGGCCGGTCAGCTTCCCTGTGGACACAAACCTACGACCAAGAACAGACAATACAGCTGATTTCTACCGATCAAATCATTTTGCAGTGAAATAGTCAAGTGTTTGTTTTAGATTTGACTTACTTGCGGAGGTCCCACATGCGCACAGCGTTGCCGGCAGCAGCGTACAGAAAGGAACCGGAGGGGTTGAGGGCGATCTGGTTGATCTGGCTCTCCCCGGGTGGGATGGTTAAACTGCGGGCGGAGGAGCAACTGTCTCCTGAACTCACCTGGCCCGAAGACCTAGCATAGACAAATACGTGTCACCATAAACACGTTAAGGTACACATGATGGATGCTGGAACCAGGAGTGGTGTGTGTGCGCTTACGTGAGAGTGCGTATACACTTTGCAGAGTCACGTATGTCCCAGACTTTGATGTAAGCAGTGGAAACGGTGAAAACCAGGCTGGAGCTGTACCTAAATATATAACAACAAATGATACACAAAACTTCTTTACTGCTACTTCTGCGATAGATGCACAACTACAGCAGAGCACGATTAGACCCGAAGCAGTACCTGACTGAGACCACACTGCTGGGGTGCTCGGCGAGAGACATGATCTCCTGACCCGTAACCAAGTTCCAGACCTTACACGTACGGTCTGAGAACACACAACACAGACAGACACACACACAAGTCCACATTAGCGAAATGGAAGAAAACATAATGTGATAATGGCGAGTTTGCAAACATTTAACCGTTCTTGCCTTTAGAGCCCGTGAAGAGCAGATCGTCGGTGGCGTCCACACACAGAACGGGCTTAGTGTGTCCCTCGGCCACGTGGACGCACTGAAGTTCGGCCCCTCGGCTGTTCTTGGGGGCCGCCACAGGATTGATCACACCTCTGCAACAAATGCGTTTATTTTTACAGCTTATTTCTAAATCTGAGACTCTGAGCCTTTGATTAATTGGTGATACAGTGTTAAATAAAGACATGTTTGAAAAGATAAATACAGATGAGAATTACCTATGGCCTTCTAATACGGGCGACTCCTCCAACCTGAATATTCAACAAAAAAGCATAAAATGTTGAGGAAAACCATAGAAACTATACTGCTAAAAATCGAAATGTGATAAAATAATTGTGCGTCTCACTTACGGTGTTTTGTGGTCGCTTCCTTTGGTTTTGGCGTCTGCCGTGCTAACTGGAGGTGGGGGCGTGTGTATAGGTGTTGGTGCTGGGATTTGAGTGGGTGTGTGTCCTTTCTCTGGAAGTTTCCTGCGTGTGAGCGGTGAGCGTTCCAGCGACCTCCTCTCTGTGCCTGTCGGAGACCTCGATCCAGAGCTGGAGGAGGATGGAGATGAGGACAGATAATCTCATTTTAATCTATTTCGTCATGATTTTAGCTGTGTTTTGTTTAATTAGAGGGCCATACGAGTAGTTTTGCATGTTTTAGCAATTATAAAAGATGAAACAATACCTTACTTTTATATTTAGGAAGTCAAAGCTTTACTTAAACGCACACAAAACTCAAATTTAAAGTCTCTTATAATAATATGGCATTAAATTATCTCTCATCATTTTCTAAAGTATGCAAAATGGTTGATGCAAAGTGAATATTTAACATCTGAGCACAGAACTCTTGAGGTACGAGTGCGCAGCAGAAATGGCGCCGTCACACTTACATGCCAGCTGGCCTGGCAGACACTGCAGATGGGGAAACAGTTTGCTGGCGGTCGAGGTTTTGACCAACGGCGTGACCCTGCATGTCGGCCAGCGCTTCCAGACGCTCCGAGATGGGCAGCAAGGGTGCAGAGAAGTCTCCGGTGAGGGATTCACACGAAAGATCCCCACTGCCGGCATACAGCAGCTCCATCTGGGTGGTGGTCCGCCTACGAGCCTGGGAGACAGAAATGTATGGCTAAATTTAATCAGTAGACCCACAAGTCTGTGTTATGAATGCGATCAAGTTGGTGCACGGTTCAGTACCTTACTCCTGGGTCTGGACTCCCCACATAACTTCATTAGATCTGACACTACAGTGCTGCAACAAAAAACGTACTTTCTGTTTAATCGCCACAAAACATTTCTGCAAGCAATCGTCTATAATGGGTCTGGGGTCGCTCGTGCTATTGACCCCATTAACACCCATTCATCATACAATACTTCTGCAATCAGAAAGACCATCTGGAAGGTCTTGGGAACTCCAGAAAGGCCACCAGCTCTGGTCCACTCGAGGGCCACGAGCCAGCTGCTAACCCACCACCAGCCCGGTGTGTGTGTAGGCTGGGGCACATGAAACACCTGAGCTCACTGTCTGAGGTGCACGAGGCTCATCAATGCTGCAGTGTGGGCCTTTACCGCTGTGTGTAACCCTTGGATGTCAGGTCTAATCAGGGTTGTCACTTTTGTAAAGATTGCTGAAGGTTTGGGCTTCAAATCTCACTGGTTACTACTAGTTTGAAGTTCAGGTGAGTGTTAATATAATATCTAACGCTCACTTGCTTCTGTGTCATAATATCACACATCAATTGTAAAGAAAATGTTAGTTTAATTGCAAATAACGTGAATTGGTAATAAAGACATTTATGTGTATTTACCTGCCCCCTGTGGCTGGACTGGGAGTGGACTCATCACTACTGCTGTCATCTGCATTTTCTGGAACACACACACACACATACGCACACATCCACACACACACACACACATGGTGAGGACCAAACAAACTTTCTAACGTTGCAGCACAATGACGACAGCATCTTCGGCAGCTTTAAAAAAAGGTCATGGGGTCACTGGGGTTTAGTTTTAGATAGACAGCAACATTCAGGGTTATTTGTTGGATGCAACTGGAAGTTTGTCCTGGGTGGAGAGGAGGAGACAAAGACACATATGGACAAAACGTGCACATACACTAATGCAGACACAAGAACGGCTTTGAGTCTTGTGGTAGTTCAGGGTTTAATATTCTAATGAGGTAGAGGGACAACAGATGGAGTAAAACATCACATGACGCGCATGATAAGTTACTGTACAACCGGGTTAGTTTGTAAGCTGGACTGTGGGTGGATGCACACTATAAGATTTCTCTTCAAATTGAATTAAAAAACCCCAAATAAAGATAATATAAGCAGTATATGAAAGTGTCTCATTCCTAATGAAATGCAATTAAATAAAACTTTAATATAGAACTGACATTAATTCCTAAGATGATTATATTTGTACTACAGAACTCATATGAATATATGCAAATACTGTATTTGAGATCATTGGAAAGGGAACTACAATGTATTTCCTTTGTATTTATGCGTTTTGCTTCATCGTATCTGAAACTGACAAATGAACTTAAGAAATGCAATTTTTCTTTTATAGAAAAACAATTGAGTATAGTAAAATAATGGGTTATAATAATTATTCGGTCTAATTAATTCTGCCAATGTTAAATATTTGTTAAATACTTTTTTTAATACTTTAATACTTTTTTTTTTCATAAATGTGATTGATCCTGACTGAAAACTAAATTTGAATTAGATTCCAGACAGATGTGTGAAGTTGATAATAATTGTCTTCAAAGGAGGTAAATTGATCAGAGATCTCATAATGTGCACATGTCACACTCTCAGATACACACACTGCTACACGTCTCTTACTCACCTGGTGACAGGCAACCTAACTCTGAATTCACACCGACACAACACAGAAAACAAAAAGAAACCAAGTCAAACCCAAAGATGAGACAAGAGGCACACTTTATTCTACAGGCTTCATTTGGTTGAAAATATCTGAATAAAGATAAAGATCAAGTGATTAAAAACCAAATCCAAAAAAAAGTCCAGCTAACTGAGAAACCTTGAAGCCTGCAGAATAAACTGTAGCCACGCGGTGAAAGAGAAGACGACTGAATAGGTAATTGTGCTCTGCGTGCTCTTAGGCGCTCGTCTTCGCCTGGTCTCCTTACCTTGCAGGGCGTTGCCCAGCAGGGCGTCCAGCTCCGGATTGATCTCAGCTTTCTCCTTCAGCATGTGGAAGAGCAGCTGGTTCTGGGTGGCACTGTTGATCTCCGTCTGCTTCAACCTGCCCTCCATCACCTTCAGCTGGGACTCCTTCTGAGCCGCTTGGAGACCCTGTCACCAGGAGAGGGCGCTGTTATTATCTCTTTCAAACATGTTTCTCCTTGAGTGAAAACGTTACATCACTGAGGGCTGTAGATACCTTACTAATGGCCATGGTCATGAAATGGTCCAGAAGGAAGCGGGCCTCAGATAGATTACAGGAGCTGATCACCGCGGTAACATCCACAGTGTCTCCTTCCTCCTGTGGGCCACAACAGTGACACATTCAATTAAATGCCAATTGCATTAAAACTAATTAAATCTATTTGAAAAAACATCCATCTTATATACATTTCCAGCAATTTCAGTTGCCACCTCCTCCATCTTACCTTGGCCTCCTCCATCTGCATGATGTTGGCCTGGCAGTCCGCGATGCTGTCGTTGATGTAGTCGATGTTGGCGCTCAGGGACTCCAGCTCCTCGTTCAGCGAGGCCAGGGAGCGGTCGGCGTCAGCTCCCTCCACCGCCATCTTCTCCCTCTTCCTGGACACCCGCTCCCGCCGCCGGGTCAGCTCCTCCCTTTGCTGAGATCGGGCAGAGAGAGAGAGATGAGGAGCGACGGGAAGGAGGAGGAAGATCATAAGAGCCTTCCACTAACAAGGTGCCTGTAGCGTTACCTTCAACAGTCGGTTCATGTCCGTCTCCATGTTGGAGAGGGTCATCCTCTGCATGATGATGTCACTGATGCGTCTTTCTAGCGACTGCCATTTGGCTCTGGCAGTGCGGCTCAGATAGATACTCCCCATCCGGGCCGGAGACTTCCTGTTGAGTGAGATGGAGAATTTAGGGCCTACTCAAATGAAAATGCCTGTTTTCAAGTTTTAACTTAAGTAAAAGTAAACAAGTATGAGGAATAAAATTGAGTATCCAAAGTACCACAAAAATGAGAGAATAGGTGAAATAATAAAGGAAGTAATAATTCCTAAGAATGCAAATCCTTCATGTTACTCAGTGATACCTGGCTCCATTGGATGTTGTCAGTGTGGGTGGATGCTGCCTTCCCGGGATGACCCTGTGCGACGGCTCCCCGAGAGGTTCAGGTAAGCTCACCTTCCTGGTCACCTTACCAGAGACGGGCCTCACCTGCCGCCTCAGGGCCGTCACCTGATGACGTTACAAAGAAAAAAAAACAGACATTTTGGGATTAATATAGACATAACAGAGTGGATTTGGGGAGTTCAGGTCTGTCCCACGTCCTCCTCCTCCTCTGGCAGTGTGTCTCACCTCTTCATTCTTCCGGCGTAGGATCAACTCCTGTTGTCTCTTCGTGGCCTCCAGCTGCTTGACTTGGTGCTGAGAGAGACGAGCATGAAGGAGAAAACATGATTGTCGTCTGCAGAAATGTAGAGGTCTGTAGAAATGTAAAATGGAGGTTAATGTGATCCAGCTCTCTTAGGGGTCTGCATCCCTCTCACCTCACTCCTTCGCTGGTCTTTCTTCAGAGAGGCAATCTCCCTGTTCCTCCTGCACTCCGAAGCTCGGTTCCTTTCCTGCTGATCCTTCATCTGACGCATCAGTGTCACCTGGTGGACAAAACCCAAAATATCAGTAACAGAGAATATTAGTAACGCCATCATTTTCCATTGGATTTGACTCAAGAGTGAACCATTTGGAAGCAAAGCTTAACAATAATAATAAAAATAAATATGTTAAGTGTCACTGTCATTGCTCTACCTTGGTCTTCTTCATCTCTGTTACATCCTGTTGGAGCTTCTTGAGCTGTTTCTCATACTGAGATTGGTTCTTCAGTAGGCGGGCATGCTCCTTCTGAGCGGACTGGAGCTTCTGCAGCTCCTTGTTCATGGAGCTCAGCTTCCTCTCATACTCTGCCTTGATCTTCTTGGCCTTCTCCTCCGTGCACGTCTCCACCGAACCTGGAGAGGAACAAATAAACAGGAGAAAACAGCTTAACATTGATTTACACAAGTTTGAATGGAAGCACTGTTTTATGGTACTTTATCAAACGTGTGTGTGTGTGTGTGTGTGTGTGTGTGTTCTTACCCATATTGTGCAGCACCTTGTCCCTCTCATGCTGTGTGTCTCTGATCTTGTTATGCAGCATCGTCAGCTTTTGCTCGTACTGTTGTTTGAGCGTGTGCAGCCGCCGCTGGCTGTTCTCCAGCTCATCTATCAGCTTCTGCTTGATGGCGATCTCACAGGTGATGTTGGCCAGGTCGGCCTGGACGTTGTCTACACACACACACACACATCATTACATGCAGTTGCGTTCATTTAATTTACCCATAATTGTGCAGGAATACAATGCATGCTTTTACCTTTTTCCTCTAGTTCTTCAGAGTCAGACTCATCTGAACTCTCCTCTCCGTCCATGTCGAAGTCCTCCTCCTCTCCCTCGGCATCCTCCCCTTCCTCATGCTCGCTGCCCTCCTGGTGACACCAACGAAGACTGAATCAACAAAAACACCCTTCCTAATGTGTACATTTAACATGTAAGGAGGTGATCCTCTACATACCGCCTCTGCCTCATCGTTGCCTCGCTCGTGGTCATTGTCTGGTAGTTCCTCTCTGACTGCACTATAAGGGAAAAGAAGCAGCAATCAACAAAGATAGAAAGTATACCACACCGTTCAACAGATCAGGAGCCGATTTGATATAAATCTTCATTGGACACAAACATCATTAAAGTTGTTAGTAACCAATACCAGACAAATAAAAAAGGGATGAAATGATCGCGATTTACGTTATTAACAAACACAAAACAAACTCATTTCACTTAGGGATGCCACACACTACAACCAGTTGTTGACCAAATTAATTTTTATTCTCTAAACCCTCCAAATCCTATGGGTAACGCAGTAAAATGACCTGATCAACATCTCACAGTGTGCAAGAAGGAGGACCAGCAGTAAGAACAGAGGGTTAGGCAGAGGAGGTAAAGGTTTGGTTAGAAGACAGGCTTCCCTCCAGGTGCCTGAACTTCCTGCAGGCGGAGAAGAAGCCAGCTTAGAGGGTAGTTAGTTCAGGAACCTTAGAAAGTGGAGATATAGGTCAATTACTGGTAACTGAATCAGGATTGTAAATTAGACCCCAGTCTGTGGACATTGCAAACCTGGCGGGTTCAACCTCAAGGTGGCGAGTCTCTTCGTAGCGCTTCAGTCTTCATAGAGAGAGAGAGAGAGGGAGAGAGGGGAGGTGGGGGTGGGCATGAGGATGTGGATGGTGAGGTGAGGAGGAGGCAGAGGAGGAGGCAGACAAGCCGTGAGAGTGAGGAGGAGTCAGGGAGAAAGTGGCGAGAAAGAGCAGGTGAGCGCAGAGGCACTGTTTCCATATGACAACAAAGGGTTTATGGGAATGAATAATGGTCGAAGCTCCGAGATGTGTCGTGAAAATCTCAAGTGGGTCCTGGCATGTGTAGCCAATCAAAGTGACACACGCGTGGTGTCGCAACAAAGGGCCATTATGTCATCATGTCTGACGGCGTTCAACAGCGTGTCAGACGACCGCCATCACCATGATGAATAGCCGTGTGGTCTAAATACAGCCTGCGCTCCATTAAGGAAACATCAGGGTGCAAACATGCAGCGCTGGGAGGAAGAGGCCATAAATACCCACAGCACACAGGGCCGCGCGCCCTCGCCATGACAACAGTCAGTTTCTAGAACCTTACATTTCAGTTCGGCCGTGAAGTTCTAAGAAATATATCAAAATGAATCATGCACTGCCTTATCTTATATCCTTCCAGCATGTCTACTTTTTGAGGATCCGAGCTTAAATCTATTATCACCTCACAATAGATTAATGCATCACAGACAACTAAGTGTAATTCCAGTATTAATATGGTGTATAATTCCATATTTTTGACAAATAAAAGGTCAGAGAAGCTCTTTTCCACTCTGCACGCTCTCCGCTTTACCTCTTCTTCTTCTTCTTCTCCTTCTTCTTGAGCTTCTCCAGGTCTTTCTTGGCCATCTCGATGACGTCGCTAGCCTCTTTCTCGGGAGCGGCGAGCGCGGGGGAGAAGGAGGCAGGGCCGCCGTACAGCGAGGAGCGCGTTGAGGCCCTGGTAAGGTTCTTCCTGAGGTTCTCACTCACCGCCTCGCTCTCCAGAAGTTTTGCTCTGAGGGGGTCGGGAAAAGGAGTAAGTCAGTAAATTTAAAGTTTGCAATAAATAATGATAATAATTTAGTCACTGTACACACCTGAGCTCCTCTATTTCTTTGATGTAATTCTGAATCATATTCCCGATCTCTTCATTGCCTTCACCTATAAACAGAGATGTCACTCAAGCACAAAAAAATAAAAGAATATGGAGAAATTCAGATTTGGTTCCGGTTTCTGGTATCTACCTGCTCTGGCAAGAACCTGGTTGGCCTGGTCGCTGAGGATCTGAGTCAGTCTGGCTCTCTGGGCATCGATGGTCTCCTGCATGGCCTTCACCCTCACCCTCAGGTTGTTGTTCTCCGTCTGCAGCATTGAATTCTCGTGGACCATGTCGTTGATGCTCTCCATGCCATCCTCGCCCACCATACGCTTGCCCTGGGCGACACGATGGAGCTTAACTCACCAGCGTTTGAACGAGATCACACATCTGTTCCACATTTCATCCTCTTTATTTCTCTCACCGTCTTGTACTCCATCAGCTCCATCTGCAGCCGTGCGATCTCCGTCCTCAGAGTGCTGATCTGCTGGCTGGCTCTGTCCTGGTTCACCATCACCTTGTTCTTGATATTTCGGGCACGGTTGGCATACTTCAGTGCATTCAAGGTCTCCATGAAGTCCCGGTCTGATGGGCTGATACAGGCGATCATCACCGTTTGACTGGAAATCACAAACATGCAAAAAATTATCATTGTTATTTAAGATCTTTCTTTGTAACATTTGTCATGTGTTTATGTGAGTCAGCCCCTCTGACAGACCTGTTGCCTCCCAGTGAGTCCTGCAACAGCCGGGTGAGCTTGGAGTCTCTGTAAGGCACATGGCTGGATCGCTTACTCCTGTCTCCCAGAGCGCTGATGACATTTCCCAGGGCCAGCTGAGAGTTAGAAAGCATAACATTTTTTATTGGAAATACGTCGGTCCTCAGTCTGATCAAATGTTTATTTCAAGTCTTTCAGGAAATCACGTTTTTGAGTCTTTCAAGTCAAATGCAGATGAGTCCTCACGTCTTGAGTTTGGCAGACATCATCAAAAATGCACCTCAGTTAAACGCCTTTAATTATAGAATTCATCTCAGTGGAAGAAAGCGAGCAATACCTGTGTAGTTCGTGTACTACGCCACACGAGGGCACTCTTGCACCATAAAAGGTGAATTTAAGCGCACAAATGAGGAATACTGAGGTTCTGGAGAGTAATGTCAATATAAAACAGGCAGTAATGATGGACTACACGCTCTCAGCTTCCTCACCAGTCCACAGTTGATGGAGATGCCTTCTTTGGCTCTGTCTCCCGTGGCTCCGGTCCTCTTCAGTCTCTCAGAGCCGGCAAGGTCCACAAAGTGAAACTTAGCAGTCAAGGTCTCAAACTCGTTCATCTCCGTGCTGTTTGCTAGACGGTTGTCTGTTGTATTATCCTGGAAGACAAGGCACAGAACAGATTAATCAATATTTCAAAAAGTATCAATACTGACCATATTTGTACTGTAAAGTTACTGCTCAGTGTTGTGTACTGTGGCGCGTACATCATTATCGGGGCTGCAGACTCGAACTTGGCACAGGTGAATAGTGAAGATGGCGTGGGAGCGCGAACTCTGCACGTTCATCTCGGTGCTGGCCGTGGTGCGAGACAGAGCGCCTAGTTTCAGACACTGCATCATCTGTGGGGGAGGGATAGGTGTGGCAGGTGTGTGAGAGAAGTAAACATCCAAAACTGTCAGGATGTGTGTGTTCTAACACTACAGACATTGTTAGCAACATGCACCTGAGGGTACCCAGCTGGATTTGTTGACATATTTTTTTTTGGATGTGTCTGATGGGAATATAAATGATCTAAACTTCCCTACATTGAAGGCAATAACCCAGACTGTCCACTAGGTGCCGCTGTCGCACAAGGGATGTGAAGGTTGAATATATCATATAACTTCAACAGTGTAGCTTAGATTTGCTGTGTATGTTCCAGATCCTAGAAGTTGTCCTGTCTGATTCCATACTAGACTAAAGGTGCCAAAATAAATGAATAATAAATAATCAGTGACCTCGGCCTCGGAGGTGACGGTGCGAGTGGTGACCCCCACGGTGTAGATGCCTCCATTGGCGTCCTCGTGGATCTTGATATTGGATCTCTGCTTCCTGGCCTCGAGATCTCGTGTCGAGTCGAACAGGTCCAGCACCTCCTCGTTGTACAGCTGGACGATCACAGAATAAGACAAGACAAGTTAAATGATCGTCTCCTAATCAAAAAGTCATAATGTAAGCATAATGACTTTTAACCTATTTGAAATAAAAAGCCTCCCATTAATTGCTTGATGCTACTATATAAAGACCATATTTTGATAAGTGATCAGTTGTACATTTCTCAGAAGATGTCGCTGTATTTCACTCCTCCCTCTTCTCATCATCTTCATCATTTGTTCACACTTCTGCCCTTCTCTCCTCTCTCAGCTGCTTCCTCACCGGCTGTTGGCAGCCACTTGTTGGCCGTTAAAAATAAGGCCGGAGACAGGCTAATGGCCGTTTAATGACTGGCGGGTCAACAAGCCAAAACCCCTGCACCACATGCTGACCTCTGACCTCCTGCTGTCTGCCTGCTCTGGCTACATGTAGCTAATGGACTTTTCTAAATATTGCAGAACCATGAAAAGAGCAAATACTTGGATCTTCTCTGAGGGTTAACTCCAGTGAAATGAGTTGTTTGCCTGTGTGTGTGTGTGTGTCTCTGTCTGTCTGTCTGTCTGTCTGTCTGTCTGTCTGTGTCTGTCTGTGTCTGTGTGTGTCTGTGTGTGTCTGTGTGTGTGTGTGTGTGTGTGTGTGTGTGTGTGTGTGTGTGTACCTCCAGGAACTGTGCGTTGATCTTGAACTCGGGAACAGGCCTGCCTTGCTCGGTGGCAGCCCGTCTGCGCTCCTCGATGCCTCTGAACAGGTGGCCGACGGCGCGGGGAATGATGCCGAGCTCGCCGTCTCCGATGTTGACGTCGAACCCCGTCCCCATGGTGTAGGTCTTCCCTGATCCCGTCTGCATGCCGGAGAGAAGACACACACATTGCTCAGTTCCCCTAAAAGGACAGAATTATTCTCGATCTTATAGACTTCAGGAGAAATTAAGAAAATGTTATTTCTCCTAGCTTGTGTGTTTTCAGAACCGTACAATTATCTATACACACTATTATATGCTCTGTTGTGACTAAGTTTACCATTTAATTAGGCTCAATCCTAAGTAAGTGGGACTAAGAGGCTGGGAAGAGGGTCGGGGGTACAGGGGGTCGGAGGGGATGGGGCCATGGCACTGAAAGTTGCCATAGTGACAAAAAGAGGAATGCAGCATTGCACACACATTAACGTCTCCCCCCTGCTCCCTGCCAGAACCCCTGAATGGGACTGACAGGAGTGTGTGTGTGTGTGTGTGTGTGTGTGTGTGTGTGTGTGTGTGTGTGTGTGTGTGTGTGTGTGTGTGTGTGTGTGTGTTTGTGTGTGTGTGTGAGTGAGTGTGTGTGTCTGTGTCTGTGTCTGTGTCTGTGTGTGTGCTTAGTGATAGTTGAGGGTAGCGTGGGTGAGTGACGCTGTGAGCATTTTATCTTTCAAGACCTCACCTGTGCAACTAATCGTGTTTGTGCACGTGTAGCATTTCTGTGTGTGTGTGTGTGTGTGTGTGTGTGTGTGTGTGTGTGTGTGTGTGTGTGTGTGTGTGTGTGTGTGTGTGTGTGCGCCCTCCGCTGTGCACTATAAAAGGCTTTCTGACAGGCAGACAAGGACTTAGGGAACAATATGAGACAAGGAGGAGAAAGCAGGCAACTTTTAGTTGCCTATTATTATTACTTTTATGACTTGCTTACCATCATATCCATGTCACATTGGTCAAATTATGATGATTTATCAAATTTATTGTTGGGATTGTACTCCTGCCTCCCCTACATAAGAAACAGACTCTACCACTTGGTTAAGAACAGGAATAACCAATGGATCAATCAAGTTTCAAAATAATCAGTAGTGAACTGTGGTTGACATCTTCTCCTCTCTCTTTATTTTCCTTTCTTAAGCCACTCAAAGCTTCCCTGACCAGCACGTGAGCTTGTTTACTGTAAACTGATAAACTGTGTCGTCTCATAATAGGAAACTGTTCAGATGCGGTTGTTCGTTCCGCCTTGGATGGAGGACAGCGGACAGTTCATCACAATCATCTGTTCAATGTGTCTCAGTTGTGTTTCCAGCTCTGGTATGAGGCCAGGATTGGGTAATAAACCTTAGCGCTTATCTATCAGGGCCAATATAAACGCGTAGAGGTCCGAGCAGGTCGGTGCACGTCAGCTGATACTGTTCTCTCTCCTTTTATCATATGACAGCAGCTCCACATCATCATTTTTGTCATAAATCTGTGGGCGCTACTTCCTCCTGAGCTTTACAAACCTGTCCATAAGCAAAGATGGTGGCGTTGTAGCCCTCAAAGCAGCCCTCGATGAGACTCTCTGTGCAGGAGCCGTAAATGGCGTCCTGCTGGGTGTCCATGTCAAAGACGTAGTCATAGGTGAAGGCTTTGTCTTTGCCCAGGACCACCTGAGGCTCGTCGGGCATGACATACGTGCAGATATGGCAGCCCTCGATCTTCTCCTTGGCCAGCTGAGGACGAATCCTGGTGAGCGGAGACAAAACAGACACTGAGAATAAGAACATGCCTTAAATTTACAATCATGATTCTTCACGTACAATCAGAAATGTAGGGTTCTTAGTCATGAAATGAGAGAGAGAGAGCGAGAGAGAGAGAGAGAGAGAGAGAGAGAGAGAGAGAGAGAGAGAGAGAGAGAGAGAGAGAGAGAGAGGGGTGGAACTGCTGGTGCGATTATCTACGGCCTGATCAAGAATTTGTCTTCTGGCTGAAGGTGATTGATTGTTACAGGTGTGATGTAGCCCAAAGCTCAAATTTCCTAACTGAACTAAACTGAACTGCAAGCAGTGTGGGTGCTGTTACCATGCAGTGAAACATGGATAGTAAATGTGTGTGTGTCCGCGTGTGTGGACCGTGCGGTGCCAGCACAACACTCTCCAGCAGGCACCATATACAGTACAGTGCCCTCACTGTTCAGCAGAGAGAGAGAGAGAGAGAGAGAGAGAGAGAGAGAGAGAGAGAGAGAGAGAGAGAGAGAGAGAGAGAGAGAGAGAGAGAGAGAGAGAGAGAGAGAGAGAGAGAGAGAGAGAGAGAGCTCTGGGTAAACAGTCCCACCCTGGGTTTCATTAAGGAATCCCTCTGTTTGCTTTCGTTTACATAAACACACGCTCATTGCATAATTTCCTCCCATGATGCCCCTCTTCCTCTCAGATCATCATTGAACTCACTGTTCACCTAAAGGGGAAAAAGTGGAAATCCTGAAGTGAAGCTGGAGGGGCACTTTAATATCAGACAGACTCTCTCACTGTGTGGAAATATTGAATTTTTGCAGCATTTACATTCAAATCTCCAAGGAAATAAGAACCCAGAGGAGAATCAAACTCCAGTATTGGGGCTTTAAAACGTGTAGGAAGCCAAACACCTGAGAATCCCTGAGCTGAGGCTGGGCATCCATATAAATGGCTGCTATTGTTAATTTCTAGTGACAGACGGTAGCTCTATGTGCATGTGCATGTGTGTGTGTGTGTGTTTTGCATGCAATTTGCGTTCTGTATTCTTTAGGCCTTGCGTCTGTGTACACATTTGCTCCAGTTTTGCTTGTGTGTGCTTGCATGTATCCAAAGGCCTCTCCCACCATTCATCACTGCATGAGACTATGCAACAAGTGAATGGAGTGACACACACACACGCACAAACACACACAGAAAGAGAGAGATGAACCAAGAAGCCTGCAATTGTACAGTAGCACATCCATAGAGGTAGCATTGTGTGTGTGTGTGTGTGTGTGTGTGTGTGTGTGTGTGTGTGTGTGTGTGTGTGTGTGTGTGTGTGTGTGTGTGTGTGTGTGTGTGTGTGTGTGTGTGTGTGTGTGTGTGTGTGCGCGTGTGTGTGTGACATCAGACCCCGGCTATTTAGCAGGCTCTCTCTTGGTTTACAGCCCTGATGAGAAAAGAGGACAGCTCCTGGGAGGAACTGATGGACGCCGGGAAAAGAAGGAGACACACAGTAACAGGAGCAGTCTACACCTTTTACACAGTAGATTCCTCCATTTGTTAGGTTGCAGTGGGATTATTGAAGTGTAACAGTAAGAGAGCTTGCTGTTGTAAGTGTGTTTAGAATAAAATAGACATCCTTCTGTTTGTGTTTGCCTCACATAGGGAAGCGATGTGACGTGACTGAACAAACAAACACATGCAACATCACCGGTGTCCTCCACTAAAGGGGGAAAGTGGGGTGGGCTAAAGAGAAAGAGGAGGGAGTAAGAAGAGGAAAAAGCAGGAGAGAGAGGAGAGAGAGAGAGAGAGAGAGAATTGAATCTGTATTTGGAGCATCTTTCAGCGTGTACGTCTGACACTGACATCAAGCACTTTAACTAAACATCAACATGTGGGAGCTGAAGTAGGTGTGAAGCACCTTCTGATGCTGTGTTATCTCAGTGTGTGTGAGTGTGTGCGGCGTTATCGGTGATAATCATCTGGCAGGCATCAGTCTGTGGTTCAAACTCAAAACACACTTTCCTCCTGGCTGAATAAGGGCTGCCCTTTAGCGCCCTGTAGACTTTGGGCTTTCAGCACTAATCCGCCTTCTCAGGTGACACACAGAGGCTTCACAGCCCGTTTCTCCAGGAAATATAACTCCACCACTTCCTAACATCCACACACACACACACACACACACACACACACACACACACACACACACACACACACACACACACACACACACACACACACACACACACACACACACACACACACACACACACACACACACACACACACACACACACACACTTGCATTCACACATCTTAACTGTCTTTCTTCTCTTAAATTCTTTTTCTGAACTTTAAGCCACTGCATATAAGCATAGGGACACACACATACAGACACACACAGACAAACACACAGTTATACCTGTACATGCACCTATACCCATCACACACACACACACAAACACACACAGAGTGGTTCTGTCAGCCTCTCCAGACAAGACAAGTCCTGTTAGGTTCATGTTCTCAGTCTCATTACTGCGATTACAGTGACAGCTTGAGAAATAGTGGGCTACACACAAACACACACACACACACACAAATCTCAAACATCATACATCTTCACATTCGTTTTCGTCCAATCAGAGGGTAAACTGAGCTCAAGAACGATGACTAACTAAAAATGTGCTTCAGAGGTGGGACCAAGTCTCAAGTCACAAGTCAGGACCCACAGCTTTGGGTTTCAGGCCTGAAACATGACGACATGAGGCCCTCTGTTCCAAACTCTCTTAAATGTTTAATGAGCAAGTAACTGATTCAGCTGATTCAGGCTGTGAGAGACCCAACTGGATAGAGCTCACCTCATGACATGTGGCTCATTGTACTGATGTTATGGGTTCAAATCCCACTGAGAAGGAGAACTTCATGATTTGCGTTCTCAAAGTCAAACATGAATAATCATCGTATTAAAAATGCAACCCTCTGTTCAAATCAAGTGGCTCATGCAGTGTCACCACAGTAACAAATAAATAATAATACATAATTAAATCCTAAAAATAATAATAAATCAATAATAATGTATACTAAAAAATAAATAAAATGTTAAATAAAATAAAAAAAATAAAAAATACAACATAAGAATAAAATAAGATAAATAGAATAAAATATAATGTAAAAATAAAATATATAGAATAAAATATAATGTTAAAATAAAATAAAAATAACTCAATCTAGATAAAATAAAATAAGTAACTACGTGATGGATTTGTGCAGGGTAACTGATGCCGAGTGTGTAAAGATTTCAGAAAGAGTGAGGAGGTAAGAGAAAGTGAAATGTGATGAGTCACTCCATCATTATCACCAACATGCTGATCTCATCCTTCCTGAAACACGAAGCACCAAATCACCTGCTGACATCACTCCTCCTGGAAATCAGCCAATCAATCCCTTCCCTAGAGATGCAGCTGATCATTCTGTATCATCGCTGACGTCAACGTCTATATTAATAAAATCCTGTGTTTCGTAGTTGCCCATGTAATATCATCTTAGGTTTGTGTTATGGTTCACTTAATAAAGTAATGCTGGCTCCAACGACACGGAGTGATTCAGCAGAAAAAAAAGAACAGAACGTCTGGGCCCTAGAGGCAACGGAAAACAAGAGTCTACTCAGGCCACCACTCACACTGCTACTGACTCATCACCTGACCTCATCAGACACACTCAATCCCTCTGGATCTACACTACCTGCGTGTCAAACGTCCACAAATCCTCACTTTGAGATCAACTACAGCTTGTGTTTTGTTCTTGTGTAATTATTTGGTGCATCATTTCACAAATGTGCACTCAGATGTCTTACCACAATCAGAACTGTTCACACTCAAATGCTGTTCTTTCAAGTTACAAATCTTACACAAGTGATAATCTGCTTTGTCATAAACTTTAAGTCACAAAAATGGTCATATGATCTTCAGTTCTGTAGGATTTTCAGCGCAATAACAACTCAGGCTAAGAAGCTGAAGAATGTTGGAGTGTTTTTGATGAAAATCTGAGCCGAGTGTAAGACTGGTGACAGTGATGCTGTCCAACAGAGGTTAATAAGGAACTGCGCAGCAACACACACACACACACACACACACACACACACACACACACACACACACACACACACACACACACACACACACACACACACACACACACACACACACACACACACACACACACACACACACACACACACACACACACACACACACACACACACACACACACACACACACACACACACACACAGGCCCTGTGCTTCTCTCCATGTAACTGAGACGAGCCAATGGCAAACACTCAGATTTCAGTGAGCTCCACTCTCTCTCTCTTTCTCTCTGTCTCATACACACACACACACAAACATAGAGAGCTATTACAACCGCAATCCTTTTTCTAGTCAATGCCCTTTGTCGAAGAGTGTAAATACTGAAAAGTATCACTCTCTATTCTTCAGGACTCAGGAACTGCAGGGAAACCCGATCGTACCACTGCATTCATTCACATCCTTTCAAATGTGTGTGTGTCCTTCAAGAATGCCTTCAGGTACACTGCAACGACAGACAGACACACACACACACACACACACACACACACACACACAAAGAATGTCTCTCTTATAATACATCAGCAGGTGCACTTGTATTACTTTCTATGTGCATGGCAGATATGTGTGTGTGTGTGTGTGTGTGTGTGTGTGTGTGTGTGTGTGTGTGTGTGTGTGTGTGTGTGTGTGTGTGATCATTCTAGCTGCCATAAACCTAAATTGAATGATGAAATATTTGGATTCCAGCTGTACAACCTGATCTTCTGCCATTGTTGGTATTGTTCTGGGCATTTACATTTGATCCCGTTGTCAATCAATCAAATGTTCAATCATACCAAAATTTATCTTACTATAATGGACAGAGAAGAATGTTCAGATCTGTGCATTGTTGCCGTCTTGCTTACTGAGGGTAAGTGTGCAGCAGAGACTAACGACTCTTTCGTAACAGCCTCTCCATTGTCTGACTGCTGGACTTGACATTGAGGGGCCAATTCACTGTGTCAATCTCCTCAATGTACTTAGAGGAGCAACAAGCTCAAACAAGTGTTCCACCTGTCAGAGGCTAAATACAAGCTGGGCTCCGTTTTACAGGACGTCAGAGCGGAGGGGAGGAGGGGTGGAGGGGCTTTGGAATGATTAGATGGATGGGTCGCATCCAAAAGGTAATCCTGTAACAGATAACCTGGTTAAAGATTCAACATGCAACACAATCCAGCCAAGTGCTTCAAGTTATTGTCTGAATTGCTGGAGCCAAACTAGTTTACTGGCTGGACTTTGAACAGATTTATCAAGCATAGCACTATAATGATATTTTCAATAAATCAAAAGTGATGGTTCTTGGGGTGAAAGCAAATTCAAAAGAGAGAGAGAGAGAGAGAGAGAGAGGAGGAAAGAGGTAAACTAATCACAATTGTACTGCTAACTCAGCATTTTGGTGCCTCTCACACACACACACACACATGTCACAAAAAGGAAAAAGGTGACAACTAGCGGGTCCAAAAAGCCCGCAATGACAAAATTCTCACAACGTCGCTGATCACAGTTTCAAATGCTTTGGGTGTCAAAGGTCGCCGGGCAGGAAGGAGAGCGGATGGTGGCAGAGGATGGCGGCTATCACACTGACTGACAGCTAAAGAGGGCACACAAGGATAACACACACACACACACACACACACACATGCGCCCACGCACACGCACACGCACACACAGTATAGGCCCCCAGCATTGCTATTTTTGGACATGTTCAACCCAACGATGACACATGCGAGACATCAACGGAAATAAAAAAATGAGAATGCCGAGAGAGAGAAAAAAATGTGAAAACATGTTTTGCAATCATTTATGGAGCATGTGAGGATGAGGAGTGGCAAACGCTACAATAACAAAACCACAGGTCTCTGTTGGTTTTGCAATGGAAATGATTGAATGTTCTTTCTGGTTTTCAGTGTTAGTTCATTTTGCTGCCTTGATGTTTGTTTACCTGGTTTAGTTGAGTTCGATCAAAGGGAAGAAACCATTACATTTTGCTGGTGATCAGGATCAAGGACTTCCTTTTGACCTTCTTGTTTTGTGTTCAGATGAATGAGTTTGGTTTAATAAGAAATATATAAAATATAATAGTCTTCCATATTGAGTTCATCCATACTCTTTATTTAAACAGTTACTGATTATCCCAGTAGTGATCCCGAAATATCACATGACATCATCTGGCAGATGGCTTGCAGCGTGCACTGCTTTGTGCCTCAACGCACTTGAATTGCTTCATGCATATTTATGACAAATATGCATGCATGCTCATATGGACACACACACTCTCACAAGAGAGAGAGAGAGACACACACACACACACACACACACACGCACACACAATGCTTTTGCTGCAGCAGGTGCACAGCCTTTGCCCTTTTAAACATAATCCAGAGGTCAAAGAGGCGGGGCTTCCATCTGAGTGACAACCAAAAAAGCCAATACGAGATGCTGGTGTCTGTCCATGTCCATCTTATATTTCCTTTATTACTTTGGAAGTGTATTTTAGGCATAATTACTCTGGTGTTATTCTTTATATATTGAATCCCCTCCTTGCTGCAGGCCTCTGTGATGATGAGGTGCACACAAACAGATTGTCTCCTCTCCAGTTGTCCTCTCAAAGACACACTGTCCTGCTCCTGTCATCCTAACTCAGCAAATTAAGAGGAAAAAGTATCTGTTGTCGACAACGGGACATAACTTGAATTCCCGCCGTTTCTGTGCTCTGGCTGCAGGATTTTGAATAATTCAAGCCGTACTTAAAGGATATTGACAGATTTAATAAGTCACTTGACTGGGCTCCTTAAGGCAAACCTTGTGACAGCCTTTAGTTTCCTGCTAAATCATTCACGGGGGGTTGCTATTATTTCACGAAATATGGGAGGCAATTAGTGTTCTGCACCGCTGCATCCATGCACATGCAAAGAGAAACACACAGATGGACGGGGCGGTTATATAAGGAAAATATCTGGAACACAGGATTTAAAACATACAAAACGTATCCACGCTTGATCGACTCAGAGCGCATATGCGAAGAGAAGAGGAAGAGCACCATCTGTACCCTATCAGGTGTGAGGAAATCCATTGCACACAGTCGGCCATGCCCAGCCATAATCTAACCAGGGCGCAATTGTTGTAGCTGTTGTGCGTTAGTGAAGGTCCAACAGAAGGAGAGTAGACTTTTATAAAGCAAACAGGGCATTTTAGTTACATCAGCTTTCCAGTAATAAATCAAACTGACAATAAAAATCCCTGAAACTCCCTTTTCATCCTTGTTCTGCCTGTTACCTCCTTTAAAAGAAGAAGCATTTCATCACTCAGGAGCTGTTTGGATGGGGCGGGTGAGGTGGTGGGGGGATTAAGGCCTTGCTAACAGATAGTATGAGCTCCACAGGCTGAGGCAAGCTCTGCTGCTGGCAACTCACTCGCCGATTACTGAACACACACACACACACACACACACACACACACACACACACACACACACACACACACACACACACACACACACACACACACACACACACACACACACACACACACACACACACACACACACACACACACACAGCTATAGAGAAGCTGACAGTCAAAAGTCTGTCAAGCTCCAAAACAATTAGGATGTTGCCACGGTGATTAATCGGGGTGGAAACATCCACATATACCTGCGGCTTTACTTACAAAAGGGATGAAGGGGATGATTTTGTCATCCTGTTAATTCAATCAACCTAATGGGAATGTTTGTGAAGTTTAATGTGACATTTCAACACAAAGGATTACATTCAGATGACAGGTGGGTGATTTATGCCAAATTCCAGCACTGCACTTTATGTCTTTGTTCTTACTGTAAATTGAAAGGTAATTAAATGCAGCATTGTTGTACGTTGTTGTGTTTTTAGCGTAACCCAGGAAGGAGACGCTTTGATATGACATGAAAGGGCCTAATGGCTCGCTTGCAGACAGCCAGACAAATGAGGATGACTTCACTGCTTAAGAAGGCCATCAGATAGAAGGATTTCATAGAGCCGGTGCCAAACTGGAGGGAAAGTGGAAGAACAACACTGGGTTTTCAATCAATCAATGGGTTCTAATAAAGGTGTGATGATGAAGCAAGCTGGGGAGCTGGAGGGGAGGATGACACATGTATGTTTGGCAGAGGATCAGCGATGAAGAGCTTATCTGCCAAACTGTGAGAGGTTGACAGACATTAACAGGGTCAGACTGTTGCTTTTGCAGGTAATCTGCAAAATCAACAATCTGACCCTCGAAATGAGAGACGTTTTGGTTTTGTTTTATATTCTCGGGTCTCCTTATATCACACACACACACACACACACACACACACACACACACACACACACACACACACACACACACACACACACACACACACACACACACACACACACACACACACACACACACACACACACACACACACACACACACACACAAGCCCTGCGTCAGCAGGTTCGAATCCCAACAGATGCCAGGAAGCATCCTATTGTCAGCAACGCTTTTATTTTTAACTTTGATCTTTCTATTGTATCACTATGATCAAAAACATAAACCCAACCTTAATCACACAAGCAAACACACAATATCTCACGGCAAAGCAACATGATTACACACACACCAAGAAAGAAAGGAGAAAAAGAATGAATGAATGAATGAATGAATGAATGAATAGCTGAATAGCCCTGAATAGCTCTAAAGGGTGTGTTATACTGTTACAAATGGGGCTGGAAAAGCAACCAGCAGATGAGAAGGCAAAGCTCACACATAATTGATGAAGCCTGAAGCTTTCTATGAAGATACAATAGCAGGTAGTTTCCAACAGAGCCCAATGTAAAAATTATTTGTCTGTGTATTTGTGTGTATGTGTGTGTGTGTTTCTGTGCGTTACGTATGCGTTCTGTCAACCAGCGAGTGAGGAGTGCATGATGGGATATGTCATCTGTTTATGATCTATGAAGGTGAGAGATGGGCGTGTAAACTGAGTTTGGCTTTGTAAACAGAGTTCTGGGTCAAAGTCTGAGAGCAATACAAGTGAAAGACAGACAGACAGACAGACAGACAGAGACAGAGAGAGAGAGAGAGAGAGAGAGAGAGAGAGAGAGAGAGAGAGAGAAACATGAGAGGGACAAGCTTTTGTCCCGTCCCTTCCACTGATCCTGTTCACATGACATTTAAGATAGTCTTTCCACTCACACACACACACACACACACATACAAACACACACACACACCTGCCCTCTGACTCGTGCAGCTGCCCTTTGCATCACGCCGTTCCATTGATTTCTTTATGGATTCACATTTTACTGTAAACACTGACAAAACACTGAATCCATTGCCACGTTGTCTGCCACGGAAACGGCGACATGGGTTGGCCTAAAGGTCAAAGGTCAGATCCACATGGAAGGGTAAAAAAAAAAAAAAAGGAAGCTCCAATGTGGTTCACTGATGTATAGATTAGAAATGTAACCATCAAAACACTGTTGACTGACTGAGGAGACACAGTGAGGGGAGAGTTACAGGATTTCCTTAGACTAATCCCTCAGCACCAAGCCCTTCATTCATAAATCCACTCCACACAATGCACAGGTATTAACAAAGAAAGCTCACGTAATCATGGGCAACTGGGTTCTATATTGTGTATTATGACTGAAAATGCTTTTAAAATGAGCATACATGGGGAATGTGTGGTGCTCTGGGGGTTTGTGTCTCCACAAGTTGAGCTACATGATGGATGTTGAGACAATAGTAAATGCAGGAATAACAAGTGCATGATGGCTGTGTAGGTGTGGACCACCGGAGCATCTTTGGAGAGGAGGGTCATCCTTACCTCAGGGCGACGCGCACCGAGCTCTCATCCGGCGCACTGCTCATGGTTTCGCAGGGAGGATGATCCGCACAGTCCCGTTAAAAATATCCCGCTTTCACCCTTTCTTTATCGGCTTATAAAGGGAGAGAGTCGCCCCCCTCCTCCTCCTCCTCCCTCCAGAAAAGGCGCTTCTATCTTCAGCCCGATCGCCGCACTTCACCTCCTCCTCGCCGGCTTGGACGCAGAAGCGGGAGCCACTGGTTTCATGCCGATCACCAGGAATTGGAATTGTTCTTAGTCGCTTACATTGCTAAGGGATCGGGCGGTGATCACCTCTGCAGCGGCATCGTGTCACGCTCCTGACCGGGGCAGAGCGCGGCGTGTCTGGATGAGACGCGATCCACTTGGCGTGCGGTTCCCAAGGCGGAGGACGTAACCAGACTCCTCCTCCTGAGCTGTACCAATCCACGCAGGGGACAACCTGACTCATATAGAAGAATGATAATGAGACCATGGGATCTACCATAATAATAATTGTTTAGTCGTATATTGTATCATAATCAAGAATTCTACCAATAACTCCAATTCAAACATTGCACAAAAATAAAACCTACGCAAAATAATACATTCCAAATTAATCCTGAAGAATGTCATATATTCCGTGAAATTTACATGTAATACTCTACCCTAACCTACAATAAAATTACTTATTTGTTTTGATTACTGTATGAATTAGCAGATCCAGTGGAGTTGGGGAAGTGAACAATCTCAAAACAGTATGTGAGTATACTGCCATCAAGCGGTTATCTTCTATCATTGCACTCCTTTGGGTTGACTGTTCCTGCTAGATTTGGCCAGTAGATGGCGTCAGAAACACACTACCATAGCTGAGGGCTATCTTCTGACTCATCTATTCTATACTATTTGGACGCTACAGAATGAGTTAGATTTCAGGCATCATATCGTAAAGATCACATTTCCGTCTTCAGGGTTGCAGCCCAGGGTAAAATATAAGAAGTATGGTATCAGTTGTGTCTCACATTGGTTGAAAAAGCTACACAAACACTAAACTAAAATCTCACTGAATAATCTATTTTTATCTCACTTTGTCTAGCAGCCCGACATTTACATCCGCATTTGTATTTGCCTCTGGATTTGGCATGACACTGACAGGTGGCACATTCATTAATGTGCTCAGACAGGTTTCCTTTCATCTATGATTCAACACATGGTTGCCAACATTAGAAATGTACCTGAATTCTGTGCAAAGGTGAACTAATAACAATACATCACATCCTCAGAAGTTGTACAGTATTGTTTTATTTACATTAAAACACAACTTCATCTTTCAAAATAAAGTGATTCAGCATATGATTTTTGAACAGATGATCATTATGCTGATTGACCTCTTTTTGATTCCTAACATAAAACAATTCAAACCATTACAGGCTCCTACACATGCAGAATGATGCTTCAACAAAGGAGAACTGGGTTATCATTACAGGAGATCACAATATAAAATAGATGTATGCAGTGGAGAATTGATCGTAAAAGGTTCATAAAAGGGTTCATAAAAGGTATGGCTCATGTGACCTCGAGCCTAAGAGGGAAAAAACCATTGAGTTAAGATTAAATGAGTTTCTTCATGGTCTGGGACAGTTCAATCAATACCTTACAAACTGGAAAAAAGTCTTCCACAGTCATAAGCATTGAATTGATTATCCTAAACCAATTTAACACACAACCAACTGCATGACATGAAATCTCAAACTGAGAGAAAGTCTCCTTATTCCTTTCTCACCAAATGTAAACCCTAAGTTCAACACAGCAGTTTGACTCACACATTACATGCACTACTAACACATGATCAAAAAAGAAATGGGTATGACCTGACCACATGTATTCATTGTCTCTGTAGCCTTATTAGATGCTTTATCGTACATAATGGATACATTCAATCTCTTACTTACAAAAGGAAAAAATAAAATGACAAATTTCAGTATCAAAGTTTTGTTAGTAAGGATGTCATTATATTCAGGGTCATAGTGGCAGATGAGGGATATAAAATGATAAGGTGCCTTTTGCAACAAGCGCTGGAAAACACTGGGTTGACTTCAGCTGCATATTAGAGGTTAGTCGAAACGGATGGAACTGATATTGTAACCCTGTTATCAAAAGATTAATAATCACTCCCAGATTTTGCCTGAAAGAAGACACCTTATCATTTATTATCCCACTAGTTTCACAATCAAATTCACAATCTTCTATAATTATCAAAGCTAGTGTTGATAATCACGCCTGTGCATTTCAGGCACTGTCTGCTTGAACTGACCTCATATCTCAGTGTCACTTTACAGACTCTTGTGTCATTCAGTGGATCACATGCCCTCCTATCAACAAAGTCTGAACCGATGGCAACGAAAACGAGAGACATTTCTGTTTTTAAAAAAAAGTCCAGGTAAAGGGGGATGGTTTGCCATAACAATCTTTACAATGCATCGCCGATCCTGCAATTATACTACAAGACCATCAGGGGGCATGCCAGTTATTTGTTTAGCAATTAAAGGAAATTATGATTCTATTGTTATTTCGCTTCTGTTCCCATTAGTGGTTTTTAGAGGGGGATCTAAATGTTCATTAGTAAACTAGCAGCTGTCATCTTGAGTTAGACCAAGAGTGCATCCAGGTCATTTCTCCACTCCATCCACTGCAGGCCTAAGAAGGCGTATGAGTAAGAGCTGAAGATCTTCATAAGAGTTTCTTAACCCTGACATGCATTAAAAAAACAATATGCAAGCTCCATTAGAACTTAGATTATGTGGCTGAAACTCCATTTTAAAATCAGCACAGATTTACAGATTCCTTGTGTGGGTGTAAATAAAACAGTGCACTTGTTAATATTCTGGTGATGATGGGACTGATTGTCCATTCTCTGCAAGAGGAGGTCAACAGCTGGTGGCCTCTTAACCAAATAGCGGCGTATTGAGAAAAAAGAGAAGTGGATAAGTGACTATATTACACCGCCTTAGCCACCTTAGGCGTGACATTGACTATATAAGCAGCGCAGGTCAAGTTACAGTCTGAGCAGTGTCCACTAAATAGACGCTACTGTTTAACGGAACCACTCTGATCTCACAGATTACCACAGAGGACTCACTCCACTGTGCTCTATGTGGGGACGTATACATTTCCTTATTTTCCTTTATATTGTAATGTTATATGGAGTATTAGTTGAGGTTCAGCGACATGGAAATGCAGCCACAAAACATCCACCTGTGAGTGTTTCTGCACATTACCGCATCACAAAAAGGCCCCTAAATGTAAATAAGAACCTCAATATGTCCTCTATAAGTTAACTCTCTGCCTGACTGAAAGTGTGACCTGAAACCTGAACTCTATACAGGAATGACACAAACTTATTGTCGCCCCTCTGATTTAACATCAGCGCATACTCAATCATCCATTCTCAAAGTGGCTAAATTCATCCTAGATCGCAGCTCCTCACATATGAACTCTTACTAAGGACACAGTTAGCAGATACACAGGTGTGAACCATAAACATAAAAATACCACAAAATCGTAAGCAGCCACTACCACGGCTTCAAAATCACCACATGACATCAAATCATTTATGATGTTAATGTAACAAATGGCTAACTTCACAGTATCACAACTTCAGGTAAGTTGCTGGTAATTAATCTAGAATCGAGCTTTGAAAGCAGCTGGATGCACAGCTGTACCTACGCAGACAGGGCTTTGCTCGGGTATTCAGGTATTCTGTAAACAACCAGGATATGAAAGAAAGCCAGAAGGTTAGAGGCAATCATTCAACCAAATGTCCTGCTGAAGTGCCCTGGAGCCACAAAGCCCCTCTTAAACTTCCTGGAGAGGGGAAATAGAATGTAGTATCACATTATTGGCTGTATTATGTTATTATGAACCGGAATTACCCAAGAAGGCCTCAGTTAAACCAGTATCTGGAATATTGAAGTGCATGTAAACACGCTCAACAATAAAATATGAACTATTTCTGCCTTAGCAACAGAAATGGAAGTAACTACCATAGATAAGGTGAATCTCAATCTACTCTAAAGGAGATCAACCATACAGCGTGAGGAGCACTGCAGACAGAGCAGAGGCACAGCAGGGGCAGGTGTGTGTGTTTGGTGTCAACATAGGCGGGAGGTTCAGCAGGTGGCCTGTGCGCGGGTGTGTGTGTGTGTGTGTGAATCCGAGAGTATTACTGTCCGAATGGCTTTGTATTTACCCACAAACAAGCATGCAAGCATGAGCGTGGATGAACTACCAGGTCGGCCTGTGAGTATTTGTGCAACTAATCAAAAGAATGCAGTTTTGGATTCAGACCTAGTTATCAAATTGTATTTACTGACAAATCTGAAGAAGCTGATTGGTAGATAAGATGAGGTATAAGGATCTGGGGATTGTACTGTTGCTATGTGAACAGAAACCATTGTCACATATTTCTACATTTGTCCTTGTCATAACTGTGTTTCTTAAAGACCAAACACAGAAGTTTAGTAACCTTAAACTGCAACTGCTGGACATCCCATAATCTGGATGACTTCTCATCATTTTACCAAAAGGTGCTAATCGGTTTGAATGCTAATAACACAGTTACATTGTGATGGTAAACGTAGAATAAATGGGTAAACTTGCGAAAGAAAAACCCACAAATCACAAAGTCAAGTCAGTACTGCTTCATCTAGAGAAAACAATTAATCACATTTACTGTTTAAAACCACAATTCCAGCATTTTAAGCTACAAATTAAAATCCTGTATCATCCACTGTATTGCGTGGAATACTGCTTTGGATATAATTTAGTTTAGGTGTATATTAAACGTTTAAAAAGATTCCAGCTAACCTCATTCATGGCATAGAGCTACCACGACAAAGAAAAAACAGCCTTCTAAATCCTGAATAAAGTGCAATAAAAATAAAATATTCTCAGTAAGGAAACTTTCTTTTAAAAAATTGGAATTATCTGTTACGCCACTAAGCTTTCAGCGGTGGAAAGAACTAAAAACAAAAGAACCGAAACACTACAGCTGAGTATGCAGTTAGTGTGCGTTCCAAAGTGGCAAAATACTTTTCGATGTGTTTCGTCTTTGAGTAAAGGACGGATTAAAGGAAAGAGAAAGGAGAGCGAGGAGGAGATGGAAAAGCTGGCACTCGCATCTGAAAGAAGGATTAAATGAAATAGACAGAAGTGACAATCTCCTTCACATCTCCCCCCTCCTCTCCCCTCTACCCCCCTCTGGACCTCTTATCCTCCCCTCCCCCTCCTCCTCCTCCTCACTCCTCGGCCGTTTTGAGCACCGAGTCGTCTCCCAGGATCTTGCAGAGCTCGTTGAGGCGGTGCTGCATCTCGGGGATGCCGGCCAGCTGTGCCTCCAGCCGCTGCTTCTCCTCGGTGAGGGAGAGGCGAGTCGCCGTGTCCAGCTGCTCGAAGCGCCAGCCTCCCTCGCCGTCGAACTGCAGCAAGTGGGTATGGAACTTCCTGTTCGGGGTTAGAGGGGAAGGACATGGAAGGCCAATTATATACACTGTCGTTTGAAACACATGAATCTAGTGCCGATTATGGATTTGCATCATCAATCCCTTCAGAATGGAGTCAAATAGATGGTGCATGCCAAGAACAGGGTTAGATTGGATTCAATGTGTAAATGTTGGAGTTAAAAAAAATTGTTTTGGTCGGATATTATTGGCAAATGTATGTTTTTTGTTTTAAGTCAAGCCCTGTGACAACACACCTGTGACACAATATGATGCGTTTCCTCTTTGCAAACAGACAGAGGAGAATAAGCGACATTTAGGACCTCACTTTGAGCCTTTAGTGATGAAATTAGGCTGTTTTACCCCTCAAAATGAAAATTTAAACCACTGCAACCCAGGATTAGTAATCAAATGAAATGCAAATGTCAACTGATAGGAAATGTGGATAGTTTGGTTCATTCAACAAAAGCAGCTCGACATTAGACAACAGAATAGAATAGAATAGAATAGAAGAGAAATGAATAGAATAGAAGAGTGTCTCACCACAGGGAGGGTCTGTGTGTGATGGAGAGGAGAGATATTCCAGAGTCCTTGGCCGTCTGGAAGATCTTTCCTTCCACATCGATGCTCACAGCACTTGTGCACTCATCCAGCAGAGCATATTTGGGCCTGAAACATGGCAAGAATACAATCAGTAATAAATATGACAACATAATAACTGCCCAGCTACTTGAGCTCATCATGATGGTCATTCCATTCTTACTTGTGGTAGAACATGCGGGCCATTCCCATCCTCTGCTTTTCCCCCCCTGAAAGCACGTCCTTCCAGTCCAGCTCAGCGTCCCAGCCTGGACAAAAATGTCAAAACACTGTCAAACGTTGTCAAAACACTTGTGACCAAAAGCTGTAGACGATATTTAATCATGACAAAAGAGCCTTGAACCAATATGTCCAGCTTCCTGTCTGACTGTACGCACATTTGACATGTGAGTTCATTTGTATGCATGTGTGATCGAGACCTTTCTCACAGTGCAGCCATTCACACATGAAAGCCCTCTTGGAGCACCAGGCTTTGTACAGTAGTTCCGTTAGAACAATAGGCCTGATTGTTGGGCAATGAGGGGAGAGCGGCTGCCAATTAGCCACCAACTCCAAATTGGGCAATAAAACGACACTCAAGTGCAAAGCAGCTCCACTTTGCATTCCTCCGATCCTCTACTTTCACACACTGCTCCGTCTCTCTCTCTCTCTTTCTGTGTGTGTGTGTGTGTCCCGCCGTGTCAGTGTCTGTCCTACCTCCCTCTCTGGTGACTATCTGGTTGAGGTTGACGATATCCAAAATGGCCTCTAGGTCCTTGTCGCTCAGACCTCTGGTAGCCATGTCCTCCACAGAGTCCGGGTAGATCACCTGGTCCCGGAGCGAACCCATGGACATGTAGGGCCTGGGGACAAACACATCGTACAAATCATACATACAACTCAACACCTCTTACAGACACTAAAGAGACAGAGAGGACACCTATTGTGCTTGAATTGTATCCATTGTATGCAATGATATTATGGATTCTGTTACAGCTGCCAGATGGTTGCCTCATCCTATGTATTAAATAGTCCCCGCTCTGCAGGAGGGGCTCAGTGTGCACGGCTATGTAATGTTTAGATTGTTTCAGTTCAGTAGAGTTGAAGGGCATTTGCTCCGCTCATATCTAGATTTCTGTTACTGCGTAGCCGGCTCTGTTTTCTCCGTTTCAATTACAACTAAAGGTGGAACGTGATGATAAACACACACACATACACGGGACACATGGGAGTTTGATATCACATTTGTCACATGTCAAAGATGTTTTCTGTTTCTCACACACACACACACACACACACACACACACACACACACACACACACACACACACACAGGTCCTGTTACACTGGATTAGATTACTGGTAGTGTTTGTCAGTACAATGATGAAATCCTTCAGGACGTGTTTCAATACACCTCACTGCTGTAGGACAATGGAACATGAGCCACTATTTTGTCTGTTCCGAGTGTTCACGTGTGGCCTCAGCGTTTACCTCTGAGGGATGTAGAACATATGTTGAGGCGACGGTTTGTGCAGTCTGCCGCCGTACACGGGCCACAGGCCGCTGAGGATCCTGAACAGAGAGCTTTTCCCACAACCATTAGGCCCGGTGATCAATAGGTGCATACCCTCTTCTACCTGCAATGGAGAGACACTATTAATCCTGCTGGAGCGAAGCCATACACAAGTATAATGGATGTAATATACTGTATAGCGTGAGATTTGAAATATTAACAGGAGACGACGGCCCAAACTCATCTCAGGGATCCTGGAGTTTCACCAGGAGACACAGTTATGCTTTCAAATCTCTTAAGCTCACAAGTAGATGTATCAGTATGAAGGACAAAATCATCCAATAAATCAATCACACTCACTTTGATTTGAATGATCATCTACTCAAAATGTGCAGGTAATGTGGTTATAATGTCTCATCAGGCGTTTCAATAAAAACAGAGCAGAAAGTAAATCCGGAGCGAAAGCTTTTAGAATTTCCCAGGTTCCCTTAATGCATCGTTTATAGGCCACAGACAGACACAAACGTAAGGCATACGAGGATCCATCCAAGTTATATCTCAACTATGTGAACTCTGACATCTGAATCTTCTTTTAGCACCGGTTTGGAATTGTCAGTATAGTGAAACTAAACTCCAGCTCATTACGGAAGCAGCAGCCTGAAGGGAAGTACATTGACACCCGGGAGACCGGTCTGAGTCTTAATGAGACCGCAGAGGAGCCAAATACATCATTCCACACACTACATTTAATGCGTGAAAACATATTTGCTTAGTTTTTGATTCATCCGTCTAGCCTGACATCTAACAGTACTCGGCCGATCATGAACAACAACTGAATCTTATGAATATAAAGGCAATATAATATCAACTAAATGTAAACATACAGCAGCATTATTCATCACATTCAATTCCATTTCTTTTCACAGTTTCTCCTTTTTATTGTATTTTCAGACCTTGTTTCTTAAGCCCAAAACGTGTCTTCTTCTACAACATCATTTGCGGTTTGCATACTAGCAGGAAATGCACATGCTGCCACCTGCTGGGCTGGAGTGGCCCTCACAACACTTCCTCCTACATTGCTAAACGTCTTTTAAATTTGAAAATGTTTGTTACACCATCTCACCTTAAAGTTAAGGCTAGAAACGACTGCGTCTCCATTGGGTGTGATAATTGGGACGTCCTCACACACAATTCCATTGTCCACATCTATCACTTCCCCTGAAAAGACAAGAAAGAGACAGAGATAGAAACAGAGACAGTGAGACATGTACATACAAACACATTGACTTGACTTGTTTGGACAGGATAACGCCTACGTCCAGAATGAATCCAACCTTTGACCTGTAATCTGAGTGACCTTACAAACAGCACTGGTCTGGTATGACCCGCTGTGATCCAGCCAACAGGACGGGTCAAAGTTCATCCAAACCAGTAACAGTTACCAAGGGGAATTCACTGATAAGGCCGGTAGCAGTGTGTGTGCCTTTACTGTATTCTTTCTGAGAGACAGGAAGTGTGCGTGTGTGTGTGTGTGTGTGTGTGTGTGTGTGTGTGTTTGCATCACTCTAAGCCTACCCAAGATCTCCAGTGGTCCGTCTATGTGCATCCCCGGTTTACTGTTCTTCTCCCCTCCCGTGTTGGCCGACAGAGACGAGCGCTTGTAAACGCCCCGCTGAACATCCTCAAACACCACAAACATGTTGTGGACCCGTGCAGTGTAGCCTGCCAGTTCGGTGACCTATACACACATACACACAAACACAGAGGGCAATCAGAGGTCATTTTCCCGGGGGAGAGTTGATAGGAATGTGTTTTCTTGGTGCACAGAGAAGGTGCACACACATACACACAGAAAGACACACAAAGCGTATCTGAAAACCTGCTTGGAAGACATAACAAAGTATTGCATGATGGACTCTAATAGGAGATAGTATTAATGGAACAACCTTGGAATGGAATGGTGACGTGTGTGTGTGTGTGTGTGTGTGTGTGTGTGTGTGTGTGTGTGTGTGTGTGTGTGTGTACGAGAGGAGCATTTATTATGTGTACATTGACTCTAATCTAACGTAGGAAATGCAGGGAGAACATAACACCTGAAGGTTGTTAGATTCAAGTACTACTCAAACTCTCCCCCCTTTCTTTGGGCATTAGCGTTGCACCCTGCAGAGACACGGCGCAGCCTGTTGACACAGCTTGATCTTATTAACCAGCAGACAACATTTCTGGGAATTTGCCATCCGAGTGCTCCAGAGCTGTGATTGGCTCAAAGACCAATGGAGCAAAAACAGAGATGCAATGACCCTGGCCAGGGAGGGACAGAACTGCTGAGGACAGAGACTGTGCAGCTCGTGTACAAAGGTGAAGGACACACTCATCTCTGTCTGTGGAAATGACCGTTAGAATTCACTTTGGTGTCTCCTTATACTTTACTTTGGGTAAGGATCTGGAAACTTTTGTCCCTTCTGACTGCCAAGTTTGAGTTAAAAATACAACTCTGTTTACCACTGCTTTATCTACTTATGGGATTAGATTCATCAGAGCTCATAAAAATAATGTTTAAGTATGAGGGGGAGAGAGAGAGAGAGAGAGAGAGAGAGAGAGGGGGAGAGAGAGAGAGAGAGGGCGAGAGAGAGAGCGAGAGAGAGAGAGAGAGATGATGATGATGATGATGCAGGAGTGGAGGCTGAAAGATCAACAGATGGAGGATTAACAGCTTGGTTAAGCCCTCAGAGAAGGAGCACTGGATAGTCACACACTCACACACACTCACTCACTCACTCACTGCTGCTTGACCTACAGTGACATCTGTGCGGTCCCTAATGTGCACATAAACTAACATTCTGTCTTGATTCTTTGTCTTTAGATCTTTGGGAATCATGTAGTTATTCCAGATGACCGTGTTGTCCTGCCCAAGCATAAAATCTGACCCAATCATCTGTGAATGATTGACCTGATTTCGAAAGGGCGGCCAATGTGATTCTGGAATCCTTTGATTACATGAAGCACGACATCATAATCTGATCTACTTTAAGATGTCAATGTCACACTGAGACAAGAACAGACCTTTATACATCAAACGCATTCATGCACCACACACACACACACACCATCATAAAAGGCAGGCAGTGTTTTGCCTCCAGATCTGTCCGTACTGCTTGTTAAAAAAACACACACACACAGAGATACATTGTATCTCTGTCACATGTGCGAACACACCAGACGCAAGCAGGGACATGCTGTTGTACATCCAACACCGGTCTCAACACACACTCGAATCAGAGCTGAATCTCATAACCTCCAGTGAACTCTTTTGTTCCACAGACTCCATTGTGTGTCATCAAACTAACGACCGTCTCTGACAACCTTTATTAAAAGGCAATGAAGAAAAAAAAGAAAGACACATTGCCTTGTGATCACTGGCTCCTACTTCCTGAAATCTCAATGTTTATAAATGGCGGTGGCTCTGTCTGCTTTGGCCTTGCACATTCACGTTGTGGTGTGAGCTGAGTGGAGGAAAGACAACAGAGGTATTGGGACTGCGGGGAGGTTTTGACAAGAGATGACTCACGCATAAGGAAGCAGACAAAAACCCACTCTGCTTCAAAAAAGACTTCCGGTTCCTCCCCCTCCTCCTCACCACAGGCACAGGCTTTTACACAGATATAAACATACCTTCGTGCCACAGACAGACACACACAGAATGGAATTACTGGATACATCCTACAAAACACTGCATATCAGGTACACTGCAATTCAGCTTTGTAAACATCACACTGCAGCCAAATCCTCTGATAGAGCCAACATGCAGCCAGAGAGAGAGGGAGGGAGAGAGGGAGAGAGAGAGAGTGGGCGGGGGACGGGGGGGTTGCATGAATGGGTCTTACTATTTTGGGATTAAAACACAACCACAGATCGGGGATTTTGCACCAACAATGCTGTTCATTCAGTGACCTGTTTCCTTTTGCAATATGGAAATTCTGGACCTTTGCATTTCTCCCTCCGCCCACTGGCCAATCTGATGACCCCCAGCCATCCATCAGTCAACAAATATGTACTGTGCAAAAGTACAGAAATACAGGAACTAATGGTCCGGGGAGGCAGGACTTCATTCATTTGAGCATTCAGTGTCCTCACCTCTTTGTAGGATGACATGATTCTCTCGATGGCGTCGGCTCCCGAGGCCAAGAGGTTGCGTGCGGTGGTGAAAGCCTCCGTTCTCTCGCTCACCATCAAATGAGGCTTACCATCTGTACTTTCTACAGGGCGGGATAGATAGACAGATGTAAGGTGAAAGGTGTGTGTGTGTGGGGGGGTAAGATACCAATCATAATAACAGGTCACGTTGATTCCTGAAATACCAGCAGAAACATCTTGACTTGACAAACCCACAATCTGAAATCTGAGCCTAAAATGGAATGAAACCTCTGTTGGGGCCTCCTGATTACCATACGTATGTTATTGTGTGCATTCATGTGCCTGCCGTGTGTGAATTGTGTTACCATGTAGACGGTTCATCAGTAAGGACAGTAGTAGTAACGGAGACAGGTCGAGCGAACAAAGACCCTCAGACGGACTTAGCTTTGTTTTTATGCAACAGAAATGCCATCGGGGATGAGTGGGAGGCAGCTACTTCTCACACATGCTAATCAGCCTGTGAGAGGAGGGAGAAGTACCGCTTGCTTTGATAATGCTAATTGACCTCATGTGTCTTGTGGAAATGTACTTAAACCATACAGTCAAACAGGCCTTTAGGCACATAATGGCAGTTAGAAAGAGCTCAGGTTGGCAACACACCACATCGTGACAGACGAAGAGAGGCATGGGACGATCAAGTAGAATAGTATAGAACCCAAATAAGCAACAAGACCAAACAGACGTCTGATGTGTTTTCATTCAGATGCATGTAGTGTCACAGCAGGACCTCTGTACCTTTCTTATCAGCGAAGCCGGTGGCTGTGATGATGGGCACCGCCACCATGACCAGGCCGCTGCTGCTCCACACATACTTCATCAGAAACTGCTCGATCATGATGTACCACAGGCGTTTGGACAGGATCAGGTTCATCTGGTCCGCCAGGGCCCGGTAGCACTTCTGCAGCTGATGCATCTCCACCTGTGAGGAAGAGCACATGCATGTCTATGGCAGTGTGATGAGGAGGAGGGGGACAATAACACTGGTGTTTACGTGTAATGACACATTCATTTGGTTATAAAATCCGGATCTTACATGTTTATTGATGTTGGGATATGTTTGGAGCTATTATGCACATGTAATATCTTATCTTTATAGTATGTCGCACTACATGCTGCTGTATATCATATATACACGTGCATGCTGTAGTTATATTGCCAGATGCAATTACATTACATTACATTACATTACGATCATTTGGCAGACGCTTTTATCCAAAGCGACTTACATTACATTACCACCCTTCGCAGAGGGGGGAGCAATTGAGGGTTCGGTGCCTTGCTCAGGGGCACCTCGGCTTCCGCTTGGGAACCGGCGACCCTCCGGTTCCCAAGCGGAAGCACTACCCACTGAGCCACTGCCTCCCAATGCAATGTACTTAGTATCTGCATGCACGTTTCTATATGGCACTAGTTTGGTGATTTCTCGTTCTAGTTTCATTCTGCACTGTACTGTAACTGTTGCACAGTAATTTCCCTCGGGATAATAAACTTTCATCTTATATTATCATCTTAATCCTGCCCTCCATCCATACCTACAGCGTATCACACACTATATAACGCATGATGGCCACAATGAACTCAAACACAAGTGCTTCGTACCTTGTGTCCCCTGTAGAAAGCTATCTCCTCGGCATTGGCAATGATCCTGGAGTGCACATAGCGCAAGTATCCTTTCCTATGAGCCTCCTCGGCCACCAGCTTGCCAAATTTGGGCGAGCAGGCGCGGAGGACTTTAGCCGTGGCGAACACCACCAGCCCGGCCAGGAGGGTCGGCCCGGAGGCGTTGGCCCCCCTGGAGCGGGCGGTCTGGATCAGCGTGTAGGAGGTCAGCATCACGTCCAGGATGGGCTTGGTGAGGTTGGAGTAGAGGTGGGCCACGGACTGGGAGAACATCATCACGTCCTCGGTGAGAGACTGGTCGGGGTTGGCCAGCCTCCCGTCCATGTTGCTGACTTTGTAGTAGGTCTGATCGGTGAAGTAGGTCCGGTACGCGTGGTTCACCAGGCGGGTGCGAAAGGCCAGAGCCAGTTTGCACTCGAGGTACCGGATGGCGCTGTTGACGAACGTGGCCGGGATGGCGATGAGGAGCCATTTGATCAGCTGGATGATGAAGCTCCGGGGTTGCTTCTCCACGATCGTTTTGACAATCTTACCGTCCAAGCTTGCCACATAAATAGACAGAAACGTCCTGGATATGAGGGCCACCGAGTGCACGGAGAGCAAACCGAGCTCTTTGGACACGAGCCGGGGGAAGAGGATTTTACCAAGTTCCACGATCTGCTTGAAAAATTCAGCATTTACCCCCGGCGATACCTTTTTATGATCCACATCGTTGAATTGCGATTTGGCCAAATGAGAAGATCCGTTTTCCGCCTTTGCAATGGTGGAATTGTTCCTGGTGTCTCTCCGCTTGCAGATCTGCTTGTAGATGATGGGGTACAGTGTTCTGACACCGTAGGCAGCAGCCGCAACAAACGCGGCTCTCTTCAACGCGGCCGTGCGGTCCCATTTTACTTTGGACGCCGCATCGAGGATGTTGGACATTTTTCAAAAATGTTAGTCGTCTTTGAGGAGAATCCTTAGAAAAGCCATGCCCAAAATATCGGAACCGCAGAGACGATCCCCTGAACGTAGCGCAGATGTGAAGCTAGGAAGAGACATCATATTTCGCTACATCCTGTTCTTTTTCAATACTGGATCAAGCGCGACAAAATAAAATTAAACTTCCGGTATGATCGCCGAAATAAAATAAATAATAGGTGGCAATGTTAATAGTTTAATATAGTAACAGTTTATTTTACTTTCCGGTGATAAACATAGCGAAAATGTAGGCGTGACAAACAGTGATGCCGTGTCGTTTTTAGCCTCCTTTACGATTTAAAAGGTGGTCGCGACACGAAAAACTTAACGGTACTGTATATGATACCGTCACTTGCGTGTTTTATTTTCAAACAAAGCTTTGCTGTAGTAATTGATATTGCTTTGTAACAGCTGATTTCCGTCATATGTGATCTCTTTTCATTGGTCGAACCCCGGGAAACTATAATTGGGCTACGTGAGAGGAATTTACTGTAGTTTCGTGTATATTTATATTTATAGAGTTGTTATGACGTTGTAATCTGCGTTCGATATGACTTTATTTGAAATAAACCAAAAATACATGTTTAAGGTTTAAATAAGAATTCTATTCATATTTAAGATTGTGTCGACTGTCCTCGCGCATTTTTGAGCAACAGAGCTAGCTTATAAATCTCACCTAAATTGTTATTTTAAGAAAAGAAATAGTGTCTCCGTTGTTGAATAAACTGCAGCAAACTAAGGAAATTGTAAAATTGGACTGCATTTGAAAATGAACTGGGTTGGAGGTTCGAGGTAAGCTGATAGGGGGACATGTTTGAGAGTTTTAGATAAGTGTTTTGTCATGCTAATGTTTGTTCTATTACAGGAGCCGGTTCGTCATGAAGAATGATGCCAAAAAGCAGAGGGTTAGACGGATCAAAGTGTCATTTCCACCACATTTTCATGAATTTACAAGGAGGTTGTAGTCGCCAATTGTCTCGTTAGGGTTTTTTCTTTGGTATAGGAGTTCTTTGAAAAGAGAAAGATGCAACAGAAATTGAAGAAGATGGGGATTCCTCTGCCAGCTTCTCCACAAGGAACCAGCTCAGGCAGTATGGACCTGGCGATGCTGTTCATAGTCAACCAGATTGCTGTGAAGAAAGAAAAGAAAGGTGAGAAGATGTAGGACGTCAGATCAGACTCAGCAGATGTAGTGACATCATCTATTGGTGTTGATAGAAGGAAGGAACTAATTTCATTAAAATAATAAAGGATAACGTGGTGTCATAGGTTTAAAAAGGTACATGTGGGTTTTCAGATCCACCTAAAGTTGCAGTTCTAAGCCGTTCTAAAGAAGTTGGGGGTCTAAGAAACGAGGCCCTGGTGCTCCCGATGAGCCCCTGCTCTCCATCGCGACTCAGCCTGATGGAGAGCCAGCCGCACAGCAGGTAGAGCAGGGGTTGCGGGTGCTCTTCCCCCTCCACATCCCGTCGACTCTATTCTTATTCTATTTGAACACGTTGATGATCACGTTGATTCTGCTCTTTTTTACTGCAACATCTCCAGTGTCCATGTATCAAGAAAGAGAAAGCAGTGTATCCCACAATGGTTCAAGTGTCCACAAGTTAGTCATTTTAGGGGTTCATTGGCTCAGGGGTTCTGAGGGAAATTTGAGAAGAAAACACATGGATTTGTTTCTTTCCCCTCAGCTGTCACCAGTGCTGGAGTCTGCTTTCTCAGACAACAGCGCGCCTGACTACCTGCCAGCCAAAGCCGACACCCTCAGCCCCTTCTCCTCAACCTCATCAGCCTCCTCAGGCCAAGGTGTTGGAGCAAAACACAGAAACACAATGCCAAAGTGATTGTATATTGTTGGCAAGCAATGTTTACCTGTTGCTTGGTGGTTACTCGTGCATGTTTACGTTATACAGTCCCTATTTATGCTCCTCAGGCGTATTACCACTGCAGGCCAATTTCCAACAGAGAGGCCAGACACAGTCGCTGCAGCCTCCCCCCCGCTGCTCCCCTCCCCCCTTGGATGTCACAGGGGAGGAACAGCCCAAGGTGACAAAAGGAAATACTGTGTTTGGATGTAAATCCCAATAGTGGACTCTAATGATGTTATTCAATAAATCCATGGCTACGCTTAAATCGACCACAGACCTTGAGTTATTTGACACCTAATGGCTTAAATGTTGCTGATGGTAGAAGCTATGACCATCTGAGTTGGAACCTGCTTTGAAAGGATACTCTGCATATTATATAGCAGACATTTCACTATGATGTCACTCTCTGGCAACTGTTCAAGGTGGTTGATGGTTGTACCCTTAAGTCATAGTGATTTTGTAATGGTTCCACAAAAGGATTTATATATATATTTCTAATACTAAAGCGGCCAAAGAGGAAACAACATGAAGAGATTACAGCCAATGAGAAATGGAAATTATCCTTCATCTCAGTTTATATTTTTGTTGTTAAATTTATAACTTTTTTATGTCACAAGTTTGAACAAATATTTGGCCCACATAAAAAGGTGAGAGCCAAAGATGAACTAAATTCAGTAATGTATATGAGCATTCATAGTTTGGATGACATCACTGTAGTAATGTTGCTTGTTTGGGTGACATCACTGTTGTTTAATTCAGTCTTTAGAGTCAGGCCCTGTTGTAAGCAACGCTGGAACACAGTTCTTTGTCTGCTTGACTTTGTGCTTTAGTGTTTTCTAATTAAACACTTGAAGGAAAGCCAGCTAGTCTCCTCATATCTCTGCTGAAGTGGAAGAGAGACAAACTGTTGCTTACCTCATCGAATACTGTAAGGATGGAGAAGCACAACCAAAGTAACAAGCAAATCCATTTGTGTGTGTTCTGTTATACAAATGATCATCGCTCTATTACATTTGACCTTAAAGAGATCATTTGGTTGTACATTTCCATGCATGCATGCATGCCTCAAGTGAGACGCCAACAACCACAGCAGACTTGCTGTTTTTGTTGTTAAATACAAAACTGGCAAATATTCCTCTTGTCTTCTCTCATCAAATAGTCAAATAATGATAAATAAGTCAGTGTAAGTGTAAAGTCTGTGTCTGTAAGTTGTACGTTTAAGGATCCACTTGAAGATAACGGATGTAAGACAGGTTAGACTTCCAAGCAAACAAAGGTGCAAACAAAGGGGCTGTGCTTCTATAGGGGCATGTTTACACTATGTCATGTATTTGTATATATGATGTCACTCTAATGTTCAATCTGAATTTGTTTCCTTAGTTCTGGCCTTTATCCCAACCCAGAGGTATAACGGACAGGACCCCTTGGTCATGTGGCTCAAACCCACCTCCCTATCAGCTGAAGACACCCGCAGCAGCCCCAGTCCTGTTTGGAAGTCCAGGACCTGGGTGAGTATGCAGTAGATTTCACCTGGATTGTTGTTTTCATCTTTAAGAATCGATTCAGATTTCTTGTACACGCCCATCCTTGATCTGACGGGTCATTTTCTAAACAATTACTTGAAACACCATCTGCTATCACAGTGCCACAGATGCCAGGGACCATGCAGGACACAAAGTCACATTTTCCCTTAACCTACCAGAGGACAATGAGCCCATCTTGGACTGCATTCTTAACCAGCCAGAAGCTGAAAACAATTTGAGGAGGAAGTCTTTAGTGGCTTTAGCAGTAAAGAATATAACGGGGAAGGTAGTCCAGCCAGTCCAGCACATCACTAGGAAACTGATAATAAATGCAATGATCTGTTCAGACATCAGGTTAATGTTACATTTAATTGCAGCTTTTTATGATGGGAGAGTGAAATCAAAGATATATGTCGAAGCTCAAACGTCAGTTGGATCTTCAAGACTGCTGTGGGTATCGAGAATTAGATTTCGTCAAACAAAAAAACACATTTACCTTACAATAATTGAGCATTTCTCCCTTTCCTTACAGAATTGACCCTTACTCACAGTGCAGTGGCGCTGAGGTAAGCTCTACCAGATATTTAAAATATCAGGATTTTACTGCCACCTTGTGGTGATGTTTATAATTGCTATAAAAGCTCATTCTTGGCTTCTTGGCCAAATGCACTGAAACCAATCGTTGTAAGTTTCCTCATTATCTCCAATGAAGGCATCCATTCATTGTCATTCATGTGTGATCAAAAACACAATAAACTGACTACATGTTTTTTTTCTAAGCATGTCAACAACTCTGGTCCCATGGGTGCATGTGAATACTCAACCAGTTACTCTACTTACTACAGAGAAAGTTACTTAAGTTCAGATGTCAGTGCTGTGAGTTAAGTTTTGACCTTTTTGTTTTATCGTCATCATGTTAACACCTGTCAACACCAAGCAGATGGGACTAAGGCTAAGCATTTGACATTAACTCCAATGTCCCGTCTGTTGGACAGCTTAGAGCCTTAGACAACTGTAAATATTTACACTCATATGCGCCAATTACTACTGGTCTGATTTGCCATATTTGTCTTAAATTCTTGCTTCTCTGTATGTTAGGATGAGGAATGCTGCCAGCCATGTGTCAGTACTCCCTGTATAATCAAGGACCAAGCCTGTCATGGAGACACTCTAACACAAGACGCACAGCAGAGCGCTAAACAAAGCTACAAACAGATAACCCCATACATAAAATCCCAAATAAGTTCCGGACATGATCAGAGATTTATGGAAAATATGTCAATGCCAGAGTGTGGAGGTAATGACAAGCAGACAGGAAGCAGCACACGTCAGCCAGCTTCTCACTCTTTGCCTCAGTCTGACAGCTCAGAGCTCCCACAATGCAAGAGAACATCCAGCGGAACTCAGGAAGCCGGAACTCAGACAGCTGACATCCCGGCGCGGCAGACATGTGATGCCTCGATGCAGTGCAGCTTGATATCAGACAGCGAAAGCAAAACCTACAACTTCAACTTGCTCCTTCCACCTGTTGACCATTCAGTACCGCCTTCAACCACAGGGAGGCATCCTGATTCCAGTGATGCTGTTGCAGAATCAGATCCTCACAGAGCTCCAACATCCAGCCTGAGGAGTGGAGGGAAGCAGAGCCCAGCCAAGAAGAAACACACGGCTGAACACCTGCCAGGCAGCAGCTTCGTAAACAAACAACCTGCTGACAGAAGTGACAGCAGAACAATCCAAAGGAAACACGTTAACTTCTTTCTGGATGGGCCGTGCACCACCGATGGCCGAGGTATCATGGAAGTCATAGATTCAGTGAACATTTAGAGAAACTATTCACATACAGATTTACTGGATTTGACACTTGGTCTATCCTCCTGAGAGCTGGACGTTTATTTTGTACGCATTTTTAATTTCTCCTGGCTATTTGGGATTAGTGGGACCTAATAAGTATGAACCAAAACATGTGAAGCGAGTAGAACACATTTCTTTCTTTCTGCTTTGTTTTCTTGTGACCCAAAGTGGTATTTATACCTCTAGGGGGCAGTGAGGTCAGGTTTAAGTTGAGCACAATGATGTGTAAGGCGAAGGGAAAGAAAAATGTAATGTCCCCATATGAGGACGTCGGGTCTCAGTAAGATATGAGATTGTTGCCTACACATGAGATGGTTCACTGGTGAGATAGTTCAACTATACCTATTATATTGTCTTAAAGTGAAAAGAACAGATTTCACTGATAAGGAAAAGAATGATTGATTTAACTATTTCAAGTTTTATTTTGTTAATCATACCAGTTATCCCGCTATGTCTTCTTTGTCGCCCAGGATTGGGTAAGCAGGACAGACAGAGCAGTGATGAGAGAAACGCGCCTGTGATGAAAGCCCACTCAGATGAGGAGAGGAAGGAGGTCACATCTGGCAGCAAAGTTAACACACTTGCTAAAGAGGCTGACACACTCCAGGAAATAGCCGACATTTTGCTCATGCTGAAGCAGAGAAAGAAGGAGGGGTGATAATGAAGGAAGGTAAATGGATGACAGCAGCAGGAGGAGGAAAATAGAACTGTCTTTAGATACATGAACCAAAGCATTCCTCACGTTTCTTCTTCATGTTTTGACACAGTGGAATAAATGTCCAGAAGCGTTGCTCTGATTCATAGGTTTATTTCTCTCCATATACATATTCAAGTGTTCAGATCTCATGAAGATACTCATTTTTATAGAATATAAACTCTAGCAAAACATTTACAGCTTGAACAATAAACAATATACTATGCAACACTCTTTTTTTTTTATTTGTGTTTTTGTATTTCCTCGTAAACTGTGGAATCACATGTAACTGCTTCACATAGAAAAAAACAAATTGAAAGTGTTTCACCATAAGTATACGTTAGACATTAAATGTCCCCAGCTGGAGGAGGACGCTTTAAACAACAGGATGTTAAGGGCTGAACATCGCTTTATCTTTAAACAAATTGCAGCAAAAAAAGTAACAATCACGTTTAATATTTGGTTGACACAATGTTTCTTTACATAATTGGTGTGAAGGAGCTTTTACCTGCCAGGGTTGCGAAAAAACTTTTAGTACAAAACTAATTTGTGTCGCTCAAACACCTCATCTTGGATTAATATAGAAGATAAAAATAAAATACTTTCTCATTTAGAATTGTTGTTATAACCTCCTTTCCTCTTAGTAAACTCAAAAACAAATGCTACGTTAGAACTGCTCATCTGGGGAAGAGACTTAACTAAACAGGGTTCATCTTCTGTGGAGGCTTCCATCAGCACATTGATTCAAAGGACCACACAAGAGATTTGTACAACTACAAATCTATCACTTTTGACATTATTGTCAATCATTTTCAAAAGCATACACCTCTTTTACAGAATTGCTTTCATGCTAGTGTGTGATATGCTGATCTGCTGCTAACCGTAAAGCTCCACGGGACTGACTTGAAATGAATGTCCTTCCATCTAGGTTGCCATTTGTTTCAATTCAGTCATTGCAGAATGAGAATCACCTTGTAGGGACTAGACACTTGCTTGTAATCGATCAATATTAGTCGCTCATTTGGTAAAAATGGTCACTGTCAAGGTAGATAAGTGGTAAATTCATTCAGAAGGAAATGGAGGGATGCCAGTTGCTTCAAGTTTATTCTCATCCCTTGCTGAAGTGAATGGAAAGGAATGGCCACCATGAAGGCTCAGTCTAAACTTGTGCTTTAGAAAATGATCAACTTTAATGTTAAATTGTAATATATATTTGAAAAAAAGTCAGGCGTAACATTGAAAACATCAATATAGTCATTTAAAGCTAGATTAGGGAAATCCACATCTCCTTGTTTGAAAGAATAATCTTGTTAAAAGTCTATTTAATGCCTTTTGTAGTGACTTATAATTTCCATAGGTATCCTTAGCTAAGTGCAACACCTCAAAAATACCAAAAATATCACAATACTTGATACAAATACTTGTTGTGGGTTGCGGGTTGCTTCTGCATGTGACTGCATGTGCTATGTTCTAAACCTTTAGTCCAGACCTTGAGCCCAGTAGCAGCACTGCATCATTTTACCTGATTGATTACCACATTTCTGGTACTATTACTTTGCTTTGTACTTGGCAAATACATTTTGCTACACAGAAATCTACGCGTATTTGACTGACAGGGTGTAACCTCACACAGTTTTACAATTATTTTTTTTTTTACAAAACAATGGCAAATCACGCTAAAGCCTACTCCTCAACTTTAGGACACAAGAACCATATAAATGATATGCTCTGCAATTTGTACATAAGGCTATGGAGGAAGACAAAAATCAAAACACATGATAGTAAAATAAATAATATTCCATCACATCTGTACACAGGAAATAAAAAAGAAGCCATGCCAACCATTTAAAATGATATCATACACACGTGTTCACATCAGGAAATGGAACTGAAATGTTAGGCAGCTTCCACTACATGTAGAATAGACTAGTGGTGGTCATTGGTATTACACATAAAATCCAGAAATTTACTCTCCATAGATTTAAGTTCAAAACAGTAACTTATACGGGCACAAAGATAAGAACTACAGGAAAAAAATGTATGCTGAAGCAATCAATCATCTGTTCTGATGTTGTTTTCGTCAACAAAAATCCAATAGTGCTACTACAGTGATGAGAAATTCTGTTTAGGCACCTACTGACAATACTAAAATTGTACAATCTACATCTCTGGTGTTTCCATTGCATCAAAAGAACAGGACCAACACTGAGTAAGAAGGGTCGTGACACGAGTCCTGACACACTGTGGTGCAATGAGACACAACACTTAACTCAGAGGTGTTTCATATAGAAAGGCATAATGGTACAACAACAACAACAACTGACAAATGTTGCCATGTCAACGCTCTTTATGTTGGTCTCAGTGAGAACATTCTGAAGTGATTTTGTAGGGTGGCTGGTTTGAGTCATAGCTTTTATGCAGGAACATAAAAAGTATAAATCATAATGTACAAAGTATTAGGGAGGGCTCTATCACAAAGTTGAACCTTTCTAATTGATGGAATTCTCTGCATGACTTCCCTTGTTGTGATAGGTGTAGATGTTAGGAGAAATCAATAGGGTTAATAGCTTTTGACTACATGTAATGAAGAAGGAAGCGCCCCTCACATTTTCTACACGCAGTGTGTGTTCAACAGTTCTATTTCCTGTCCGAATGGCCTCAAAAAAGACTTCAATTGCTGTGGGTAAGAATGTCAACATCAAATCTAGGTAATAATATGTGGCAAAGGCAGTATTGTAGCCTTTCTTGTTAGAGTGGCGCAGGGGAGAGAACTCGGCTTTCCACTAATGCAGGTTAGACGACACGTTTGGTGTCAGTTTACCCTCAATTCAGAAAGTAAAGTGAAAACATTCGTACTACCTCTGCTGAACACATCGTCATTGATTTGTGATGCCTGAATTGACTGAATTGCGGGCGAACTCACTTTTTCCCCCTCCGACTCCCAACCTGATATTGAATGAAAGTGGTTGCAAGAAGGAGAAGCATTAGAGACCCCGCCACCTCTGTTATGGTTCAGCAATCACAAAGCCACTGACACACACAGAGGAAGGTTACCAACGCTGAACCTAGTCCACATCAGATGCGTCGTTGTCCGATAGGTGGTAGTTCGACCCTTTGACCCGGATGTATTCCACCTGCCGCCCCTCGTCTGAATCAGAGGCGCCGCAGGAACAAAGCTGATTTTCGAACAGTGCCTCTATCTCCTCCAGACGACGGCCTTTGGTCTCGGGCAGACAGCCGTAAATGAAGAGGAACCCCAAGAAGGCCATGCTGGAGTAGAGGAAGAAAGCCCCTGAGAGAGAGAGAGAGAGAGAGAGAGAACAAAGACTCACGCTGTCACTACGGACACACACCGAGAATCCAATACTGTTGGGATCAAACATTTTTCACATTTTCAAAGCTGAAATATAGGAATGCAGATTGCAGACATTTAGAGCAGCTATTATTGGACGTCAACATCATATGGATTTCTACAGCTCATGATGCACTGAAACGTAGAGAGACATTATGTTTTATCTGTTTTCATACACAGATGTGTTCGCTCTCTGCTTTGACACTTATCATTCCTGGCAAATCAATTGTGTAAACCTAAAATGGCTGCAGGACTGGATAGATCATTACGCCGCTGCATGTCGGGATGCCTCCGCAATCACAGTTGAGGGATCGATTAGCAAGCGCCGCGAAAGGTCACTTCCTTCCTATCTGGCAAAAACTTGCTGTTGAGCCACACCGGCTTCAGACGTGTGAGAAAGAGTGAGGAAGACGAAGGTTGGCGACGCCTCGGGGTGTCGATCAGCTGTTACGAGCTTCCCGGTGTCGACGTAAAGTTTTAGATCTGCTGGCAGGTTGCATGAGGGCTGAATGAGGACTGACAGCATTGATGGAGGCAGCAGCTGCTCCTCACAAGAGCTTCTATTGGAATTAATAACGACATCAGATAGAACACAGGAAATGACTTGTTGATTCAGAGGCATCAAGGAGGAAATGAAGCCTTTTAGCAACAAGTGTGGATACAAGGTGAAGAGTATTCATCAACATTTGGCTATTTTGCAACACATTGCCTAGTGATGAGAGCCTCTTCATCTTCTATCTGACGATCTCTCAAACCTTCCATGTTATGATTCCTGTAGTTTATAATTACATCACGTGTTCAGGGGCTAAAACAAATAAATGTATTCCTGTATTATACCATCTTTGCACACTTGTAGGTTGTCTGTAATAGATTGTTAAAAAAACACTAAACACACCGTAATAGGTCAGATACTGAGCCATGTGGAGGAAAGTGAGGGACACCAGGATGTTGAAGGTCCAGTTGACTCCAGCTGAACATGCGTTTCCTGTGCTCCTCGCCCACAGAGGATAGATCTCTGAGTTGATGGTCCATGGCATTGGACCCATACCTGAGAGAGAGAGAGAGAGAGAGAGAGAGAGAGAGAGGGAGAGAGAGAGAGAGGGCGAGGGAGAGAGAGGGAGTTCAAACACATTATACACTATCGTTTGCTGGACGTGAGCTAGTGGACAGACACAGAGACAGTCCGTCTTACCTGGAGCGAAAGCCGCCAGGTAGGCCACCAGGCCCAGTAACACCAGCCAGGAGTAAGAGGTGGGACAGTAGTTGAAAGCCCAGTAGATCTGCTCTCTCGCCTGGCTGGAGTTAGAGCATCTGAAACCGGTAGAGTGTGTGATTTAGATGTATAAATAAGACTCAATTCATAGAAAATGTGATCAAGTTGTTAAGAGGTTTATAAAGCAACACGTAGTTATAAATAGGATCAATCATCGATCATACTATGAGTAATCTTTCTCCACAGATGAGAGTGAGAGACAGCAGCCAGCATCTAAATGTCTCTCAACCAGCAGCTGCTTAGTTCAGCCCCAACCTCCGCCTCATCCTGTGACTCACCTGCCCCACGCCGCCTGCTCAGTGGAGGCCTTATTGACTGACACGCAGGAGGAGGCGACCAGCTCAGAGCCGTTCTCACGGTAACAGAAACCACATCCTGGATCCAGCATGCACGGCTCGCACAGCCTGCGAAAGCAACACAGCGGACACAACAACCTTGACCTGCAATATCACTGAAAGAAAGAATAACGTACCAAACACTCTTTTTCCAATAAAAAGGAAGGGATGAGTCAAAATGATGTCTTGTGTCACACTGATTGCTATCTATGTTGAATGAAATCCTGTTGTCTTGAGCTAAAGTTCATTTAAAGAGCAGTCCACACACAAATGAACCCTTACACACGTTCATATTTCCATACAGATGTCTCAGGTTTGTTGTTTGATTTGATCTAGCAGGAGCTGCACATGATGTTTTTGTGCTTCAGTGCTCTATATTTGCTTTGTGTTCTGTGCTGTATTCTCTCTACATGCGGCAATAATATTATACACTGCGGTGAGCTCAAATATAACCATCTGTTATCACCCGGGAGAAACAATACTCTGAGAATCAATACACAAAAGGAGGCGGGAAGCTAAACTTACAATTGGAACAAAGAATTGTGAAGACTGAACCTCGGGGCTTTTTTCAATTCCTAAGTAAGTAAACAAGTAGCGAGTTCATCCTTCACCGGGACGTCCCATTCAGCTGGAGCGTAGGAGGCTGCAGTGTTCTCATGATGAGGAGAAAACGTGTGGGCTGGTTTGTGGAGTAGAATGAACTCACACCAAAGCCACTACAGTGCGGTAAAAGCACTCATCTTCTCAAATTACATCTGTGTTTGTGTTTCTGGGTGTGCGCGTGTGGCAGGGATGTGTGTTGTCAAGGTGTGTGGGTGTTGGGCCAGTGAGTGTGTGTGTACGTGTGTGTTGTTCTGATGGAAGAGCAGCGTTACAGATTCTCAGTCTGCGCAAGTGAGAGCAAAGTGGGACAGAGTGTCGATGCCATCATGAAATCAAACTCTCTCACTCTCTCTCTTTCTCTCTCTCTCTCTCTCTCTCTCTCTCTCTCTCTCTCTCTCTCTCTCTCTCTCTCTCTCTCTCTCTCTGTGTCCCATCAAACTCAAACATAATTCAATCACCTTCAAGGTCTCATTTTGGTGTGTTTGCAACCTCAAGCTACAAATAATTTATTTGTTTTAATGACTTTATTGAAAAATCTCAATTGTGTCATCAGCCGTTTTAATGGCTTTATTTTGTTTGCGACACAAGTGTGTTTCAGGCAGATGGAGCTTTCCCATGACACAAAATGTCATTATCACTTTTCTGCCAGTGTCCCTGGCGCCACATTCGCAGCAAACCCTTGTGCTTTTGTATCAAATTGTGTGATCGTTGTGTGAATCAAATGAAAGGTTAGAAGTGTTGATTAGAGACCAGTTTGACTTTCTTCATTTACTCACACAGTCAATGTCTGGAATCCCTCACTAAGGAGTCTAATGTGGAGAGAATATTCTTCCTTTTAATCAAATCAAAACTTGTAGAAAGTACAGCATGAGCGTCTGTATGGCTGTAAAAGCTCTATCGCTCTGCTTTCATTTCATTTCATTCATCCACACTTGTGCTCAGTGGTAAAGCCACAAAAACAACACAGCCCACTTGGGAGGAAAATCAAATCTCCTTGACTTATTTCTTATCAAAACTCTAAAAACCTCTCCTCAGGACGGCAGCTTAGAGTTAGAGGTCATTCCAGCACACACAGATCTGCTTGGCGAATCAATTTCAGGAACTGTTGCGCTTTAATATACGTACGTAACGCAGCTCCCCGGGATTTGAAAAGTGATCGTGCTGGGATAGGCGAGTCATTTGTGTTTATGAGTCATAAGGTTAGATGATTAATGCTTGTTATAACACCTGACGTGTTGGCTCTCCAGCAGCTGGGGGTCCGTTCCTGCAAAATGAACCGTGGTGTGTGTGTGTGTGTGTGTGTGTGTGTGTGTGTGTGTGTGTGTGTGTGTTTGTGTGTGTGTGTGTGTGTGTGTGTGTGTGTGTGTGTGTGTGTGTGTGTGTGTGCGCGTGTGTGTGAGTGTGTATACTCACGGGTACTTGGAGCAGGTGGAGTTGGCCATAGAGGGGTCCAGCGGGTGGAGGGTGACGGGGGGGCTGTGCTGAGCAGACAACAGAAAGCCAACGGCCAGCAGAGCCAAGCTGAGACTCGTGCCTGCACGGGGAACACATTCAGCTGAGCGTTAAAGGTCTTGAAACCAAAACTGGAGTCAGTCAGAACACATTTTGCTATATATGAGAGTGTCCAATAAAACAAAAATCATCACTCAATCAATGTTGCAATTGTTTTCAGCTTCCACGCCAATTTTTATTCTTAAGTAATACACTTAACTATCGCAAATTTCCAATCTGGCACCCAAAAAGAAGCATTTCTGCCCCTCTGGCACTGTAAAGCAAAGCAATAATGTAATGGCAGCATTGCTCTTGACCTCATCATTGGTTTCTTACCCACAATGCTCCACAAGGTGAGCTTCCGGCGTCCCACCCGCTCCACCAGCCAGACTCCCAGCAGGGTGAACAGGAAGTTGGTGAGGGTGGCAATTCCGGCGAGCCAGATCGCCAACCTGTCATCCCGCACCCCTGACATCTGCAGGATGGTGGCGCTGTAGTACCTACAGGACACACAGACACACAGAGAGGATGGTGGGACAAACAAAGCTTACATTACTCTCTTTCTTTCTTTACTTGACATATTTCACTGAAAAGTCATATTTCCTGCTCTGATACGACACTAATAGAAAGCAACAGGAACATATTTGTAAGAAAATGCAAATTAGCTCCTAATTACTTCCTTTAAGTAACAAAATAAGAAAAACCCCAACATATTCTTTTAAACTGGGATCCTCTCATGTTTCCAGTGAATTTCTAAACAGATAAGATCATTAATCACTCCAAGACAACAAACCAACCGCAGCCTCTTCTCTTCTGAAGAGCCAATCACAGCCTCTCAACTTAAGTACCAGCCACGCATTCATAGACTCTCTCTCTCTCTCTCTATCTCTCTCCCTCTTGCTCTCTAATTATTCATGCAACTCTTCCGCCTTGTTGCTCCACTTAGGCAGATTACCTCCAATGATCATCAATGAGAGTCTAACCGGCCTCCAAACAACACCTGCACGAGCCCATTTACTACTTGACATTGATGATATTGTGTCACTGAGTGGGTGGAAACGCACACACATACACACACATGCACAGGCACACACACACACACTTTACTACTTTTAGCTGGGGCTGTAGTCTATCGTACACATTTACACATACTGTACATAGGCTCTGTACTTGCAGTTAAAACACACATTAAGTTGATCAAACCTCCATACCCCTGAGAGAATGTAACACAATTCAAACACAGATGCAGAAGAACTAATATTCATTTAAGACAAAAGACAAAATAAATAAATAAATCTCTCCAGCATTGCCTGCCTCTTTGTCTCTGCGGGGAACTTGGAATTAGCACTTAAAAGAACCATTATCCCTCCCCCACGTTTTTTTTTTCCCCCCAAAACACCAACATTCTGTTGAGCCATTTGCATAAAATCACTTTTTCAGGCAGAACTTTACAATTTTTTAGAGGGCATGAAACTCAGCTTGACCTCTGCATAACACAACTAGGCCCAAGGATGATAAAAGTCGTACATTGCCTCATTATTTCTCTGCAAAGTCAGATATGCACTGCAAATGTACACACACACACACTCAGAAACAAACACACACACACACACACACACACATGCACGCGCGCAAATGAAACAAGCTGGTTTTAGAGCACCAGCAGGAGTAAAAGAGCTATTTATTTCTCAGCAGTGCCGGCCTGCTGTGTTCCATCTCCGGCCCTGCATCTTCCTGATTACACACACACACACCCACACCATCTTCCGACTAGAATCTTACTATGAATAACGCAAAAGTGATCGTTTTGTCCCAGCTGTGCCGAGAAGTGCATTTTGCAGGCAAAAAATGTTAAAAGCATCTCAGGAAGGGCATTTTGGGCTGGAAAAGGCATCAGCAGTGTTAAAGGAGTGAACCTGAGGGGGTTAAATCTCGATAAGTATGATTTTCCCATCATCTGCACCAGTGTGCCTTTTTTTCCAGGGTGTTAAGGCTCAGAGGGCCTCAGAGCTTGTTGCTTGGTGCGAATTAAGTCCTTTTGACGGCTTTGAGGGAAAGGAAGGCTTTGAGAAAAACAAGAGATCAATTAGTTGGCGCGAGAGATCGATGGAGAACTGCTGCTCTCGACTCGGCCCCGTAGCGAAAGGCTCTTCTTTGATAAGGAGAAATCAATTGCGCAGTCAGAATTCTGCTTTGTATTCGCCATTCGTCATCACCTTAATTATCAGCATCAACCTTTATTCATCCGAGCCCGTCTCACCAAGATCAGAAGACTCCTGGTGACTATTTTAGAGACAAACACGGCCGAGTAAATACGGTAAATACACAAACAGATGCAGAGGAATCTGAGTGTGGGACATTAAAGTGTAAAAGCGAAAACTCCTTCCCTGCTTCCCTCCTAATAACTGTGAAGGAGCAAGAGAAAGACAAGGAAATCGGTTTTTGAAGTCTTTTCACCATGGCAACTAGCTTTAATAAGAGGGTGTCAGAGGGGGGTCAGAGGTGAGCCAAGACTTGCTTTGGTCCAATTACCGGCACGACTGGGATCTGGAGAGAAGAGAACTTAGCCGTTACTCTGTACTGCAGCGACTCGGTGAACTGCGCTGATGAGACGACAATGGGTGTTTGAATTTTGATGCGGTGAGATTCAGTATTTCACGGCGTCTTTGAAATACCGAAGCTTTGATGGGACGGGACTCTTTCCTGGACTTCAGTCTGCCCAAAAAAAAAGAAATGTGATTATTAGATCCTCGGCTGGAGAGGAAGGCATGTTTAATCAGTGAGCTGAGAGCTTCCACGCCGAGTCTGCACTTCACAAAAGATATGCCACTGAGGAAGACGAAGAAAGGGCGCATAGCTGTCGAGGAAGGTCGTGACCCACTTGGTTATAACTCAGGGGAAGATTCTCCATAACACACTCACGCACACACACATCCTTATTTATTTCTTCGTGTAGGTGGATGTGTGTTTGAGTCTAACAACAGAAAACATCACATTCAAAAGTAGATCCTGACCTGATCATTGAGGTCAGAACTGATGCTGGGTAAAAAAGACTAAACAAACAATAACAACATGTTCAACTTGATTTACAAGAGTTGAAAAGGTACAATCACTGTTGAAATATGAAGCAAAGACACTTATTAATATTTATATCAATTATTATAAAATAAAATGATTCAAAGCATTTTGAAACAAAAGCAAATTACAAAAGCAAAATATTCTCCAAAAAATGTGTGAACAACCGAATAGACTTCCTAATATGTTGGTCTTGATAGACTCAAAGAAAGAAGAGAAGCTTGTATCACCACACTCAAACACACACACACACACACACCACAGTGCACACATACCGCACTACTCGCAATTTTCAGCGAGATCACACTTTCATTCTGAGTTCACCATCATTACAACGAGCCGGTAATAACAGGTGGCAAAGGTCGCTGCCACGGCAACCCGACAATGTTCCAGAGCGCCGGTATTCCGGCAAAGTCATTTAAGATTGATTAGCGAGACCTGACCACGCTGAAAGCTCTTTCGGCCTCTGAATATGTGTGTGTATGTGTGTGTGTGGGGGGGGGGATGAAATCAGCCGATCAATTAGTGATCAGTGTGTCACATTAGAGGCTGCATTAGAAGCCCGAACGTGAACGGCATATTAAACACCGAACCGGCGAGTCAAGCTGCTTTGAACTGCGAGTGCTCGTCACACACACATTAGCCGGGAATCATTTCTAGCTGAGAAAATGGTAAAATAATTGGGTTGCATAAAACATGATGTTATTAGGACTCTGCTCGCTTTGTACCAACTTGCAAATCGCTGCGTCTGTGTGTTGCGTAAGGCGGCTTCGTCTCGGTTTATGTACTGCTGAGGAAGGAACAAAAAGGAAATCTACTCTTCACTCCCTTTTCATTGCCTACGTACAGCAAACACACACACACACACACACACACACACACACACACACACACACACACACACACACACACACACACACACACACATACACACACACACACACACACGCACACACACACACACGAGCCGCCCCAAATACACACCCGTGGGCCCTGCGGGTGCGATCTGGCCGTGACCCCTCATGTCTGGAAATGGAAACACGCATCCGCGGTTCGATCGGCACTTCTGCTTCATCACATTAAAGGAGGGCGACGCCACAGATATCAAGCGAGGGCGAGAGAGGAAGAAGAGCGGAGGAGTGTGGCATACACACACTCTTCCCCTGCATACATTTATGCATCCATATTTGTCCTTGTGTGTCATCACCTTGTCAGGGAGTCATTTACACCCAACGGCAGCTAAACGTGGAACACATCAATCTGTCCAGTAAGTGTGTGTGCGCGTACTTACTCCTGTCAAAGTCTAGTTTACACACTGTCTTACATTAGGATGGTAATGTATGGAATCTACCTGCCATCTCTCCTCTTCTTGCTGTTCTTCATCCGTTTCCCATGTGGCAGCGATGCCGTTGACTCATGCCTGACATTTCCTGACACATTTACCGGACTGTCGCCTCGCTCTTCATCGTGGAATTTGCACGTCTTTGCCCTTTAATGACAAACCGCGACAGTGTGATCACAGTTCGACTTCCTCCCTCAGAAAGCCATTAAGTTGTACGTGTGTGTGAGCGTGTGTCGGTGAAAAGAAGAAAAATGCTGTAACAGAGTGAAACTTATTGACACAGCACTGATCTAATTATGTAACTTAATAGTATGGATTCAGAGGGAGTCAGAGACAGAAGGAGGGATCAACTGTAAGACGGCAGCGGCAGAGAGGGAGCGAGAGAGAGAGGGAGAGAGAGTGAGCGAATAAACAGGTGTGTGAGTGGGTGCAAATGAACTGGAGACAGAGTAAGATAGTAAGCGATGAGGTGTGAGAGCGGAAGAGAACAGAAGGAGAGAGAGTGAGAGCGCGCGAGAGAGAGAGAGAGAGAGAGACAGAGAGGGAAGGGAGAGGAAATGAGGAGAGGAACCAAAAGGTGAGAAGAGGGAGAATGCTTGGCCGAAGACAGTGGAGGAGGAGAGAGGATGGTGTGAACAAACAAATGGACAGGGAGAGAGAGGGAGGGAGAGAGGGGGGGGGAGAGAGAGAGAGAGAGAGAGAGAGAGAGAGAGAGAGAGAGAGAGAGAGAGGGAGGGAGAGAGAGATATTCCCAGAGGAGCTGACCTATTTTTCAAATGAATGCATACAAACACGCGGCCCCACATTTACGCTTTGGAACAAACGTGCTCAGCCAAAAATGGCAGCACACTGGATGCTCAGAATCAGAACCGCACACACACACACCATCATCATCACCATCATCATCATCATAGGCAACACTCGCAGATGTCTGTCATCATCACAAAAAACACTTTGCTCTGCCTGGCTGAACCCAAATCGAATGACAAAATGGCCAAATGGAGCAAAAATAAAAAATTACGCAACAATGACAACAACACCAGCGTGTAGTTATGAGACTGTATAGATCCATTACAGCTCATCAGTAATATTGGTAATACAAATCTGCTTCTCAGTGATTTGGGACATCTATTTTGAAAATGTCACAACGCTGAAATGTATAAAGACGGTATTGAACCATATTAGGCTATAAAAACATAGCACAAATGCATCATTTAGTGGTAAAATTAGTTACTTCGGTTTATTTCTGTGTCCAAAACTCATTAAAAAGATGTAAAACAACACAATACGTGCACCAGTCTCCAACCTGTTTCACCTTGCTACACTGTGCCATTAGTACACTGTGTTACACTGCGCTTTGCAAATGTCAGAACGCAACCCACTGTGTGTGTGTGTGTGTGTGTGTGTGTACCTGAGTGTGTTAAAAATGTTACACACAAAACCCACAGCATGCACATAGACAACCAGGATTTAAAGAGTTCTGGCTGTGACTCCATTAGAAGCGGTGCAGCAGGTTGGCATGATTAAGCTTAAAAACACAGAATCGCACACACACATTTCTGGCTTTTCTCTCTAACACAAACACGCAGCGCACAGTGGGTTTAGCCAGCTTGATTCACAGGCACTGCCAGCAGAGTGGCCATGTAATAACTGGCGTTTCGTGACATTTTCAACATGACATTTGTCTGCGCGACCATCTGTGAGATCCAACTGGCCAGTGTCAACAACAAACAGCCTCACAACACACAGACATGTATCGGATCGTATTGTGCCGTGCTGTATCAAAGCGTATTGTGCCTTGTCGAGTGTATTGTATTGTATATAATCCCATCTCATCTTGTATTGTCTTGTATCGCAACATCTTGTCTATTCTTGTATCGCAACGTCTCGATCGTATCGTATCGTATCGTATCGTTACGTATCGTTACGTATCGTCCCGTCTCGTCTCGTCTCATAATGTCTTGTATCGTATCGCAACTTCTCGTCTCGAATTTTATCGAATCGCATCACGCATTCTTTTATGGCATTGCAAAGTATTGTGCTGTTTTTTATCGTATCCTATCGTGCCGTATCATTCCATGCTGTCTCCTGCTGTCTCGTGCCGTACGGTATTGTGCCATATTGTATTGTATCGTGCTGTATTGTACTGTATTGTGCCGTGCCATATCTTATCGTGTATCATATTGTATAGCATTGGGCCCTGCTGTATCCTGGCGTATTGTGCCGTAGTTGAAGACATGCAAGCCGTTCTACATCTATCTAGATTGCTGGTTTTATAAACGCTAACCCTGAAATGAGATGTTTTGATGCACCTATGGGGACCTATTACCAGTGATCCTGGATGACCTCGTTGTTCGTGTTGTCCTCTTCATCAACGGATGAATTATGCATCTGCCTGACAGAGGTGCAATTTGCGACTCATGAAACCAGGGGAAGGCGGTCAGAGGATCAGACGAAGCCCAATTTAACCAAATTCACCCCAAATAGTCATTACAATCATCCACTGCACTGGCAAACAGCACACACACTCAGAAACGGGTCAAGGTCGAGCACCGCGGCTGGCAGTAAAGTTCTTCTTCATGCTATATTTATGCTCTCAATTACGTGGTTTGATTTCCCCTTTTTCGTCTCTCTCTCTGTCTCCTTTCCCCCCCTGCACCCTGTCAACACAGTCTGCTGACCTGCCTTGATAGAACACGCACACAGACACACACACACACACACACACACACACACACACACACAGTCCCCACCAGCCCACAGTGACCTTTACATGCTAGATTATGTGGCTAATTGAATCAAAATGATCCCCCGGTTAATGGGGAAGAATGATATCTAATTTGACCCACTGATGCGTCACATTGTTCCGCATTTAGTGACCCAGCGACGGAGAGTAGAGGATGATGAAGAGAGTGTGTGTGTGTGTGTGTGTGTGTGTGTGTGTGTGTGTGTGTGTGTGTGTGTGTGTGTCTGTGAATGTCACTCAAGTTTCTCCAAAAATCCAACATGGAGTCTCCTTTATACTGGATCAATCTAGCAAATTTGGAATACTTTCCATAAAGGGAAGTGCAACCAATAAAATCTGGTCTGGTGTGTGTGTGCATAAGAGTGTGAGTTGTCTGGAATGACCAAAAAAGGATGGAGAAACAGAGAGTCTCACCGGGATATGATAAGAGACAACCATGATTTATTCCACTCCATCAAAGTGTCTTGGCTCAGTCACACCCTGGCTCTATTTTACAGCCTCTTCATCACAATATGCTTTTTCTGTCAGTCTGCCAGCGTCTTTGTATCTCTTTGTTGGGCAATTTCCGACCTCCAGAGATGAACTCACACCGAATGAAGCGAGCGGGAGGAATGTTTTTACTGATTGGCCGATTTGGGGGTTTGAGAGGGGATATGACCCGATAGCCGCAGAGGTCCCCAATGAGTCTCAGAGATGGAACACGTGTTGACTCCCACCACAGCGAGGTGAGGTCGAGCGATACGAGAGGAGAGTGACGTATTGTTTTAGACACCGTTAAACGTGACACACACACACAGCAAAGAGAAAACGCCACCTGTCTAATGGAACAAGCGATGCAGCCTTGACTCATCTGTTGAAATACAAACAAATAAAGCTGCAAACGTCAATAACTAATTTTCTTTCATCTACCTGGTGTCTTGGAGGCAATCTCGCCAAAGAGTTAGTCTCCCTAAAGCGTGAGAGCCTGATGTTTGGTGGCACGCTGGCTTTGATTGCCGTCACACTTGTTCACTCGGCTCGCTTCCGCTTGATCGGCCAAAATGTCCTGCTGATGTGAGTGGTGAACCTATATTCAAAGCTTCAAAACTCCAACTCAGAAACACCTGAACGCCACACCTATGCATTTCAAGCGTATTGATTCTCTGAAGCAGAGCTGCTTCATCCCCAGGGACTCCATTCTTCCTGTGACAGCTGTCTTTGCCTAATGAGTGTTTCTGACTATTAGGAAAACGCTGCTTGTTCTCTCTCTCCCTCTCCCTCTCTCTCTCTCCCTCTCTGTGCGTGTGTGAGAGACTCTTATATATAGTGCATCCCGAGTCAGTAAGGACCAGTGTGTTCTGGTCTGGTTTGTGTATTTCTATGTCAATTCTCCAGCCTCTCTCTCTGCCTCTGTGCCAAGCTGGTGGTTTAATCAGTGGAAGCAGCTGGGTCTGAGTCTCTGAGCCCGTCTGATTTACTGGCTCCCCAGACCTCCTTTATATATCTGGCTGGCTAATAGGGGCTAGCCAGGTAGCCTCGGCACAGAAGACACAAAGCCAGGTCGGGAGACGGACAGGCCGGTAAACTCTGGGTGAAACAAGTTGATGAGTGACAGCCATGTTCGAATACCCAGACAGGTGTCCCAGAAAGACTGAAATGTAGCGCAATGACACGGATAAAACGCAACACGGAGAAAGAGGAAACAAGGGCACGAGAGGAGAATGAGAAGAATTAGAGGGTTAGAAAAGACAAAAGTTGAAGTTTGGATGTCCCAGTTTCTTTCATTTGACATTGTTAAATGGTAGTAGTAGAAGGTTCCCCCCAAAATTAAACAACTTCATGGAATACATGAATTATTATGATTAAAAAGTCACAAAGTAGGATGAAGGTAGAGAAGAGCTGTGTAAACACATTTTGAGTTTGAAATTGAATTATTTTGGATAATTTGGATGTTTGGCAGTGATAACAGTAACATGGAGCCTCCCAGGTTCTGTAGTTAATTTAGTGCAGTGCTTCACAACACTGCTGCATAATTCCCAGTGTCCTCTTCCTGCTTCCTGCTCTGATTAGAAAAATTCACTTCATCAAGACTTGGTGGCAGATCTGGAGGAGGAAAAACAGCCGATTTAGCTCCTGGAGTCTGGGATGTGAATTCAGCACTGTGGTGCTCAAGGACCAAGTATGGAGAGCCACTGGTGTAACCAGGGACAGTTGTGACAGATTCCGTCTGTCACCTGTTTCCAACCGTGGTTATCTGATGGCCACGGGAGATGAAGATGAACGTGGTCAGGAAGGCAGACAGCCCATAGACAAATATCCAGTGAGACAAGAAAGTGGACTGAGAGAACGTTGTGACAGATTCAGAGTGTCAGCCTGTAGAGCACGAGCGCCCTGAAGACAAGCAAACGCAGGACCACAGATAGAGACGCCAATGTGATTCTATTTATGAGGATGTTTTGACCACCTTCCTTCCCTGACCCGAATCCTAATTCTAACCATAAACCCAAATGCTCCATTCCTCCTCCTCCTCCTTTTCCTCCTCTCTCCTTTTTCGTTTTGTACCACATATGTATACATACATTCATGCAGCACATAACACAGGGACAGACCTCACGCATACACAAGTGTGTGCCCACATACATGTGAGTGCACATAGATCTCTCACACACACACACACGTCACAGGCAATTACGCCAGTGCACGTGTGCAAACATCTCAGCCTGTCATGTTACTTTCCACATGTTAAATTATATGTACGCGCACTCACGCATGCACGCACGCACGCACGCACGCACGCACGCACACACACACACACACACACACACACACACACACACACACACAAACACACATGCTCGTGCACACGCGCACACCTATCCTATTGCTCGCACCTCTGGTTGCTAGGCAACAGCACACATCCACAGATTGTTTACAGAGTCTGTAATATAGTTCATCTCAAAGGGGAGGACAGACAGAGACAGATGACACAATGTGTCTCTTCAGACGGAAGGATAAAAGGAATAAAAGAGAAAAGGTAGATCATCTCTTCACAGGCAAGTGGACATAATGTGCAGGCAGGGCGTCGCTCCCTGGTGCACAATGTGTTATGAAAGATGGGAGAAATACTTTGTGATTTAATCCTCTGGTGCTAAAGCAAGTAGATTGCATTGTGCGGTATTGAGCGGGAGGCCGGTGACATAGAGACACATCGTCATCTATCAGTATCGCTTTGATTAACTCTCAGGGTGAAAGCAATAAAAGCCGACTTGAATTTTTCTTTTCATCGGCCCTTCAGTGGCCTTATGATGGAGTGGATTCAGATTTATTGTCACATTAAACGGCAAACGCATGTGACCTTTATTCACACTGATGCATTTGTCTCCATCAGGCTTTTTGAAAGACCACAAGGCCAAAAAGAAACTCACTCACTCTTCCGCTGCATTTGAAGTCGCTCCTCCCACGGGCATCGCAGCCACTTCAAACACACCGCTTGTAAACGCACCCCGAGTCCTACTTTCTTTTGTGACATTGACACTTGTCTCTTTGTCTGAGTGAAACGGTCTACAGACTTACGCCAGGAGGAGGCGCTGCTTCAGAAGCTCCACTTCAAAAGGGAGTTCGAGCTCACAAAAACATCTTTGTAGCCTCCACACACACTGGAAGATAATAAAACCAAGGAAGCCAGACTCACGCTCAGATCTATTCATGTAGCCAAGGTAAATTTGGGCAAAAATACAATTGCTTTTGTTGCTTTATTCACTCATCTTCAGGGTTCTGCACACACAGAAGTCTCAAATGTACCTGACAGCATCACACACGTCACATAAACTGTGACAGATCCCGCTCAGGTGTGTCAGTGTTGAAGTCGCTCAGACCAAAACATCACGGTTACACTTACATGACGGTGTTGATTCCCGAGAGCTGCTGGAACATCTGAAGGCCGCAGCCCACCAGGAGGGCTCGGCGGGTCGGGGCGTAGGTGAGCATGCGCCAGATCACCGGACCATCTGGGGGACACAAGCCAAAACAAACACACACACACACAGAGATGTTAACGTTTCAAAACTTCATTTGAGGCACTTTATTAACATTGCAGAAGTGTTGGTGGTTGCTGTGATACCAAAAACACCTTTGGATTGCATCATTTTGATCAGTGAACAGAAGAACTCCCACTACTGTCTCAGTGCTGAGTGCGGCTTCTCACCACTCCGCCAATTCCATTTTCCCAATCTAACAGCACTGATCTAGCAGAATATAGCTCTCAGAAACCTACTAACGTCACATTTGTCTTGCTGGACGTCTTGGTTCTGGGATGAAATACATATTATCCCCCTGGTTTAGTCACTGCTTGGCCCTGGAAGTGTGTGGAGCTCCGCCATGTGATCTTAATCACACACACAAGAGTGGTGCTCCTTAGGGAAGAGGAGACTTATTAGCACGAAGAGAGCAGCTGGACAAGCATGAGGCTGCTGGTTAAAGTGGGAGACACACAGGGAGCGCAGGGTTGAGACAAATAAGCCTCAACACACACCCACACCCACACACTCACACACAAACACACACACACACATATGGGGGGGGGGGCGAGTCTTCTCTGTCTGTTGCCCTTCTTCCTGAGGCTGTGCAAATACAAGCACAAACATCTCATAAACGAGAATGCATGAGCTGGCACGTATGAAATGACACAGACACACACACACCCGTGCATACGCACAGTCTCGTTATTTGGGAGCAGATGTGTGTGGGAGGACCAGAAAGCACGTCCTTTAGCTCCTTGACATGCAGGGTTGATATTCTGCATGGAGAGCCCTGCTGAAATGTAGCAACACACACAAACACACACACACACACACACACACACACACACACACACACACACACACACACACACACCTTTGTCCTCCTTTTGTCGCCCTACTACAGCATTTTAACTTTCACCGAAAATTAGTTGAATAAAAAAAGAAAAACTAATTGGACATGAAAACAGTCAGTGGCGAATCATTTACTGATTTACATGTTAATGCCTTAATTTAAATATTTGTATTCTTTCATAATGGAATATCATTGTCATCCTTTGTACATTGTTAGGTTTCTATGCAGTTTCATCATTTATTCAGACTAATACTGTACAAAAATCGACACACTAAGTATCCAATGATTACATCTCAGGCAGAATAAGGTGTTTATGGCAACCAGCAATACAGGGTTCAATGAGAATGTGAAGTCCACTGTAATCTAAAGACTTCAATTCCCAGAAAATAGCGAGCCGGTGCAGATGAAAGCTGCCGAAATCCCTCACACACTCAGCACTTCATCTCCATTAGTGTGCGGGGAGATTTTGCCGCTGCACTGTATGGTTTCTTACGCGGACCTTGTACCTATGAGCAAACACATAAAACATGTTGCATGGTGTGTGTGTGTGTGTGTGTGTGTGTGTGTGTGTGTGTGTGTGTGTGTGTGTGTGTTGTGCCACCTACAAGACCAGGTCAACACAAGATAGATTCACCACCACAACACTGAATTCATCAATAAAAGGCGGAGGAAAAAAAAGACAACAATAAAGAGATGAATCACACAGAATGCTTTTTTTATGAATGGATGACCTGCAGTTTAATGTCCCCTGGCTTTCTTTAAATCCGCATATTAGATCAATTAAATCGATTTCAGTGCTAGAAATAGTTTTCGGTAAAACAAAAGTCGTATGATGAAAATTTGATGAAATTCTAATACAAGCAGCAGACCAGTAAGCACACATATTTGGATAGAGGTTGACTATAGGTGGTTTCATGTTTGTAGGCTTCTCTGTTGATGCACTTTGACACCATAACCCTGTCTAAGCTTTTACCCTGATCCTTTAAGATCAGAGAACAAACGCCCTATTTTGCAATGTTGAAGGAGAAGAAGATAATTTCCCATATCTGAATCCTAATCTGCTGTAAAATCTAATCAACTTCATCCAAGTCTCCCCAATGCATTACATTTCCTTCAGATCCAAGTTAGTTTTTGAGATATTCTGCTGATAAATAGTCACACCAACGTCAGTTGATAGGAAACACACACATTAATCTTTCATTTCAGATTGAGTTTTGATCTGAAATCTCTTTAAACAAGTCGAGGTTCAATGTGAAGCAGATGTATAAACTCAAGGGGAAGGAAAGAGGAAGTGATGTGTTTATGGTCTGAGCCATTTCCATGGCGCTAACCTGGTGCAGTATCATTGGTCGATCCACAGAGACCAGAGCGGAGGACCGTTATCTGATTAGCTGACGGGGAGAATCAGGATTTATGGGGCGAACGGAACTAACGGGAGAGAGAAGACCTGATCAGTGCCTGAGGAGAAGCGTGATTTAGTGAGATACACACACACACACACACACACACACACTGACACATTAAAATGGAATCATTCCTTTGTGAAAACACAAAGTCAAACAAAAGTAGACAGGCAATCACAGGCTCCATCGAGTCTCACAACATCCACGCACAAACACACAGGGTAACACACACAAGTGCCATCGTGGCCCCTGTGTCCTCAGCCTCACACACACACACACAAACACATACTCTGGCAGTAATTAAATCAGATTGGAAACCGCGAGCGCGACGGCGTGATGAAAAACAAGTTACAGTCACTAGAATGAGACGAGCGTGGCGATTAAGTCTCATGGCGTCGCTATAATTGCACATCACTTTCCCATATTAAACCTTTCCAGCTTTATTTGCGTGATATTTCATTCTGGCTGCACCATGAGAACCAAAAACCCTTCAGAATTCACATTCCAGGAGAAGGAATATCGTCTTCTCCCTGATTTTCACAGATAAAATCCACCAATTTTTTCCCTTCTGCGTTCGGGAAACACCCTGACCTCCCTTTGTTTTGGGCACTGCGATCAGTTCGAGCGTCCCTTTCTTGCCGTTTGTGCAGGTGTGTGTTGTTTCTGCACGTTCCAGCATCGAGTAAAACTACATTAGTGCATTTCAGTAAATGGGGTCAATGTGTGATGAGCAGTGTCACTGGGGTTATACAGGTGTTCAACAAAGGCCAATCAAGCTCACCAGGACGGCAAATGAAGCTGTAAAATGAGGCAAAGAAGGAGTAATAAAGATCCTGCTGAGTCCAGAAAGAGGAGTTTAACTGCTTTATCTCCCACCAATCACAGGAAATAACCCGGTTCATTTATACAACCGAGCACGCCGGCGACGGCTGGCTGCAATCAAGGACTGAGCTCCTTGAATCCCCCCTCCACACACACACACACACACCTCAACCATCCCTCTAATTGCATCTTCCACATACTTATCCGCTATCACTCTCCTCCCCTCTCCTTCCCTCTCCTCTCCTCTCCTCTCCTTCCTCATCAAATCAGGATGGCAATATCTCAACTTTGACCCCGTTCAAGATGATGAGGTCAAGAGAACAGAGTGGGTGCAGATGGCAACTACGTAATGGGTTGTTAGGGAATCAACGAGCAGCCAGTTTTGAGCTTCAGAAGTCGATATTTACTAAATCCCAATGGTGAAATTGATCAGAAATAGGTCACTGATATTGTTTTTGGTGCATTTTGTAGCATTCTAGTGATATTTGGAGCACACTTACCACGTGGGCCTGTGACTGAACCCTAATGGACCCACTGAGTGCTTCTATTGTGCAGAACCTTGTCAGTGAATGACAAATTACCTCTAGAACGCTACAAATGACAAAAAGCAACATCAGTGACCACACGTGCGACGTTATGACAACAAGGCACAAACGCAGCAGACACTCCCATCCCCTCTCTTATCTCATATCTGGCTGTAAACATTACTGATACACTCTGAATGCAAATCCTTACTTGTACAAACCGTACTGATATTGCATCTGAATAGAGCATGAAAAGCTTTGCATAATTGTGAATCGCTAAGGAGGTGTAATTTTAGGAAGAAACAGCATTTTAAGTGGCACTGATGAAATTTTGTCAGTAGACGAGACTCCAGTGTGCAGATGCAGGGGGAGCAGCTGTGTTTATCCGATGACACCGAGGGCCAGCGGTTGCCAGGAGCTGCACGCCAGACTGATGGACGCACGGATGGATGGAATAAAACATGCACACACTCACACTCACACTGAGAGCTCACTATCACATAGATCCACATAATGACAATCTGGTGGTTTGAGGTCCTACTTGTGAGTGGAAACGACTCCTGTACAACCTCAGGCTGACCGTTTCTGAAAGCTTCAGAGTCTGGGCACGAATGTCAACCAAACCTCGCAAGTTTGCAGCGAAACGCATCAAAAGCATCAGTCAGTGAAAGGCTGCAGGCTTTGGATCCGACCGTCATCCCTGACAGTTCAATGGGAGAGGAGCGAGAGAGTGAGACAGACGAGGTAACTTTTACTCTTCCGCTTTTGGTTTAAAGTGTCAAAAAGCCAAGATCAGACATCACCTCAGGAGAGACACGCAGCTGCCTGAGAGCAGAGAGGAGGAGACCAGACACACGGGCATCAATCTTTAACTCCCATCTGTTTTTACAACTGAGGGTTCCAGAAATAAATAAAAATGGAACAATGTCCTGACCTTGTGTGAATGTGCGTGGGGTTTACTCCTGGCATAGTGACACAAATGGAATGTGATCATCAGCTACTGGTGCCAACTTGGAGCCAAACTTGAGGGTTGGTGGATCCCAAAGGGGCATTGAAAGTAAAGAGGAAGGACAGAGGCAGAGGAAGAAAGAAAGGGAGAGGGAGAGGGAGGGAGGGAGGGAGGCAGAGAGAGGGACAGACAGACAGACAGACAGACAGACATACAGACAGGCAGAGGCAGAGAGAGAGAGAGAGAGAGAAAGAGGACCGCAAGCCAAACCAGCGGCACAGCGAGAGAGACAGGCAGACTCAGAGTTAGAGACACACAGAGGCAGAGAGAGAGGAAGAGAGAGGCAGACAGACAGACAGACAGACAGACAGACAGACAGACAGACAGACAGACATGGGGTTTGTTCTCAAACACAGACAGATGAAGTAGTAAGTATAAACTCTATTCACACACATCTCACATTCATCTACTTGTCACACCGGCTCGTCTCCTGCAGTCTGACCCTAAAGTTTGCCGTCTGCAGAAATTCATTATCACGTCGGATTATGTCATTTCATGATGAAATGACACCGCTGGCCCGTGCGCCCACCCCGACAAAAACATCCTGTGGTCCGTTAGAGTGTGTGAGTGTGAAGAGGTCGGCTCCATATCCATCTCCCCATGCAGAGCCTCTGACAGGCGCAAAGGGGGAATCATGATGGATCTGCCATGGCACAACTCTCCTCGCTCAATTATTAATAAGCTGCTTAAAACCTGCAGGGAAACACAGGAGTGGGGCGCCCGAGTAGAGAGTGAGAGAGAGAGGGAGAGAAACTCATTTTTCTTCTCCATTCGTCACTTTTGCTTTCCCTCACTGTTTAATCTGCCCCCCACACACACACACAAACACAACAGCCTAACACTAGCTCCTCCTGCTTAAAGCCAAGATCATCCAAACACAGCTGAAGTGTGATCCAGAAGGAATGGATAACAATTTTCCTACACAGCAGGCGACGGCCCGGGGGGATTTAATGGATCATTTGGATTTTGGAGAATTTCACTTATCGCGCCTTTAATCAGTCTTGGTTTATTCTAACTTCTTACTTGATGTCTGAGGGATCAAAAGCAGCTCAAGTGATTGAAAATAAATGGCTCAATAAAGAGGTTATGTTTGTCTGTTATCTTAAAAAGTTACTGAATGAAACTTAGGCAAGCTGGACATGATCCAGGGACAAAGTTTGGTGCTGGGCAGCCTGATGGTGGCGCTCTAATAACCACTTTTATGTCAGTCATGGAATCAAAATGATCGCCCAACTAGATATACTGCAATTTTCCTCGGTCAAAATTTTACACGTAAAAATGTCTGAACCGAGCCAGACAGATGTTTTTTGTATGTATCGCTTTGTTATGCTCAACTGCCTGTTGAGTGGGCTTGGCTCATTCTGCACCAAGTGCTGTATCTCATGAATTAATAAGTCGACCGTAACCAAACTTTTTTGAACATTTGCACTCACTACTTATGTAATGACATGAAAAATCCTTTAAAACTGATGGTTGTGCTACAATAACAACTATTACATTTCATGGCGCTGGTGTGTAGGATTGGACTGAATGGATGCAGTTAACAATAACACACACTGGGGGGCTGTGAAAATGCCACAGCGCTGCTTTAAACACAAAAATATCTTAAAGAGGCTTCATCTATTTAGGTATTTAGGTAGCATCGGCAATTTTTTTACACATGAGCAATTCTTTAAACCCCCAAATGCAATCAATTCAAACAAAAACTCTGCAAATCCTCACAGTTGAGAAGCCTGAACCAGCAAAGGATGAATGATGAATTGTTCCAGCCACAAGTCGTAACAACACAGTAAGTTAAGTGGAACGTCAGAAGTACTTCAATTACAGTGAAGGCCATTTCACTTTTCAACCATTTAATATGAGGCCAGTTTTCCCCTCGGCCTAGGGTTTTTTTCTCCCCCTCTCTTTTCTGGGACATTTGCCACAAAATCCAAACTTAAAATCTGAATAAATTAATGCAACCTTTAGATGTTGAAGTTGGTCTCAATAGAGGAAGGAAGGGAGGAGAAGGAGGAGGAGGAGGAGGAGGAGGAGGAGGAGGCATACTAGGTAGAGCAGGACAATCTGTTGTCAGTAGAAACAACAGCAGACTGGATCTCATCCATATTTAACCTGCTGCGGTTTTATCTGCGATTGCTGGAGAAATATTGTTTAGTTACTTGTATCAAGCTGCTCATTTCACAAATGTACATACATAACACTGTTTAGTGGTGCTTTTTAATGAGATTTTACCGGATTATTAATGCCTCTGCCCCTATTTAATAATCCTGTTCACTTGATGAAAAACTTCTATGAAGCATTTTCGAGGCTGTTATTATAAATTTAATAGCGTGTTATGTTCTGCAGGAGGCAGTAAACATTTGGGCAAGCGGTAGTTCTCACATTTGCTGGTGTCTAAATATCTTTTTAATAACTGTCTGCACTGCATAAGCCTTTTGCACCTTTTACCTGAGCAACGTCGGGACCAACGTGTAGGTTTTAGAGGAAAACAAATTGTTTCCTATGTGACAGCATGTGATTGTGAGAGCACATAACAGATGCAGAAACAGGTTAATCAATGTCAGCCATTGCGGTGTGCCTTTAGGTGAAGTGAGTAAATATTCAAGGCCATATGTAAGAGAAACTGAGGTGAGGAGGTGAGAGGACTGAAATGGCTTCAAAGCTCAGGGGGAAACATCGAAAGAATTTGGTTGCAGGGGAAGAGATCTGTCACCTGAAGCAACTGTGATGAAAACATCAGAGTCACCATTAAGGCTCTTTGATGCTGCAGGCAATAAAGGCAGGGGGAATGTGTGTGTGTGTGTGTGCATATGTGTGAGCGTGTGTGTGTGTGTGCCATATAAAGATTCAGTAGGTAAAAGTCATTTATGATTGCATTCTAACAGTTAATAATTGTTTATTCCTTTGTTAAATGTTTGTATTTCATTTGTACAGCCGCCTGGATTCACAAACAGCTTTTTGGTAACCAGACATTGCTGGAGGGTAAAAAAATAGAAATATTTACCAAAAAAAAAAGATAGAAATAAAGCGGCTTGTTCTCTGACAGCTTTGGAAACATAATGAGGTGAAACTGTAATAAATGAATAAATAGTTTGTTTGTTGAGCAGAGTTGTGTTTAGCTGTCTTGAGGCAAAAATAATAAAAACAACTGAATAAAATAAAATAAAATAATGACTGTTAATTTCAGGTAACACTAGCAAAGTGTGGCGACTGGCAGCTTTCAAAGTCATACAATGCTATAAATCTCAACTAGTGTGTTTTAGAGTTGTTTACTACAGTTTGTCAAAATGACATTTATTGTTTAAATGAGGCCCTGGACACTCATCATTCCTGCTGTTTGAGTCTCGGTGAAATAAAGCAACAATATCAGCGCGCTCGCTGTGAACGTGCTCTCGTAAAGACCGGGGGTGGCTGATCACTTCCACAGCTACAACCCTACACACACACACACACACACACACACACACACACACACACACACACACACACACACACACACACACACACACACACACACACTTATACACACAGCATCTATCCATTCCCATACTTTGCATTTGGCCAGCAATGTAATCTCTGGAGCCATTTGGAAGTCTGCTGGTAATCAGTCTAATGAGTCATTGAGATTCATGGCTTCCTCACGCTGCACACCTGCCCTGATGCAAATGGTAGGGTCTGCATTCACACACACACACGCACACGCACACACACACACACACATGGATATAAGAAGAGGGATGAGAGGGAGGGAAAGGGGGGAAACAAGGAAGCATAGGCTCTGTTATCTATATCATCGTCATTGCTCATCTCCTGCTCATTAAAGCTTATTTGGATGATAATTTGGCCATAGATAATTTAATGATCTAATAAACCCCAGTCTATACAGGGAGCGTTCCGGTCATAACCATTACTGTGCTTGTTAATTGTATGCAGGGCTCACCGGGGGCCTCTGCACCCCAAACATCCCCAATCCAACGAGCCTATTTGAATCGGATAAGGATTCGTCGGATGAGTCACGCTTTTATTGCAGTCTTTATATTGTGGATACTGGCACCCTGGAAGAGTGTCTTCACCAGAACGCTGCTGCTGCGTGTGAAAGTGGCCTTCATTTAAATCACATCGTGTTCCGCGACTCGAATCACTGAAAAGCTCTGGGGGTGCCATTACAATCGCGCTTTGTTGTTCCTCCACTGTGGGTGTGTGACAAGAGTGACAATCATTCAAGGATGACAATTTGCGTTAAACTGAAAAGAAGCCTCTCGCATGTTCCAGGAGCAGATTTGACGCCGGTTTCGAAAAATGTCTCATCGCGCTAACGGACCGTTTCTGAATACAAGTGAAGTGTGAAATCGCCCCCGGTTAAATTACCTCTGATTCTTTATTTATACTTTCTGGTTTACTGACAAGGTTCAGGAGGTTTATGGGTCAATAAGTACAGCCTCAGGCCTGAATTCTACACGGGTGCTGTCAAGACCAACGTCATGTCTCCCATCACAGCCAATATAGTTTACATTCAAAAAGAATTCTCCATGTTTGGATTCTGCCTGCGTTGCATATGGATTTCAGTATTCAGGTCATTAGACTATCAAAGCCTCGCTCTACGTTTTCAATTTGTGGATGGATTTTACTTCATAAATGTGTCCCAGCTGTGCAGATTGCATTTACACCTGGGTAGATTTGATCACACAGCCAGATTTGATTGGATTATAAAACTATATTTAGGTTGCAGGGATACATTAAGGACTAGTCTGGTGACATACATATGTTCTAAAAGTAAGCTGGCGGAATGGCCCTTTGTAGAACTGCAACAGCATGTGCTTTTCTATATGGCTCATATCAGTCCTTTAATTATATTTCTCTTTTAATTTCATTACTGGTTAAATTTCTGGTTACACTACTCAACTCTCAACAATTCTATATCTTACTTTCTTATTGCAAAGGCACCCAAACCCAAGAGTTGTGCTCATTAAAATGACTAAATACTGAGATGTAAACATGAATCAGATATTCAATAGCCCATAATTACATGAGTCATTTGTTACAACTAACATTCATACGTTTTATACGAATGTGCTCTATAAGAAAGCTCTAACAAAGCATTTTTGCAGTTCTCAAATTCATTTGTTATTTATGTATCATAATCAGCTTATCCGTAACTGCTGCCTTTCACATTTCTAAGTTGTATTTATCAGATTCTTCTTTAAACTTTCTAGCTTATCTTGTTATTCTGCTGAAATCCAAAACAAAAAAAGCAATCCCAGCGCTCTACAATCTTAAGTACAAAGAGATTGAACAGTATTGATTTTCACAGAAAAGATAATGAACACTGAACTCTGACATATGCAGAAAATACAGCAGACCACCAGAGTCTGCAGTCAGGCAGACTCTGATTCTACATGAATCAGAGTTAAATGTCTTCTCGCTTCTGTTCCTGGACTAATGAGTGCAATCACTGCAGTAAAGACAAACATGATCCTCTAATTTCCTCTTTTTCATGATGAGAACCTTGTTTTGCCTGCATGCATCCTCTTATCCCATTGAGCTTTGGTTTAATTCCCCTTTCCCCTGCCAGTGTTTTGTTGTTCATACTGACAAAGCAAATGTGTCATTTCCCATTCAAACATTTGCTCCTATTACCACTCTGCAAATAATCACATGGAAGCCAGTCTGGGTTTGCTAAATACTGCATCTCCCACCAGCACAAGAGTGGGAATGACAAACGCTTGAGTAGAGATCATATTTCTACGATGATTAGCAGAGGAGACAAAGCTTCCAGCATGTTTAGATTCGATTAAGCCTTATTTGAGCTTGAAGCTCTGAACACCACACGTCAGTGATGCTCAGATCTCAGCAAACAGCGACTAACTGAGCCAGAACTTAGGCAGGCCTCTTTGATGGCTTGTGAGGTACAGTGTATTCTGAAACCAGCAAAACGTTGTGGTGATTTATCCTGACCTAGAACAAAAGCAGTTTCAAAGGAGTTCACAGGGCCATGCTTTTATTTTGATAGGGCCTAGTCAAATGTGTTTTCTTCTCAGTACATGTTTTTATTTAGCCCCTACTCTCATTTTGTATTATGAAAAAAAACTTTGCACTACTTTAATGTGCAAGTAAGACCGTGATCTACTTCTACTCTTCCTTGCTGCAGCACAACTGTGCACACTGAGTGAATTCAGACCAATTTACTGATTCTAACATATCTTCGCTGCTATATTACACAACAAATCAGGGGAAAATGACAAAAAATGACAAAAAATGGCAGAAAATTTACTTAAAAATTACTTGTAACTAAATAACTTGAAAGCCAAAAGAAACATTTTTCTTTAAAACTTCTTTGTCTGATGATGCCCCAAAAAGAAAACCTTAACTCCAAAGAGCATAATGTGTCGCCTTTGAATATCACATGCCGATTTATCAAAGCGTCAAAAAAGAAAAGTTTTGAGTGACTCCAAAGTCTTAGTCCTTATTAATCTGAGTCCCTCTACTCATTATAATATCCTGAAGGGTTTAAGACGCAGAGCAGCAGCGCACTTTCATAAAATGTTTAAATAAGCTTAATTATTAATGAGCCGTGGGAGGATTTGAGCTATGATGGATTCTGAATGAACTGTGCGTGTGTGTGTGTTCGTGTGTGTGTCTGTATCTAAATAAAAAGCATTCATAATGGAATAGAGTTAATCTTCTTTCATGGTGACGACCTCAGAGTGAACAATCTCAGCTTTTACAAAGAGCTGTTCTTATTTTTATTAACACACCGATCATGCTGGAAGTTTGCTCACGGAGATGTTTGACGGCGTGCAGAGACTCTTTTCTTCCTCGCGGCAGGTGGTCCTATCAACGACATTGAGTGTTTTCTTTCATCGGTTCAATTCACATCCATAACACACTCCGCAAGTGGTAAAGATCTGGTGTAAGAGGAAAGTCTGCGTCGTAACATTACAATTAATTACTTCCTGGCCTCAAACTGTTTGATTGACTTCATTCTTGTAGCTGGAGTACAAATTTTTTTTTGGTTTCTGTCTTCTTCGCTTTACTGTGCTAAAAGATGAATTCCTTTACATCCTGCAGCCGTCTCTGTTCTTTGTTTGTTAGGCCTGATCAGTGTTGCTTGAGGAGTTGTTATGAAGAAGGGTTGGCAAAGAAATCGATGTGTCCGATGCAGCGAGCCGTGAAGTCTGTCATGAAAAATGGTGATATAATGGTTCACAATACGGCCACAATATTGCTTCTCCATCATAATTGTTGCTCAATCACATCCATTTTTCACTTGACTCTCTGTCTTTCCCTCCTCTCCTCTCCTCTCCTCCCCATCTCCCTCCTGCACTTAAATTACCGTCTGTACATGTATGACAGCTTTAGAACCACTGCTCTACCAGAAATGACCAGGTTTGATTTTGAAATGGAAGTTAAGCGAAGTCAAAAGAGATATTCTCTCCCTCCAATGTTGCAATAACCTAGGCATTATCAAAGCCTTTCGAGAAGAGAAGAAAACAAGCTTTTTAATTACCAAAAAACAGAGGAGCATAGTTATTTTTAATTTATGCTTAGCTAATGTCAGCAGACTGTATGAAAGGTTCTTTAAACACAATACAGTACAGTTTAAACTTTGAAAGGAGCTGATGGTGGTGATTGTTCGTGCTTTCATACGTTCATAATTCATCATTTTCACAAAAATATCATTATATGTTTAATACTGTATGTGTGTGTGTGTGTGTGTGTGTGTGTGTGTGTGTGTGTGTGGTGTACGGGATGAATCTGAGTGTGATGCACACCACAATTATGTCTGAGGTGACAGGAAATGGGAAGTGAGAAGTGTTGTTTCCATGGTAACCCATATGTAAGGGAAGGTTGCGTTTTACAGGTGAGAACAGCCACACACACATTCATCCTCAAATATATTGATATACATTTTGTCAGACTACAGACCTCACGTGGGAGGAGCCAAAGGTCGATGGCGGTGGGCACTTTGAACTGGGAGGTCTGGATATGCAGAGAAGAAGGTTAATTGTGCGCCGTGAGGGCTGAAACATGTTTCTCCAGACAGAATCCCTCTCTGCTGTGTAACAAAAGACTAAATGACGACTGGAAAGGGCACCGGAGACAAACTGTGGAAAACCTGCTGCTCTTTACAATGACATCACGTCGCTTATCAGGGGGTTTTATACAGGTTTCACAAAACTGAGCATAAACCTCATGAATGTGCCGGTTCTTCAGATGTTTGGTTGATTTGATTTGTCACGTACTCTTCCTAATGTTTGTAATTAGCAAACCAAGGACATAATTGTTTTAGACCAATCAGATCTGAAGTTCACAGAATCGATCCCCCCCCTATCAACAAACTCCTCCTGTTTCTATTTGAAATGTCACCTGACCCGGGCTAAGCCAATCAGCAGCCTCCATAATCAAATAGTTTTGACCCCCAGAGGAGAGAGATTTGTCATGTGTTAATTCTCGCGCAGTCTGTCTGTCTCTTAATCGTTCCGTCTCCTCCATCTGCCAATATGTCTATCTGGTTGCTAGGCAACAGTTGGCCCGCAGGTCATACGACGGCCTGGTAAAGAGCATGTAAATTGCAGAGATGGCGGTGCGGCCTGAAACAGCGTGGCGCAGATGGCGGACGGCACATTCTGAGATTCTATATTTTAGTCGTGAGGGACCTTGATGTGCCGCAGTCTCACAAAAACAAACACCAAACGCAATGCCGCTTCTCCACATAATTGTGCTAAAATGGATCTTGGGGAGGATTAGCAGCTTTCATCGTGTCTTGTTTATACACATTTGTGCAACCATAGAGAGAAAGACGCAGCCAAAGCTCAGTCTGGAGAGGAGAACGGGAGGAGGCAGGAGCAGAATTGTTGTCTGTTCTGCAGACAGAGGTGAAAGTAACTAATAAAAGGTCATAAAGAACACTGTGTCATGTCGCATCTGCCCTTTCTCTCCTTATTTCCTCTTATAACTCCACACGGGGATCCAAGTTGCAACAGCTTCAACGAGCGGATTGGAGTTTAGGTGCAGAGTGAAAAGTGAATACAAATCACCGGGTGACATTGCCGGTGTCATCCTGTTACTTTAACTGTGCCCGCTACTTCTCCTTTCCTGCAGCTTCAATGATGGATCGCTCCAATTTGGACATATTGCAATAAATAGATAAATAACACAATGTGTCCCCTTCAATTTGTGGTCCGTAATGTAGATTTTAAGAGTTTATCAAGGCAGAAAGAGCAGACAGGCGTCTGAATGTACCGAGTTCAAAGGAAATTTTCTAGATGGCTCCTAAGGAGCTCCAATTTCAGCAAATCAAAGCTTGAAACAGCGCCCACTTATGGCCCACTCATAATAATCCAGCAGTGGAGACGAATATTAACGTTAAAGTTAGTTAGACGAACAGGAAACGTCATAAAAGCAACGATTTATATGTTCTGAGCTACTTCCAGTCAAGTACAAAAGAAGATAAATCGGAATTTACATGAAGAAGAAGAATTAATGAGCCATCACAATTTGAACAGGTCCTTCTCAAATGTGTGTGAGTGTGTGTGTGAGTGTGTGTGTGTGTGTGTGTGTGCGTCAGTTTGCATCAAGCCCATTTGTTCAGGCGTCACATTGTGATGGCCGTGCCCCCGGCCACAGGATAACAAGCTGTCAGCCAGACGAGCTGCTACCTGCTGTGTTCTTGATGATGACAGCGAGGACAAGTTCAGAGTGACACAGGGGGGAAGATTCTGCAATGAAAATGAAACTTCTGACCTCAAGTGGGATACTCAACTGCCTGCAAGTGACTGTGTGTGCGCGTGTGTTTGTATATATCTGTGATTGATGTGTGACGGAGGCCCACTCCAGTGCCGGCTACATGGACCCAGGGGATCTATGGATGCCACTCCTTGCTCAGACATGATGTCCTCTGTTGTCATGGCTGATTAGCTGTAGGGTAAATCCAATTTCCTTTCCTCTCCACTCCTCTCCTCTCCTCTCCTCTGCAGGCTCTTCTTATAGAAACAGTAGAATCCTTGAGGTGAGGGAATAATATTTTGTGTCCATTTAATGGGGGTTATGTCATTCTAAAAAGTCCAGTCCACACACACATGCACAAACACACTATCACACACACCCTTCAGGCTCGCAGTGAGCGGTGCTATGAAACAGCCATATTAGTTCATAAAAGCCTATAAGCCTTCTTTCCGACAGCCCCCGTTCAATACTTTGGGCTCACGCTGGCAAAAGTATCATATCAAACAATCGCCTCGGCACAGGCTGAGGCAAAGGTCAGCTCGCACAATAATCCACCACACAGGAGGACATATGTTTCTCTCCGCTCCCTTCACCGACCTCCACTTTCAGTTCACTTGTCTCTGTCGGGGAACTCCATTGCCAGACGATTCACCTTGTTCAGAAATGCAGCGATATGAGAATGACTCAGTGTGTACAGCGGCGGGTCAGGGAAATTGAAAGTGCTTCAAGACAAAATTGGTTATTGTCCATATTGTTGATGTTACGGGGCCATATTGGGGGCAGAAACCTTTCTGCATCATTCTGCACATGAATTCTTTTGTGCTTTGGGAAGGATGAGGAGATTTGAAGGGAGATTCCAGCAGCAGGAACAGCAACATAAACAGATATAACTAAGATTATACAGTAAACAGAGGACACCCCCCGCCCCCTTACTCCTCACCTCCTCCGCTGTCCTTCTCCTCCTCCTCGATGCTGTTCTTGACGCTGTCGTACTCCTCGTCGATGTTCTGGTTGCCCCGGATCTGGCTGAGCACGCGGCGGGCCTTCTGCGTCAGCCCGCGTTGGATCAGCCAGCGGGGGCTCTCTGGCAGGAACAGGAAGCCCAGGAACTGGAGCATGGCGGGGATCACCGACAGGCCCAGCATGTACCTGAAGAGGGAAGGAGGCGGGGTGGGGGAGGGGAGGGGGGGGAGGGAGATATGAGCGCGTGTCGACAAGCTCTGGTGTGTTTCAGCGGCGCCGCACCTGCGTTCATGTTCATGTTGAGCCTTTACTTACCGAGCATCAGGTGGCGTAGTCCATTAAAATTAAACACAAATTTAAATGTCAAGGCACATTCCGGTTCCGTCTTTCCCAAAATAACATTTACATGTAACATTTAACTTTAACCCAATAAGTCACAGAGGAAGCGTTATAATGAGGTTTACGCTCACACCAATTAGTGTGGCTCCAGAGGGAAGACGTAATGTATATATATAATATGGGGGGGAGGGGCGTGAAAAACTTCTGATCTAAAAAGGGGGCGCATGAAAGAAAAAGTTTGGGAACCACTGCGCTAACTGCACTAAAATTGTGTTGCAGCAATGGAAGGAACAAGATGTACAAGTGATTTTAATGAGGAAGCAAAAGTCACACAAAAAAAGGGAGTTTTACCTCCTCAGAAGTACAAAAACGGGGGGAGAGTCATTTGGCTGTCACACAACATCAGCAAAGGGTGGACTTCTAATTCCAAAGGAGAGATTTACGTAGATTTCCACTGACAGCCATTGATAAAGGCTTCTGCTCTGAATTGCCCTTAAGAGAAGTCAAATACACAACATTCATATTCAAAACCCACTCAAAGTCTCCAAAAGCTATTAACATGTATGAATCACACCAATCCAGATCTGCAGCCTGAGCAAGTCTTTTCTTTCTTTCATTCTCATCTCTCATATAAGTCACCACTCGTGCAGGTTGGAGGCTTTAAATCCTGGATTGAGTGTAACGGGAGGAAAGACGGAGGAAGACGGCGGCTTATCTCTTATGGCTGCTCTCTGTAAATGTTAGGGCAAGACACATGCATAGGGTGACATTTGGAGTGAAGGTCTGAGCCGCGGCGCCTTTTTCCTGGCATTTGATGTGATCAGCAGCCAAAGTAAAGTGATCTCATAACTGACAAGACATGAAGGATGTGAAGGACGTGAAGGACATGAAGGATGGAGGATCCCTGCAGCAGTGGCGAAAGTAGAAGAAAGCTCGTAATCACTCACTGAAAGTATGTTTGTGTGTGTGTGAGATGGGTGCGTCTGTGTGTGAATGTGTTTCCTTTGTCTGACCTCCAACCGTCATGCCGCAGGTAGCTGAAGGCGCCGTCGATGATGCTGGCGGTGAACTGGCCGGCGGTGATGAAGAGGGTGTTGACCGTCACCAGCTGACCCCTGAGGTGGGGCGGCGAGGCCTCAGCAATGTACACCGGCACCGTCATGGAGGCGATGCCTAACGTAACAAGACAGAGAGAGAGAGAGAGAGAGAGAGAGAGAGAGAGACGCAGACGTTACACGACGGCAACAAACCTGATTCTTAGCAAATTACATCAACTAAAGTAATATTACCTCATTTTAACCTTAAATCCAATTCAAAACTTTACTTAGTTAACAGTTGTTGTCATGAATCATCTCATTTGTCTTCCTCAGATTGTCCAAACACACACTGAACCCACAACTATGATAAATTAGTTTCATCACACACACCTGCGTCGAGGTGAACGGGAGGAGTACATGTAGGAACACACATGAACCACTAGAGGCAGTAAAGGGTCCAACACAGCTTCAAATGGAGGATTGCAGAGGTGATATCAGACAGCATTAGAGAGGAACAGTGCTTTGGTAAATGTGTGTTTTGAGAGTAAATAAAAGCCCAAATTCATTCTAACACCCAAAGTAGATTTTGTATGTAACACCTTACCCATGGATGCAGACAAACTCAGCCTTCTTCCCTTCACTGCTTCAAACATCACAACGCTTTTAATGGTATAGCATTACCACTACAGAGAAGTTATCTCAGCTATGTGTCAGGTCTGTATTTATGTTATGATTTGAAAAGGATCTTGACTTTTGACCCTAAAGATCAATAGCAGCAGTGAGGGGATCCATGCAATCACACAAATACTACAGTGCATCTCAGTAATAGTTCTACACTGCTCTCATCCAGAGGCCATCCAGTCACGCACTTACACATTCACACTAGCACACACATCCAGGCACATCAACACATCTAGAGACACACACACACACAAACACACACACATACACAATGTTAACTGTGTGTGTTTGCCCAGGATTCATCTGACAAGGTGCCACGAGACCACAGTTTTCTGCAGCTGGCTCCTGATAAGCTCTATTAATAGTCTGCCAGTGCTTTCTATCACACCCCGCCCCCACCGCCACCCCTTTCCTTTACTGCCACCACCCCTCCGCTCAACGGCCGCCATGACTACGTGGCTACCTGTTGCTATGGCAACCACTTGCTGGGAAACCAGCCGCACTGTCTCCGAGCGGGCACCACACTGTGGCAGGTCTGGGAAAACAAATCGATAACTGAGAAGAGGGATGGTGGGGGGGTGCTGTTGCTATTTCACAAGGATTACATGAAGAAGAGTGTGGAGGGTTTGAGGGGGAAAGAGAGGCGTTTATTGATGACTAAATAAAAAATTAAATAAATAAATAATAGCAGTAAATAATCATAAAAGTTTGCTTCTAGCCAGACATTATTGCTCACATTATGATTGTGACTAATTCATTATTGATAGAAAGGCCTGGACTTTGACTGTAGGGCATATTAGCCTGACCACACATCAGGTTACACGGTGTAAAGCAACTCTTCCATCTGCGATTTTAAGACACAGGAAACGTTTTAATAGTTGAAACGATCAATGATCCCTGTTGATCGTTTCAGCTACAAGTCAATTGATCCAGAGTGTTTGGTCATATATGTTCTCTGCTTCTTTTTCTTCATGCACACAGCCAATAATGTGTTCTAGCTGTGGTTCCAAGCCCTTTGACCAGCATACAAAGGCCTCAACATATACATCATACACTTCATTCCTGCATCTTTCCCTTTAAGCCAAATTGATTTCTTGGCCAGGTAAACATCCCCTCAGGATTTTGACTCGAGTCTTCATCTTAGTTATGGCACAAATGAAAAAGATTATCGTCCTATGGCGGAAATCTGAGATCCAGATTACCGCCGTAATCTAATCAAGTCGTTGGACTAAAGCCAGTCTGTCCAGACAGTTACATGGAAATCCATTCATAAGCTTTTATAGCTATCCTGCTCCAAGACAGACACACATGGTATGTTGCTCAGGTACATTTAGGCACCGCCACTGCTGTTTATACAGTGAAGCTGCAGGGAATTCACGCAAAGTCTGACATCTTTAGGTTCTTGGTCAACCATACAGCTACAAACGCCGTCCATATCAATCTGTCCAGTGATGTTTAACACCACAGCAGAATGGTGGCGACTCCAAAGAAAATGTGGAATTCGTCACTTTATTCATAAAGGATATTGAAGGAACAAGTAGCAAATTGGCAATGTCAACAGTTTCAAAAGCGCTTCACACACTTGTTGTCCAATCAAGCAAAGTCGTAACATCAAAACGCCGATTGGGTATTGATGTTAACTATTGCAAAGGTAGACAGGTTTCATGTTGCTCCACAGTGTTTCATCAGCACACACTGGGACCACATTCCCCCAAAAGCCGAAAAATCTCACTGTCATCTGTCTTGACAGCTGTAAATGTGCGTGTCTGTGTGTGTGTGTGTGTGTGTGTGTGTGTGTGTGCGTGTGTGTGCGTGTGTGTGCGTGTGTGTGCGTGTTTGTGTGTGTAACATAGACAGACACGTGCACTCTCACACAGACAAGTCCTCCCGATTCTTATCTGCATGATGCTTCTATCTGTATTCACCTCGTACAGGCCTCTTCCTCCTCCCTCTTCCTCCTGCTGGTTTCCACTCAGTGTTTTCCCGTTTTATCTGTCATAGCCATATGCATCAGCAGCTTGTCTTAGTCTGAGCTTCTCCTGCTGTCACAGATGCTGTCATGCCTTCTAGGGGAGGCACAGTTGATATTTGTACATCTAACTCCCATTTTTTTTTACTAGGAAACATGCCAGAAGGTTTAAATGGTAAAAATGTTTCACAGTTTTTCTGTGATTTTTGCAATTAAAATGACTGATTTTGCTCAAATTTTTTCAGGTAGAATAGTAAAAGTGGTCGCACGCAGGCAAAGCGTGAACTTTCTCCACATTTGCAACTATCTGTTTTCATGGGTGTGTATGATCAGTTGGGTAGGCATAACATAACACGTTATCACATGTCAACATTATTAAACCTTTCAGGGCAGATCGGCACCCATGGATGTCTACCTGGATGCCTTTCGATGGGCCCGGACTTGAACTTTTGCACCTATGATTATGTTCAACACAAACCCCTGACTGCATTAGACGACAAAAATGACCCAACAAAGCACGAACACTAACAATTATGCTGGTAGCTGCCACAATAATATTTACTTTCTCTCTTTTTTTAATCAGTCAGTAATGGAAGCTGATGGGAAAGAAACTGCGGGGCCCAAGGCGAGTCATTTCACAGAGCGAGAGAGAGAGAGAGAGAGAGAGAGAGAGAGAGAGAGAGAGAGAGAGAGAGAGAGAAGGTGATAAAAATAAACAAATAAACAAATAGGTGAAGACATTATGTTTCCACTCAGAAGAGAAACTGCAAAATGGTGCCGCTGCACACTATCACTGACTGACTCAAGCCCCAAACACTAACACGGGAGAAAACTAATCATGCAGGTCATTATGGCTGTTATATTATAAGTGGCAATCTCCTCCCCTCTGCCATCACAGCCTTTTCCCCTACAGCGATCTTCATTATACAAGCATGCACGACCTGGCCCTGATAGATAATGAAAAACATTCCGCCGCCTCAATTAGCTGGTGGAGACAGTAACGAAGAAACATTTGTCGCCGAGCGTAATTATTCCGGCTCCCCTCCAGTCACCTGAACGCCCCGCTTTCACACCATGGCCAGCTCTCGGGCAAGCCGGGCCGCTTTGCATTGCTGTGTTGAACTTGGCAAAATGGTCATCGGAGCTTTTTGTCAAAGCAGGAAATGCCATCCCACACACACACACACACACACACAGCACTTGGCGTACTTGGCGTTCGCTGTGTGCGACGGGACTTTGCTGGTTTAAGCAGACGGAACTGAACCAGGCTGTCAAGTTGAATATTGGCAGTTTTATTACATAACCTGCCGACTTTAGAACAGCTGGGAGCTTTTCTCACCGCGCTGGTTATTTGTAGGAAGATATTGGAATCATAGAAGATAAATCCCCTCCCTCACACACACACACTGGAAGCCTGAGTATGGATTAGACAAAGCGTGGACTCTAATAGCGTTTGAAAACTCCATTTGGAGCACGGAATGGGGCTGCGTCTTACTACATTTGTCCGGAAATGTTGAGGTGTGAAAGTTGGTTGGATGTGAATTTCTTTTCTTGAGCTCTCTTTTCTTCATTCTCATACACAATGAATCAAAAGTATAAAGAACTTGTATAAGCAGCACTTTTATGGAGGAAGTTTTTCTGAATGTCCAGAAGTTCTTTCATAGTTCTGTCATAGTTAAAGGCCACGGTTTGTTACAAAAGACATAAGACAAAACTGTGAAATGACAGCCAATCATTGGACACGTCCGAGTATGGCATCGTCCTTAAGAAATGTCTTGGTCAAAATATCACAAAGGATGAAACTGCACCTTCATCCTTGCAAGACGTCTTTTCCCCTCCCTTGAATTTTCTTCTCCTTTAGATCTATACAGGTTTCCCATAATTCCTTTCGACAACTGTTGGACAGCAGAACCAAAACAGGGCGCCATGGTGACATGACACAGTTCACGTCTCATCCCTGAAGCCTTTGTCAAAATCTGACAGCTTACAGTTAAGATTTATCCCTGAACATATCCAGCAGATGTTCAGGTAGAATTGTTTTGTCCTTGGAAGGGGAAGATGAAGATTGTAGATAAAAATACTACAGGTAATTATACATGATTACATTACAATGATAACATTTCTATTTTACTACCTGGAGGTGTTTTAATCAGCTGGTTAGTTTATATAATGAATTTACAAGGTTAAGCAAAGTGTTGTCATTGCTGCTTCTTCAGAATAATCCATAAAGTGATGCTAAATCATTGAAATCGTGCTGATTGTCGTCTCCGGAGCAGCTACATCATTTGATTGTCTTTTTCTCTGAGTTTCTAAGGATCCCCCATTAGTCTCTAATTAGCCTCCTCCATCAAGAGCAGCTATAGTTCCAGAAAATGTCCTGCCCGTCCCTCTCTCTAGTTCATCATGATGATGAAGGATGCAGTGAAGCGTTTCCTCGTTCTCTGATGAAGCGAGTAAGTCACAGGATTAGAGAAGATGCCTTCAGGCCAACCCTGACCAGACGATGACTTCAGATGGCCTCTGTGTGTGTGTGTGTGTGTGTGTGTGTGTGTGTGTGTGTGTGTGTGTGTTAGTGTGTGTGAGAGAGAGAGAAGGGCGCTGGGAGCTGTCCATGGTGCTGAGAGGAGAGCTCTTTAATGAGAATGAGAGATCACAATGAGGATGTCCCTGCAGGTTTCACACACCCGCACATTCCTATGGTTCATCACAGCACGTTCATCTGACCTTAACAATCTTATTCTTCTGAATAAAAGCAACAAAATCGGTTCATTCTGAGATAATGCAGCTGATTTTGTTACTTCACTGGATCCAAGTTGTGTGTTTTCACATGACTCAACGTTCTGCTTCGAGCAATCACACAGGTCCCACAAGACAAAATTTACTTTCTTCAGTATCACCTTTGCTCTGCCATGCCTAGGATTTCATTTTCAGGTTTCTTAGCTTGCCTAGTTTGCATGTTAAAGGGAAAATAATGTCAGTCAAAATGTGAGTTATGCAAATAGGAGAGAGGTTTATGGGTGTTCTAAATATTTATCTCCTGCATTTCCTACCTAATTAATGAGCAGTGATGCACCTTCCTGTTTCTTTGAGAAAGTATGCGCCATAAAAATGTAAATACAATTAATATTCATCAATTGCATCTTCCAAATAAACAAATGTAGGTTAATTATACTGTGGCTGTTTTATGTAAGACACAACAAGGACCCAAGGGGGGGAAGATCTTATGAACACAACCGGGTTTACACACTGATGTTGGAGAAAAGGAAGTAAACACAGAGCTGTTCACTTCCACAAGATCTGTGTCTTAGAGGATGAAGCTTCCTGTCTTATCCCAACCAAGATCCGGCTCCAGATCCTCGATGATGGCTGAGGAGAGAGCTTGCTGCATGCCTCTCAAAGGACACGGCCGACAAGTGCCATCAGTGTGGAACGCTGCCTGGAATGCCAGTTTTATCAGCCCCATCCACAGAGGATATGACTCATGAGTAACAGCAGACACTATAAATAATTTTGGGTACATTGAATTCTGATCAAAAGGCGTGCGGCCTGAAAGAAAAAGCGTGTAAGCTCCACACACAGAAGAGTAAATAGAGGCAGGAGGGGAGAGAGGAAGACGCAGAGAGAGGGATCAATCAAGAGAGGAGGAAGCCAAGAAAATGTATCCATTTGCGGAAAGACGCCTCTGAACACGGGAAGGGAATATTCAGAGGGGTGTGTGTACCAAATATACCAGATTTCCCTGACAACATGCTGTGGTAGGGACAGTCCTCATTAAGCTTTGGTTTCTGTTATTGTTTTACCATTATATTCTTTTATCCTTTTGTTTGTTTGTTTTGTTTTAGGTTTTTTTGGGGGGAGGGGGGCTTTCCCCTGATCTCCTGGAGGACAACAACCAAATCTAATAATAAGCATAATGATGATGAGTAAGCAGAGTGGACCTGCTGTGTAATTAGTTGCTGTGAGTAATTACAAATATCAGCTTAATGAGTTAGTGAGAGAGAATAATACATAAGATAAGACAGAGAGAGGGACGAGAGAGAGAGAGAGAGAGAGAGAGAGAGAGAGAGAGAGAGAGAGAGAGAGAGAGAGAGAGAGAGAGAGACCAATCCAAAACCAATCACATGCAAAAGTGAGTTTTAGAATCCCCACAAGGGACACTTCCCCTTCCCTGACCTCTGACCTTTCTAATGGAGAGCAAGTGCAGGGGAAATATCCATTCATAAATCAATAAAGTGTCACATTGCCATCAGCATTAATGCAGAGAATCTGGTTTCAAGTTTCCAATTAGAATGAACTTTGTGTTTGTCTGTGACAGCGAGCCTGTGTGTCATGTCTTACACTACACCTGCATTCTAAAGAGCTTTTCCACATTCAAACCCAAAAGAGTTGCAGGAAAACAAGATGAGGATCAGATCAATAACCTTTAGAAGTAACAAACTCGTCATCCATGCAGCCATGAGTAAAATCAGTAACTTGTTTGGTAATCTTACCGAGCCCCACTCCAACGATCAGCCTCCCCGTAAGGAGCACCTCCTTGCCGGGCGCGGTGCTCAGCACGATCCCCCCGACGGCGAAGAAGAAGCTGGCAAGCAGTATGCACACTCTGCGCCCGAAGAGCCCGTTGAGGAAGCCGCCCAGCAGGGCTGAGAGGGCGGCCGCGGCCACAGTACTTGATATGAGCAGCTCCTGCCACAGGGCGCTGAGCTCCAGCTCCCTCTTCAGCAGGAGCATCGCCCCGGAGATCACCCCGGTATCGTAGCCGAACATGAAGCCACCCAGGGCGGAGAAGACGGCCAGGACGTAGACGAATCCGGGCGTGACATCTTGCTGGAACTGCTTGCGGGCAGCTCTCTCCAGGTCCCCGGTGGAGGCGGCGGATGCCTCGGCGGCGGCGGTGGCAGATGCCCCGGCGGTGGATGCGCCCTGCTGGCTGCTGATGCTGGCGCTGGACGGAGCTTTGATGAGGCTCCGCTCTCCTCCGTCGTTCACTTTCTTCCACCGCTCGCCCATCAGGTTGCTCATACTACGGAGGTTGTAGTCATGGTCGCCCTGCTTTCGCGACATAGGGGAAATAAACAAGACAGGCCTGCCAGGAGTTGTATCTGATGATTGTTTTTAAAAAGAAACCGAAAACACATCCACACACGCACACACAACTATTTGATCCTCCTCACTTTGGAGTTACTGTCTTGTTAGTTATCCCCCCCTAAAAACACCACCACTCCCAGATACAACGCTGTGTGCGGAGTAAAGTTGTTCTCCAGCCTCGTGTGCAGGAGTGTGTCACATCCCCGTGGTCCTGATGGGGGAGTTGAAGACGAGGAGGAGTGGGGAGGAAAGGTAAGATAGGAGGAGTGTAGTGGACCTGGTCGTCACCACCAGCGTCGGTGTGACGCAAAGAAAATATTGTTTTGGAAGCACAATGCCAGAGTGCAGAGTAGATGCTGTATTCATTTATTTTGAGTTCCATAGACGCATCATAAATCCCCATTGGACATTTATTGTAATATTAGTTTCCCCCTTTAGTGTCAACAGATGATGCATTCAGTGATACAGTAAATACCTGCAATGGTTGCCTAAGATGAAGACATGTAGACTCATATATGTAGATACAGATATAAAGGTAAATATAGGTATTGTAACTATAAACCATTGTAGATTTAAAATGGACTGAATGTCTTCAAGTTTCACATGGATCGGGAAAGAGCCTCTCAAATATTTGGAAAACGGATGCCCCCTACTGGATATATACTAGTATTACATGTAAAGAAACTATTTTCACATAGATTCTAGAATAATCAGACACACACACACACTTCTACGAATGGGTTGTGTTCTGAACCAGTTGCTATCTTTTCTTTAGCCAAAGATAGAGATAAATCATCACAGCTTGGAGATTCATGATTCAAGATCCAAGTGACATCTAACGCTGAATTAAGCAAAAGACTGAACAAAATGTCTCCACCGCCCCCTGACACTGCATACCTCTTGTTTTCAGAGTTCTGTCTCAGAGCAATAACCATGCAGTATGCATACACACCCTCAAAACCCATAACCATTATCATTGTCAATCTTCTCTCAATCTTCTCCATTATTGATCAAGCTTAAAACACAGACAAAGTCATCTCTTTTACACGCTGCTGTTTGCAGTCTGGAGAAATTACATGGTTGTAAATGCAGTGATGTGTGGAGGAGATCAATATGTGGACAGTGGTGTCACACAAAATGGAAAATGTGAAAAGCCTGATAATGGCCCATGATTGGGTCCATTAGCAGGGAGAACATTACAGTGACAAGGATTCTGTATAGCTAGCACCCTACATGGTTCCAGGGTGGAACAAGAATCAAATGGATTTCTATTGGTGTATAAATCTAGAAGTCAGGGAATTCGACCTTGTGACCCCCAGGATCATTGAATTCTACAGCTACAGGTAGAAGAGAAAAGTCAGAATGCATCTGATAGCTTCCTCTCTCCGTCAGCAGATGGCTCCCCTGCACTCTGGTGGATCAACTGGGAACTGACCTAAAAATCTATCTTTCGATTATCAAACTGTCATGAATCTCAAAAAAAAAAGAAAAAGTTTGTCTCTCGCTGCTTTGTGACCCATTTCCAGAAAAACAAATTCATGGAAACTTGTCAGATGTATTAATAATAATCTGTTTTCCACCAGATATCTGCGTGTTCACCATACTCTATGTATCACTACTGCCTCATCTGTCCTGAGAGCTGTGGATCTCTTGATGAAGGAAAACATCGTTGAATTAAATGTTTCTGTGTAATTTGATGGAAAGTTGTGGTCTGTATTTAATCAACAGCTGCTATTTATAACAACACTCATTCTTTCGGCCTAATTCAGCATATGGCCCACTGCTGACAAGTATGACACACTGCTATCTGCTGCTAAGTGGGAAAAATACGCACTTATTTAATGACTTTTGTGTTGCCGGAAAGCCTTTAGCATGGAGAAATGACTGTGCTGCCTATTGGTGGTGGTACATCCATGCATACATATGAAAACAGTAGTATCAAAGTATCAAGTATCAAAATGTGAACAGTATAAATCCAAATAAAGCTAGGTTTAAGATTCACAGGTCCTGTCTTTTTCAACCATCACGGCCAAGTGACTATTGTTTCGGTTGAGTACATCCACTATTATCTCTATGTGTTGATTAGTTAGCAACAACCTCGTTCAGTTTGATCAGTAAGAGTGTGTGAAGTGTTTTACTCAAAAAAAACAGAGAGAAAGCCATTGTTGGAGGATATCAATGAGACAGGAAGACTTTGATCAGGCCAAGAAAGCACCCTGCCCTACAAAACACTGACTTTCACCAGGAGAGGGAAGCGCTTCAGTCTTTGAAAACAGCCAACTGATAGAACAAGCGGACTTGTAAAATAAGCTTTCCCCAGGTTCACGCTGCTGCTGTTTGTTGTGGAGACTTGTGATGTTCACAGAGGAGGATATGCAAGCGTGCACACCTTTGTGAGTGTGTGCCTCAGTGTTCCTGCCTGTATGTTGGTGAGAATTCAGTGTACAAGGACCCTTTGAGCATTTCCGGTGATGGTCGAGCATCCCAGCAGACCAAATCACAGTCACATGTAGTGCGTGTGTGTGTGTGTGTGTGTGTGTGTGTGTGTGTGTGTGTGTGTGTGTGTGTGTGTGTGTGTGTGTGTGTGTGTGTGTTTTCTTACAGGGGTTGAAGGCTTTTCACTGACATGATCAACAAGTGCCCAAGTGGCTGGGTTACTGATTACAGATGATGTTATAGTTGGCTTGTGATAAGGCTTGGCTTTAAGCACAAAGTCTAGCCAGGTGCAACAAGCCTTCCACCCGCGTTTCCACGTCCCTCCTTTGTCACAGGACCGTGGCTCCCTGCAAGGTAAATACTGTTTGTGTATTTTCTGATTTTGCTCATGCTCAGATTGCTCCTCTGTGCACTGAGGGGAGAAATGTAAGAAGTATTCAGATTCTTTAAGTGTTTCTTCAAGTTTTCCCAGGGAGAGACAAGATAATTTAAGCATTTGCAGTAAAAGGCACTGGGGAAGAGGAATAGTTTATTTTAAGTCATGCAGATGCAAAAGATGCAGACCCAGCAACTATGATTTTTAGCTACATATTAAATGCTTAATTTTACTCTGCAAAGAAGCTTAAGTGTGTGTGAGGAAGAAGTATAAATCTTCCCTCTGAAAGGTTGCAGTTACAGACAGTTATAGAAATAAGAACTGAATGTAAAATAAAGCCGCTCCAAAACTGAGCAAGGTTTGATATATGGTGTTTGATTGTAAAGTTATTAAACATGACCTGTAAAGCAAATATCTTAATGTTATACAAGTAGTCAATTCTGTCACAATAAACCAATTATTGCATTAAACAAAAATCCTGACAGACTGCTTAGAATAAAACTGTTCTTTCATATGTTTTTTTATTGTTAATGTGTCTGTAATGTAATGTAATGCAGGTCCTTCTGAAGTCTTGGCCGTTTTTGTGCATCTGTTGACAGCCCATCAGCATCATGAGTGTAGAGTCCAAACAACCACGTGAGGCTTGTTGCTCCAGGTTCAAGGTCAGGACATGTTGTGTTTTCACCGGGTTACAAAATATCTACAGTTAGGAGAAAAATCAATCAGCGTGGTTGTGCGTGTGGTTGGAGTCAAAGTAGGAACATAGGAATGGTAGCAATAAACATTATCAGAACACTGTGGAATCAGAACAACTAATTGACGTCTGGATCACCTCCAATATTTCTGCTGCCGGTTGAGTTGGAAAGAGAGAGGGAGAGAGAGATTATGTGTATCCAGCTCCAGCTCCAGTTTTATAGTGGTTTCATGTTTTATTTCTGCAATAGTATCAATAAAATAGACCTTTCCTTCTGGCATGTATTATAGTATAAGTTGCCAGCTCAATCTTCTCCAGTCATTCTCCAAATAAAATGGAAGAGATTTGTCTGTCTGCGGTGGTAATCGGTTAAAGTTGCACAATGTTAAGTGGAATATTCATGATCCGCCCACATCAGGAAAAAACAGAACACGTAGCAGTGGTGAGGTTCAGACAACACAAGAATGTGCACCCTGCCGCAGCATTAACAGCCATTAGCGCTGGTTGGAAGCCATCAAAGTAGCAGCGTGAGACTTTGCCACCATGCAAACTCAAATCAGAAAAGGTGATGACCACCCCCCACCCCCACTAAAGCTTAAGCTTCCACTATCAGCTTTGGATATGGGTCAGGTATAGGGTCTCTTTTTACAAGGGTAGGGGGGACAAAGAAGCATATCAATATATGACAAGCACACTCAGATAAGGTTTACGATCAGTGAACTGGGTCCTACAAATGAGACAAGAAAGTTGTGATAAAGTTGCCAAATGTAGTTATACATGTATTAGTTCTGCTGTGTCATGTTGACATACCCTCTGGCCATAGTACTACAGGAAAATGATCACATTATCACCTACAGGTAGCATTTAACATTGATTTTGTCTGAAATTACTAACACTTTTGAGTAAAAGTTAAAAAACACCGGATAAATATAACTAAATGAAAAAATTAACTAGAGTACATAAACTAGATTAAACATGGACGAGATGATGTCTTGGCCTGCATCATACATTTCTTTTCTTTAACGATCCGAAAAGGAAGGCTGACACCTAATAAAACAGATTTCTCGCCACTTTTAACACTTAAATCTCTAATCTAACCTGATCTGATCGTCCAGTCAGTGGACGAGAGCAGCAATCATTGTGTGTATTCTGAGCCTAATTAAATGGGAAAGAGTTCGCATTACAATACAGTCATCCGTAACATCTGTTTAATCACAAAAAAGCCAGATTACACTCTTTAATCCTTTATGTGACTAAACGCCTCAGATGTCGACGTTTCGTTGCATGACTGGATTAATCACTTTAGAATCTGTGGAGAGACTAAACGACAAAGCTAACAACACTCACTGCTCATCATTCACTTCACTCAATACCACAGATTGGACCATCCAGATTGTTGTTGTTGTTGACGTGTGTGTGTGCGCGCGCGTGTGTGTGTTTTCCAGCTCCTCCTGGCATCTCTGTCATTCGTATTCTTCGCCAAAGCCTTTGGTGGTGCCTACATGAAAAGCTCCATCACTCAGATTGAGAGGCGCTTTGATATCCCAAGCTCCCTCATAGGAACCATCGATGGCAGCTTCGAAATGGGTTTGCATATTTTGAAATTAAATGGATCAATAATGGATTTTTAATGGTAAATGCAGCATTTTTCATGTACTGCAAGCATTCATTCATTTATTCATTCTGTCATACTTCCCCTTCCCAGGCAACCTGTTGGTGATCGCCTTTGTGAGTTATTTTGGCGCCAAGCTCCATCGTCCCAGGCTGATCGCTATTGGCTGTGTCATTATGGCCGCCGGTTCTTACTGCGTAGCCCTGCCTCACTTCTTCCAGGGAAAGTCAGTAAACACTTTGCCTTATGTTCTGTTACGGGGTTTGCTTTTGGGGGCGTTGATGTTTGAAATGCAATTATTGTGTAATATCTTTGCCTTTTAGCTATATATATGAGACGAGTATGACACACAACACAGGAGTCAACAATAGTGAGATCATCCTGCCATGTACGTCCAACCACAGTACGAGTGCTCCGGGTGAAGCATCTTCAATCGAGACCAAAGCAGGTGTGTAACAAACAAACTGTTTATGTATATATGATTTCTCAGTTTGAAACAGGATGTTCCTTCAACCAAAGACATGTGGCTTAGGTGAATAAGAAGCTCCAAACTGTATATTATAAATGGGTACTACGCTCTAATTGAGCTAAGAGCAGGTCATTGTTCTGCAAGTCACTCCTACCAAACGTGGCTTGTCATTCCAATCTATGATTAAATAAGTCAATAAATGCCTTTATTGCTGCCATAAAATCAATTTGGAATACACTGAAGATCAGTAACAAGTTATACATGCCCTTAACTCTTTTTTAAATCTCTTAATTGTCATTAATAAGCAACCAGTGTTTATGACTCTAGACCTGAGAGCGCTTCATGAAGTCAACACTATTTATGATTTATTTTTATTTACCCCATCATAATCACACTATAAATGATTGACCTTGGTCCAGATGCGCTGTAGTACTTTTCCAGGTGTTAAATTGTCAGTCTTTCCTAGCTTGTGAAGACAGGACTGGATCTTCTATGTGGGTCCTGGTATTTGTGGGCAACATGCTGCGTGGGATTGGAGAGACCCCCATCATGCCTCTGGGTATATCCTACCTGGATGATTTCGCCCGAGAAGAAAACACCGCCTTCTATTTGGGTCAGTTCCTTTTTATTGCTCCTCGTTATCTTCATTTATTATTGTGCAGCATCCGACGCGGCCCGTTCTCCTGCATTAGTTGTGGCGCTTTGTGTTCAGGCCCCGCTCACCCTTCTTTTCTTCCTTTCTTCTCTTCCATTTGCCAGCCTGCATCCATACATTCGGAATCCTGGGACCCATGTTTGGATTCATGCTCGGGTCTTACCTCGCCAAGATCTACGTAGACATTGGCTCTGTGGATTTAGGTATATGACATCTCAAATTTCAGTGCAAAACATACTTTGAATACCCTTGATTGAGAAGAATATTGATTATGCAGTGGTGTGTAGGGTTATGGTTGCTTCTTCTTTTTTTTTGTAATTTGTTTTTATTGAAGCAGATATTGTACATGACATTGTGCATACAGGTGTAGGGAATTTTGGAGATCATTTTTTATATAGAAAGAGGGGGAAGAGGAGAGAGAGAGATAGAGAGAAGGGAGGAAGGTTGTGATATCCCTACTATTGTTGTTGAACTTTATACATAGACCCTGAGGTAGAGTACAAGTGGGCTGGAGTTGCAATGATGTCATAGGGTACATACAGAACTTACAGGATGGTTGCTTCTTGAGCACTATTTTTCATCTCCAAAATGAAAAAGAATGAACATTTCTTCTTGGCATGGCTAACATTAAAGGCTAAAATATTTTGTAAACTGAGTGATAACAGATCATGCAATAGTTTCCCAACATTTCATCCTGTTCTCATTTTGTTACTGGTGAATTATTTCCCTGATGGATCAGTGCTGTTGACAGCCCTTGAGCAAGACGTTTTAAAACTTGCAACCTCCAACAAGGTCATGGTAGTTAATACTGGTGACAGAGTATTTGTATTTTGTATTTGTGAGTAGATAAAGACAAACAAACATTAGTTGTCAGCGATTTTATGACCTGCATCTTCACTTTTCTCCGTCTCCCAGAGAGTGTGACCATCGACTATAAGGACTCCCGCTGGGTGGGGGCTTGGTGGTTAGGCTTCATCGTAACCGGCACAGTCATTCTGCTGTCGTGCATCCCCTTTTGGTTCCTGCCCAAGTCTATGCCAAAGCAGGGTGAAGAAAAGAGCAAGAGCAAAAGCACAGAACTTGTCGGTGTGACGGAACAAGAAAATTTCCTACCTGACAGCCAGGAGCACGAGGAGAAAGAGAAGCCAGTCACTTTTCAAGAGCTGGCTAAAGGTGACGTGTTGTAAGCATATTGAATGCTTTGAGTGCTTATTAGGGTTTCAAAGCAGAGATAATTCATTCTATCGTTAACCAGAGGCACAGGCCAGACACACCAGAGACCAAACCAAGAGTTTAACCCTGAATCCTTGAACACACAAACCAACATGTAACCTCGGTAAAAGTTGAATGACACAGCAGAACAGATCTTTTCCCCCGCTTATTTATGTTGTATCAGCCGTGCCAAACATTACATAACATTAGACAACTACATAACACTGAATAACTATTGTCTCAAATCATACCGCTCACTCGATCTTTTGATTTTTCAAAAACCTAATTTCAGCATGATAGTTTCCACATTGGAAAAGTTCAGTGATCACTTCCCCCTACTCTTCCAGCCATAGTCAACACAATACCAGCGACTCTCCGTCTGTCAATTTACAGCTAATTTCTCTTCTTGGTACGTGACTTTGAATTTATACCAAAACAAAACAACGAGAAAACCAAATAACGAATCCAGGACGCTTTCCACTTTATTGTACATTAGATTTCAGATTGGCGAGAAAAAACAAATAATGGCTCATTTACAAATTTTCTCGTTTTTGTTTCAAAACCAAAAATAACAACAGATGAATGTGTCCTCGGTCCAAGCGTAAGGAGCTTAATGGAGGCAAAGCAAGGGACCGAAAATGAGAACTAAAGGAGGGAGGTTTAATTGGTAACACCTGTGCTTGTCCAGTCAGATGATCTGAGTGTGGATTTCTGACACTCCCAATGTTTCATTAGTCCTATATGCATTATTAGAAATGCTTAGTGGTATAAATTAAACATACAAAATTATCATATTAAATTCTGTTGATCTGTGGGGAAATGAAGTTGATGCGGCAGAAGAATAGTAAACAAATATTCAATTGGAATAGAGTACATGCGATTGTGGGGTTATGTAACATAACTCTATGACATACCATTCCATAACCACATAATTATATCGTGATAATGTAATGTTACCTATATGCATTACCTAGTTCCATTAGGTTATGCACAAAAGTATGCCAAAGCCAAATCTACCATAATGGAATATAGGCAAAATCTATAAAAAAGATCCTTTATGTGGTATTATACTAACTCTATTTCTATAAACTGGCTTGTAATCTCAGCTGTAATGCCCCTGAGTGATCTTCATTTAATGCTGGCCTCTGTTTTTGTCATTTACCAGATTTCGTCCCATCTCTGAGGAGGCTTTTCAGGAACAGCGTCTTCACCCTCATGGTCCTCACCAACCTGGTGGCTGTGAACGGCTTTATTGGCCTGATCACTTTCAAGCCGAAGTTCATGGAGCAAATTTTTGGCCAGTCTGCCTCCAAGGCCATTTTCCTCATAGGTACGGCACGCTAACATATACAGTTTGTGTTCCCTGTACTCCTACTGAACTTTGTAGCTCAGGGCACCAGAAACAATGATGTTGTTGTTAGGAAGTGTGATCGCTAGAGATAAAGTGGAGTTGAAATGTAAGTACTAAGCAGCCCCCTGTCTCTGTGTGTGTTTGTACAATATGTGTGTCAATCAGAGGAGACTGTAACGCAAAGAGACCCACTGTGCTATGATTACATTGTAGCTTTTTATGGCTTTTTACAGCAGCGGGGCTATGAGTACTTCAATAATACATGGGCCACATATTTAGTGTGTTGTGTTCTCTCTTGTGTTTGCTATTAAAAGACACAATGAGTGCAGAGTAGAACTGTGATTTGGTAGTAGTGTATAGCAAAACTATCCAATCACAATAGAATTTCACAATAGAAAATCACACCACATTGAGTATAAATGGCACCGTAAAGAATTTCACATTATCACCTACACATGAGTCACACAATTGCGAACCAGACCTTTTACCTTCCATCTATCCGTGCAGGTGTAGGCTCACTTCCAGCCGTAGCTTTGGGCATCATCACTGGAGGATTTATCATGAAGCGATTCAAGCTGGGCATCGTGGGAGCAGCCAGGGTGGCCTTCGCTGCCAGCGTCTGCAGTTTCAGCCTGCAATGTACCCAGTACTTCCTCCACTGTAGTAACCCAGAGGTGGCAGGGCTCACCGTCACTTATCAGGGGTGAGTGACCAGTGACATGTAGAGTACAGACATAAGTTTGTGTTAAGTAAAGACTACTTACTGTTAAATGTTCATTCAAGGGCCCCTCAGGTTTCCTACAACCTGAGCACAATGCTGTCACAGTGCAACACGGGGTGCTCCTGCTCAATGAAGCACTGGGACCCGGTGTGCGCGCACAATGGCATGACGTACGCCTCACCCTGCCTGGCTGGCTGCCACAGCTCCACGGGGAAAGGCAGGGAGATGGTAAGACAGCAGCTTGCTTACACACTCTCAATACAGATAAGACTGGTTCATTACTTCCAGTGTAACGTGTGCAGCCCCTAGAGGATGCAGTATGTCATTACACAGTGAGTAGTGATAAACATTCTGATGATTTGATATTGTGCCTATGGGTGGTGCAAGAGGAGAGGACGATCAAAAGGGTTTATCCTCCTGGAAGCATGAATGTAAAGGGTACATTTCAGTGCAACTAACCAATTTGAATATAATGATATTGGCCTGAGGATGGCTCTTGTAGTGAGTGTCCCATACAGAACAGTTTATAACATTTTAAGAAACACAGCTTTTTCATTTCTCAGTGACGACCTTATATCCCACAAATTTAAGTTGACCTCCTTTTATTCTACATCTTCAGGTGTTTCATAACTGTTCCTGCGTTAGAGAGATGATGACTCCAGGCTTGAACATGTCTGCAGTGCTGGGCCAGTGTGCCAGGAAGAGTGACTGCGATTACATTTTCAAATTCTACATGGCTGTGACGATATTGGGGGCCTTTGTGTCAGCCTGCGGGGGCACACCTGGATACATCGTACTGCTCAGGTCAGAAAGAATAAACAGAAGGAGTCAATGCTCACTTCTTGTCTTTAATTGTGGTTTGTTAATACCTGCCAGTGTTCTTTTGATTTTTGTTGTTGACGGGGAGGCTTGAAGTCAGCAAGCTTCAGAATGGTGACTAGAGGGAGAAGATGATCCTCTTTAGGGGCATTTTCACTGGGGAAATCAATGTAATGTGGTCTTATCAAGTATTATTGTTGTTTTATGATGTGACTAGAAATACACAGAAAAATGATTACTTCATATTGAGTCTCAATTCCGAATCCACATGTCCATGCGTATTAAATATCGTGATAAAAGTACAAACTAATATCACATCTTATGTACAATATTAACGTTGAATTTTTCGGCTGTTCCAGGTCCATACAGCATGACCTCAAATCACTGGCTTTGGGTATGCAGACTCTAATAGTCAGAACTCTGGGTAAGTTAAAGATTCCAGGTCCAGATTGCTACCAATACTGTGAATAAATCTAATCCCAGGCTAAAGTAACGCATTTCACTGTTTATTATTAGTATTAATTATTGTCGTATCATGTTGTTTGTTTGTATGTTTTCAGGTGGAATCCCTCCTCCTATATATTTCGGAGCACTGATTGATCGAACATGTTTGAAGTGGGGGACCAAGCAGTGCGGAGGTCGCGGAGCATGTCGACTCTATGAAGCCAACGCATTTCGGTAAATTGAAATCATGATTTTGGATGATATTTAAATTGAAATTGTTATTCTAAAAGTTGAAAGTCAGATTATATTGAGCACAGATGTTTTGTAGGTGTGATTGTGTGTATTTTAGGCCATAAAGCTGAAATGTTTCTGTAAATTGTATTCTTTTTTTATTCATGCAGCCACAGGAGCCTAATTGTTGTAGGGGAAAGCACTTAACCACTCAAAATATCCAATCTTTTAATATATCTGATACTCTTTCCCCCACTCTAATCTACTGTATTCTGATACTGTGATTACAGAATGACGTTCCTGGGGCTGATTTCTGGACTGTACTTCCTAGCCAACCTACTCTGGGTTGGACTCTACTGCCGAATTGTGAAGAGACATAAGAAGTTAGCGTTGAGAAATCAGACCAAAGAAAACGCTCTGGACGGTAATGGAGTGGTCAATGGACACGCTAATATCAACATCGCCAAAAACGACAAAGACAGAGACAGAGAGAGCACCATTTAAGATCTTCTCAAACAAGCAACACCATTCCAGGTGAGGGATGTACAGGTTTTCCATTGTGTGAACTGCAGTACTGCATCCATACTGGTTATGGTATGGTGTCAGCACTCCTTTTCTTCAAGTACCTCTTCCTCACTACACTGCTGCAGTCATTTTAAAGGTCAAAGGGGATCCTGACTAAGGCTTTGTTTCAATATTCACTTAAAAAATGATACCAAATCGCATCACATCGCTGTCACATCACGACAAGAAGATTCAAATCCATCTGGGGCCTCTCTATGTGGAGCTTAAACATTCTCCTTCAGATTCTTCTTCCCAGATCTTTCCTCCCAACAGGTTATGTAAACGGGAATCTCTAAATTGCCTGGCTTAGTTTTTAGGGTTAACGGCACAGTAGGAGAGCTTAAACTTGACCAGTGAACCCATCTAAGCATATGAATAGGAAAATCCGATTGGAATTCCAAAAGGGATAATAAAGAAAATACATGGTTTGTGTGAATAAAAGAGGGATAATTATGAGAGTCAAGGATTGGGGAACATGAGGAGGTGACAATTTGACTTACAAGAGGTGTTTGAATGCTTGTTGTAATATTGCACCATAGATTACTGTCATTGGTTTACAGTCTTGTAACATAACCTCCTGTGCATTGAGAATTGCAGTTTTGGAATTATATCAATGCCAGAAGCATATTTGCAACAGTTCATAATCAGATTTGACATGATGTGTATTTCTGCAAAGGAGGAACTATGTCTGCTGCTTTTAAAGGAAGATCACAATGCCAAACGTTATTGGCATGTGTGATTTCCATCACACACACATTCCCTCTGCCATTCTGGTACCAGGGTGTCAATACACCAATTTTGGAATTCCTTTGTTACCCAAATGCAATACAGAATATCTTGTTACAACATTTCATTTTAGAAAAGTCCCAAAGGTCACTAATGCCCATTTTATCCTCACCACTGTTTGCCTGGAAAAGCGTCACTTACTGTTTAGACGATCATGGACTCGGTGTGAATTGCAAATAAGTTGATCTTGACTTGACTATTTTTTACTCTGTTATATCGTGTAGCTGTTGATCAAGTTCATAGAGTATAGAATTAACTTTTCGTCATGAAGATTTAGTGAGGTGTTGTGTTTTGTTGTTTTATCAACATGTGTCTTTTTTTGATTTTCACGATTATCCTGTAAGCATATCTCCATTTATTAAAGAAGGTGCTACATTTTGACGTTCTTCTAATAATGACTCTCATTTTTATTTTAATTGCAAAGATTTCTACAATGGCTGCGATTGGCTAATTTGATTTAGATAAAATAACTTTCTTCCATTCACCTGACCTGCAAAGATCATGGCAACAGTACAATGTGCAAACCAAGAGGAAATTCTGTAGCATGACCTGAAGAGGGCGAAATATTACAGGATTCATTCAAATGTACACGACTTCATCATGAAAATATATATTTGGTGGTACAGAACTCATTTTGTACACAAAATCATCTTATTTACACCTGGCAGCCCATAGAAAAACGCAGTAGAAAATATTTGCACTTACATTTAGGGTTTCACTTAAGTTAGTGATCATATAAATTTGAGCTTTATGTGTAAATCTAATATTTTACATGTTTAAGAATTCCTTTGTTACACCAATTATATCACTCCAGCTGATGATTCCAATTTCTTTCTTCATCTTTATGAACCTGCTAGCAGCACCTGCAGCACTTTCACCAGCAGGCTGCAGTCTCTGCTACAACATTTGCACTTTAAGATATGCAAATTTCAGTCAGAAATGTTTATGGAGAATTTTTTTTTAAATGTGACAATGAGTCATCTTTGCGCTATGTCACACAAAACAAAGCAAATACTGTTATGATGAATTTAGCTCATCGGTAGGTATCTGTTGGTCTGGGCAGGATGCATTCATGATCAAACCCACCTGGAACTGGATACAGTGATGAAAGATACAAAACTCTAAAGCTAAATGGAAAGTGCAGGAGCCAAATATTGTTTTGTTTTGTAAAAGCAGAATGGTGGAAACATGCCTCTTAGTTGCTGCACAGGAATGTTGAGGAAATTAAATCCTAATCCTTGGAATGTGAGTACAAAAGCTGATTGTATGACCTGCTGCCTGAACTCCCCCCACTAGTTACCGGACTAATATAGAATTCCCTAACACACATAGTTTCCCTGTGCTGTCTTCATCAAGGCAGTGACCAACATTAAAAAATACACAAAGCAGCTCGACACGAGGCTTGAACTTGCACTCTGCATGACAGTGCACACACACAGGTGGGACCAAGTCATTGTTTTGTATGTCTAAATTTTTGTGAGGTGATCCCAAATTTGAGTATCAAAAGTTATATACGTATTCATAAAGTGCAGCTTCAAAACTAAATTCATTGTGGTTGAATTCCAAGTCAGCCTTACTGATCAGCTGTTGCTCGTTACATAATACTGATTGGTTGGCTGATTGTTTGCAGCAGTGAATAGAGATCGGGGTAAACGATGAAATGATGAATGAATCGGACAAAAAAGGCTCCAGTAATAGTGAAGTCACAAGGGATTAATGACAGAATTTATATTCTTACTTGCAGAAATTCAACTCTTAGGTGTAATAAAAGCATTTTTAAAAGCAGACTTACAACTTGATTAAAATACAAAACTGCTTGTCCAAGTCATGTGCCAAAGAGTGTTCATGCGTGACATAGCACAAACTAGTTGTTTGGCAAGTGTGTTGGCAAATACCTTAAAATGTGTATTTTGGGTTTAGAGCCCTTTGACGAATCTGATTTTTTATTTTAAGGGAAATAAATCTAAAGGGTACCAGCAGCAGGCTATTGCAGGGTAAATAAGCTGATTTCTCTCTGTGTGTTCTCTTGTTGCTCCCTTGTTGTTACCCCCCTCCTGTCCTGGACTGGACAGCATGTGTGTGGAATAAAAATGTTCCGGGGCTTTTGTCCTGCAGGTTCCAAACTAACAGTTCTGCCCTCAGACAGGGAGAAAAGGAGCTTGGGGAGGGCATGTCTGTCTCCTCAGGGTAGGGTGAGAGACACACAGCTGCTGAAAGAGGGAAAGCTGGAGGTTGGTTGCTGGACATGCGCAAGGTATTTGATTGCACTTCTTCAGAGAGGCAACAGTGGCTTTGCAAGAGCTACTGTGTCCTAGTTTGTAGCTTAAACCTAAGTTCTACAAAAGCTGCAGGTGACGACTGACCTCTTCTTTCCAGCCTTGCCATTTTACTGAGCTGTGTTTAGGTGAGAGTATTCACCAGGCTGATTGTGAGGATGATAATTGCAGTTATGAGGCTATGACTGACTGAAGAATTAACCTTAAATCTAACCAGTAGATTGTGTGATTTTCTGCAACGTTTCTGCTCTTTCTGTGTTTGTAGGCCACAACTGACAGCAAGGTTGAAACACGATTTCTGCCGTGGGCTTGGCCTGCAGCACCGGAGTGGACTTGTCATTTGAGAAATGTCAACTGAACAGCAGAAATCGCTTACATAACTGCAACAAAGAAACAGTATATTTTTGTTGCTTTAATGTTACAACTTGCCTTTTTTAATGGATTCAGAAGTTTTTTGTCATAACTCCAAGGAACTCAAGTTCTTACCTCCTTGCAGCATTTTAATCCTGGATGCGTTGTTATGATACAGATCACCGAAAACGTTGGTAAGCTGATAATAATGATTAAGCATATTGTACATAGATTTTAGATTTTGTTATATTTAGGTTATTTGTGTATTATTTATATTATTCATGCATTGTTTTATTGTTTGAAGTTGTTTGAAATTGTTTGAGTTTGAAACAGTTTAAAGTGAACAAGACTATATTGTCACAGACCGTCAACATAACCTTTCTGTACTCTATTCATCTAGTTTTTGTGCTGCACCAAGATGCCAGACCTTCAGTGTATGACAGGAGATACAGCAGAAGACAAAGAGAACATGACCAGACAGCAGGAGCTGTGTGTCTCTGACCAGACGACCAGTAAACACCCCATCTCAATGTTGAAGGTGCTCAAGTATCTAAAAAACATTTTGGTTTTCATTTAGAACAGAAAGTTTAAAATCTGAGGTGAAATAGTTCTCTGTGCCTTTCCAAGCACCACTGCAACCCCATCTGCTGGTTACTGGCCACATTGATTATCCCAGAATTGCAATAAGCGTAAAGATTAGATGGTGATCTTATCCCATACATCTCACTTTATTCTGTTATCCCTTGTACTTTTTTTTAGTTCTTCATTATGGCGCTGTCGTTCACCTATTTCTCCAAGGCCCTGGCAGGGGCGTACATGAAGAGCTCCATCACCCAGATCGAGAGGCGATTTGACCTCTCCAGTTCACTGGCTGGACTCGTCGATGGTGGCTTTGAGATAGGTGCCATTTCAGATTAATCCTATTCTGGCATTAATGAGGTCTTCCACCTCTCATTTGATTCTGTTACTGATCTTTTTTTTTTTGGGTGGTAGGCAACTTGTTGTTTCTTGCTCTGGTCAGCCATTTTGGGGCCAGAATGCACCGGCCAAGACTCATCGCTGTGGGCTGTATAATAATGTCCATAGGGGCCCTTCTCACTGCCCTGCCGCACTTCTTTATGGACCGGTAAACAAATAGCAAACCAAATTCTTGAAGATTAATTAAAAGATTAGATTTTAGGTTACAAGTATTTTATCTCTTTTAATCTAACCTCTTTGTTTCAACTATGATTTTCCAGCTACAAATATGACACTGTCATTCAGACTGTACACAATGAGAGCGTGAGCTTTGGGGCCTGTGTGGATCCTCTGAGCCAACCAGAGTTACTGGAAATCCAGAACAATTCCTCTGTGGAGCACACAACCGGTACAAACAGATACTCCTACTTGGAAACATTTGTATTTTGCATTAAATTAAAGGAAAATATTGGTCTTGTCTTCAAGCAGCCTGTGAGAGAGACCCTGGTTCTCAAATGTGGATCTACGTTTTGCTGGGCAACATGCTGCGTGGAATTGGAGACAGCCCAGTTACACCATTGGGTATCTCCTACATCGACGACTTTGCGACAGCTGACAACTCCCCGTTCTATATAGGCAAGGCATCATCGCTTCGATTATTGATTAGAGCTGGATGACAGTTCATTTTGTGTTCCCTGCTGGCTTTTGTATGGGTCTGATGTTTAGATTTTCTCAACCAATACACAAATTCTGCAAACATGGGAGTTAAAGTTCATCCTCTGAAGGATCGCTACAAGGACAAAGGAAGTACTGGTGTCTAAATATACCACATAATGGAAAATATATATGGATAATTTGCTTTGTGATTGTCAGCTTGTCTGCAGACCATTTCTATACTGGGCCCCATGGGTGGTTTGCTTCTCGGCTCCTATTGTGCCAAACTATATGTTGACTTTGGAATTGTTAATGTGGGTAAGTGTAAAGCTCTTTTGATATTGGTGTCACTGTGTGCTGCCTGTAAAATACCTTATTAGCAGGAGAGAATGCTTTACCTGGTTCCACAAATGAAACCTGTGTTTCCATCCAGACGATGTGATCATCACTCCCAAAGATGCCCGTTGGGTGGGCGCCTGGTGGTTGGGTTTCCTGGTGGCCTCTTGCCTCCTGTTCCTCTCTAGCATTCCCTTCTGGTTCCTGCCCCGCTTGTCGTCCAAACAGGGGGGAGACGATGGCAAGTCGCATCCTATCCACCCGACCTCGGACAGGACAGACGCCGCTTGCAATAAGAACCACAACGACAAGCTGAGCGACATAGCTAAAGGTTGCCCCGATCCTCTTCCACGACAAACAAATTGAAAGTTTCCAAGGACTAAAAGTAAAATATGAAACTACTAAAGCATCAGGAGACATTCTTATAAAATGAAGATGGCTCGGTCATAGAATAATTTCTAGTTTCAAGACTTTTAATGCAAACTATAATTTTGGATTTACATTTTATTCCCATGCAGGTTTTCTTCCATCACTCAAGCGCCTGTTGGGGACTCCTGCCTACTTCCTGCTCCTTTGTGGAAGCGTACTACAATTAAATTCTGTCATTGGCCTGACCACCTTTAAAGCCAAATACCTTGAACAACAGTTTGGACAGTCTGCATCCAGAGCCAACTTCCTCATGGGTCAGAACAAATCTATTCCCTTGCGTTAGTAAGGAAATTGAATTGATTGAGTCTATGATTTTGAGATATGAAGGACTGAGAGAATTGTTATTCTGATCAGAAGTTAGTGTGTCTTGGCCCATTCTAGCACTTCTATTTCGAGAAGAATGGATCCCAGAAGGTTTTGTATGTGTTCTGTGTTCCACATTTTTAAACTCCAGCCCCATGTTCCCCTCCTCCCCTTCTTCTAGCTGTGTTACTAGTGCCAGTAGTGGCAGTAGGGATCTTCCTGGGTGGGCTACTAATGAAGAGGTATAAGCTGAGTGTGGTGTCTGGAGCTCAGCTCTCCTTTGCCACATCCATCATTGGGTACATCCTCCTGCTGCTGCAGTTTGGAACCAAGTGTGACAACATTCCCGTGGCTGGGATCACAATCTCATACAATGGGTAAGAGCTGAGACATCAAGGCAAATGTTTTGAGACGATGAATATCCACCCACATCACTCCAATATTAAATGTGGATGGTTTACAGGACAAGAGGTGCGTCATTCGACAGCAATACGCTCTTTGCAGAATGTAACAGAAACTGCTCATGTTCAGCAGAGGACTGGGACCCTGTGTGTTCAGAGAGCGGCATCACCTACATCTCCCCATGTTTGGCCGGCTGCCTCACCTCCTCTGGATATGGCAGGAACACAGTAGGGCCTCATACAGGAACACCCAAACATATTTGATAATGTATGACCTTAGGAATGCTGGACACATACACACATTTGAAGTTGAAATGGTGTTTGAAGTCATTGGTCACATCTTGCATACATGTGCATGTACATTTGTGTCTTTATGTTCAAAGATGATCAAAGCTTCAGTATTGAAACAGTGTTGTTTTTGAATATTTTGCCATAATCCTCCTCCCAGGTCTTCCACAACTGTAGCTGTGTGAGTACTGCCTACCCAGCAGGGGACAGTATGTCATTGAAGTTGGGCCAATGCCCCCGAGCCAAGGACTGCAGTCGCAGCTTCACCTCCTTCATGGCCATATCAGCGCTCAGCTCCTTCATTAACTCCTTAGGATTCACACCAGGCTACATGGTCATTGTGCGGTCTGTGTGCTCACTTGAACTAACTCTAATGTGTGAAAGTGTTTTAGAATTTTAAAATTCAAATCTTGTTTGTAGTTTGAGTGTGTGCAAATTGTGATCTGGTGGTATTTTGTCTTCACAGGTGCATCTCTCCTGACCTCAAAGCCCTGGCACTGGGTATCCAGACTCTAGTAATTAGGACTCTTGGTGAGTTTCTATCACGCAATGTTACTCTCCATCATGACATCATAAATGTATATATGTAGCTGAATCTTGCTGTCTTTGTAGCTGGAATTCCTGCACCGGTTTACTTTGGAGCCCTAATCGACCTTACTTGCCTGAAATGGGTGATGAAGAAGTGTGGGGTCAGGGGAGCATGTCGCATGTACAATGCTGATTTATACAGGTATGCCTCAGACTATAGATGCAGAAATATATTTGAAATTTAAAGACAAGTCAGCACAGCATCAAGAGTGATTTTTTGTTCTCTATTTGTAGGTTCGTCTACCTAGGTTTAGTCACCTGTCTCACCGGTTGCTCACACTTTTTCGGTTTCGCTGTAATCGTCCTCCTCAGAAGACAGTTCCAGAAGCCTGGGCAGGCAAAAGAAGTAGAGCAACCACAAGCTTCTAAAGAAATTGAACTTCACACCTCCCCAAACCCACTGGGCAACTAGCCAAGCACAAGTTCCAAGTCTGAGAGCATTCGAGGAAAGATGGAGGCAGAACTTGAGATTCACACAACAGAGCAACTTCAAGGTGGCAGAATACTCAGCGTACATAACACAGAGGAAGAGCAACAGCTCAAATCCAAGACAGAGACTCAGGATGAGATCATGCCAGTTTCTAGTAATATATGTCACTGAAAGAGATACAGGAGGTCACACATGAGGCCTGTAAGGAGACCAATGCAGAGGAAAGAGAAGATCAGAAGAACATGTTAGGGGAGCTTACCATCACTGCAAAGAAACATAACACACTCAATGTAAGGGGAGTAGCATGTGTGTAGTTTATATGTTCAAACAGAACAGACGGGACCATTTGGACACAATGGAGGGATCAACTTCACCATGGGATAAATTAAATGTAGTCTTATTTTTAAAGCATTTGGCATAACTGGATGCCCACAAGGGCTGAATGAGCTTGGTCACAAAATCAACCCAAAATATGTGGTGATGAAATAATTCATGATAAGTCACTGATATTTTGTGTACTGTAGCGCACACATCTTAGACAAAACATACACGATTTTAATTTCTGTTCTGTTTTAAGACGATAAAGTTTGACCTGCACTCGCCTGATACGCCCACACATGTGTAAGCTGTGGGGGCGTATATAAGCTGTGGTTGATTTAAAAATATCTATGACTCTTAATAGTGTTGTATTGTTGTTATGGTGGTACAATATATTGCTTCCATCTGAGAAGGCTGCAATAATCCAGGTTAAAACAGTGCCTGTGCGGTAGTACAGAGCCTTCAATGAATATTATGGGGGTTATTTTGACAGTAAAGGAAGACCTACCCACCCACGAAGGTGTGTAGGTCACCCACTTATTTTGGGATGCTCTTTGCGGGACTGTGTGGGTGTGCATACAGTTTATTATGATTGATTAAAATTTCTATCACACTCCTAATCCTTGTCCGTCTCAGAAGAATGTTGTAATCAGCCAGATGACGTGAAAACACCTGTGTGGGTGTCTGTGAAATCATGAAAATACTACGCTTTCTTTCTTAGATGAATGAGGAGACATTTTAAGTCTAGGCTGGTGAATTGTTGTATAAGCCTTTTATCTGTTGCATTTAGGTGGGCGAGAAATCTGTCATATTTAGGTTGGAGGAAAAACTGCATGTTTCAGGATCGAATACATCGATACATCCAGCCGTCCAGCCCAAGGGGTCATCTTTTCCATGTAATTAATGCATAAATGCCCCGCATTCGTTTTTACCAGTGCCGGTGACATGAAATGCATGTTTGCGGATGTGATTGCATCATCCGTGTTAGAGAGAGGTTTTATGTTGTGAGTGCTGCTGTTATTCTGTGTTTGTGGGTTGGAGTGGCAGGAATTGCTGATAGTGTTCCGTGTGTGCGTAGGTACAGTGTTTCTAATGTACATTTCCATAAACATCCTCTTAAGTACATCTTGCAATAGCGGTGACATCCCTTGTTAGGTATAATTTGAGCTGCTATAACCAATTTTAGAGGTATCCTGATAACGGGAAAAAACATGAGTTCATGTGAACATATCAATGTGAACAAAGACAGTGGGAAGATGATTGCGGGTTCGCTCAGCTTGAATTGATAGCATCGATATTGCTTCTCTAATAAACCAGTTAAATTTATGTCATATCATAAAATAATCATAAAAAAGAAATTGTGCCCATATTACATTGAGCTTTTCACACTTACTGAGGTAATCCAAAGGCACAATCGACTCCCCCAGAGTAGAACATTAAAAATGCTTCCCACACAAGCCACCCACATTCTCCCTCCATCTCTCATCCTCCTGTCTTCTTTCTTCCCTTGGTCTTTCTACCTCCTTCTGCTCTCAAGACCGTGCATATTAACCTCTATAATATAACCTCTCCTCTACCAGAGTAGCTTAATATTTAATATATGAATTATTTATTAAATCAAATTAAATGTTGTACTGAACTGTGTTTCCTGTTGGAAGAGGTAAAACACAACACTGTCCTATTTGCATGCGTGGTCCTGGGTGTGGCTGTGCAAATAGTTCAATTCTACATAATGAAAATAACTACACAAATATGATAAAAGCCATGTGTTTGGGTAAACATGAAAGCAACACTATCTGTAAAGAGAACAAAGAGAACAGTGCCTTACATCTATTATCGCAATTAGGTTTTCTATGGAGGCTTACAGGAAAGAGTGAGGTGTTCATGGGGCCTTGGTGGGTTTGGGGGTGTTGCATGGCCATTAGGACTGCATCGTGTCTTTATTAGCTATTAGCTACCGGCTGTGGTGACGGCCCAGCACTTACCAGCAGCCTGCAGCCTGTGGTGGTATTTTCCCAGTGAGGCTGTGGGATGATCTCTGTGGACACATAAACACAAGAGTTCATCGGGAACAATCATCCTGACAATCATAACATTTCCTGCCACCCTAGATCAAGCATCTGCCGCTCAATGCGTTACATTACGGAAAAACATTTTTACTCGAATTACATCATCAAATAAACTTATATATATGTGGCAATAACTGTCATTGTTAACCAAAGGATATAACTGAAAAGAGTCCATTTCCCAGGTTACCTCATCTGGGGAAAGTATTTCTTGTTTTACTATCACTTCATTATCACTAATTGCTACTTTGTCAGTTGTTTGGGACCCATCACATAATGAGGGGTCATTCATTATTAATGATAATTTAGCCTCACATTCATGATTCATGATTGGGGAGCCCCTGAGGATGACAGCAGGGCCAGAGTTTGTCAACCTAAAAGTTCAGTAAGAGTTCAAAGGTAGAAAGAGAGCTCTGCAGTTTGACAGGGTTTGCGTCCCTGTGTGGGTTTCTATTGGGTCAGGACCACCACAGGCACTGATGGCATTGATGACGAAGGTGATGATGTGATTGCTGACGTTCATGTAGGTAGATGTGCGTATGTTTGTGTGTGTGTATGTGTGTGTGTGTGTGTGTGTGTGTGTGTGTGTGTGTGTGTGTGTGTGTGTGTGTGCATGTGGTATATAAGACCCTACTGCACTTTCCAACACCCCCATATAACCCAGACCCCCACCATCCCCATCCTCCACATTCTGTGCAAATGGAAATGCACGGCTATATTTGGTGATGATGTCACAAGTGGTTGGAGCAGAGCGCTTATAACTGTGTGAATCGATTTGTGTGACAGACTGACAAACCAACGGACTTCACCGCTGACTGATTGGATTTGCAGGCTCAAACATCTAACAGTAAGTACTTTGCTTCTCTTTCGGGCTCAGTTTGGTCTTTTACACAGGACATTTCTGAGTCTGTCCATCTAAACTTTACATGAAATGTATACTCATGGCGATCCAAACCTCTCTGCAGCATCAGAGGAATTTGAAATGTCTTTTCGTGGGTTAGATTTGGAATTTTTTTCTGTGTCTCCCTTTTTCTGGTCTTTTTTCATTTCCCCCCTCTAACCCCAGCACCCTTTTTCCATCATTACAACAAATTTTGAGCAATATTCACCTTAGATTCATAAAGTACATATTTGTGATTATGTGGAATTATGTCAAAAGATATATTGAATTCTTTATTTAAAGTAAGATTTGTTTATTATAAAATAGTTTTATACTTGCACAGAAAAAAATGTTTTTTTAACATTAGAATATATGATATAATCCTTCTGCCATTGTGTATGGATATGGTTATCATTTTCTGCCCAGGTCTCTGTGGTTACATAACGGTTAATTTACAAATTGCTCTGCTTTACACTGGTATGTATCCCTCTACAGCACAAAAACAAGCTTTACTGAATCTCTCATGTCCATTCAGGTAATCACCCTTCACTATGTATCACCTGAGGCTGCCTATGCTTCTCCTAATGCTGCTTGTATTCCTGCGCTGTGTCGCCACTGCCCCAACCTACAGGTGAGTAAATGCAAAAAATGGGCTTTCCTCACACTCTGTGATTATATGCAAGGTTAGTCTGAAATCAGCAGACAATCAGACGGATATGATGGAAACTGTGCGATAAGCGGGCAGGGGGCTGTCGCATTCTCTATGAGGAGCATCAGGGAACAGATATAACTCTGGAGGTGGAAGTCAATAGGGCTTGACTGTGTTGAAGTGCCTAAGTGGCCACTTTTTCTTCTTGCCCTCGGGACATTAGTGGATGTTTTGAAGAGGGGTATCATCAGCTATTGATGTGAAACGGTTTGAGCCCTTTTTGTCCTCTGTGATTCAGGTACTTCAGCCCCAGCTCATCCAGCGAGCAGGAAAGTGATCTACCAGACAGTGAAGACTGGATCATACCCGCACTCTTCTCCAAGCCTATTGTCAGCCTCATTCGTACACGTCCAGAAAGGGAGCTCAGAGTTGAAAACAGGTAGGAGCATTACATTATACATGATGCATCATCATCTCATCGTCTCATCATACCAGAAGGAAACTAGTTGTGTATTAATGAATCTTTGCTTTGAATAATTTACCATGAATCACTGCTTTCTCTGTTCTTCTCTCATCCTCACAGCCACCACATAGAGAAGAGGAAGTGCAACACAGCCACCTGTGTCACCCAAAGGCTGGCAGACTTCCTGGTTCGGTCCAGTAACGTCGGTACCATATATGTGCCGACCAACGTGGGCTCTGCCACATACGGCAAGAGGGACCTCCTGCAGCCTCCCAGCTACCTGTCTCTTTAGTAGCCTACGCACTGAGGAAACCACCTCCTGCCCTTCAAATTCTCTAATGATTTAATTACCAGACATCTTGTGTAACAATAATTATCGGTTTGGTGTTAACACTGCTGAAACTGATGGTAAAGTTGATGATCATGACCAGATTACTCTTCTTAATTTTTGAAATTTTAAAACAGTGCCTTTTGTTAAAAGCATCAATGGAGTCGGTATATGATTCCTTGGCTTTGTGTGTGTGTGTGTTTGTGGCTCTGTTAATGCTGTTCAACAATGACATGAATGTAAACTAAATCATATACTTAAAAAAAAAAAATAACACAAAAGAAAGCAAATGTAAAGCCATATTAACAAATGCTATGATATGGTTTTTATAATAAAATTTTGAAATATGAAAAGTATATGGAATATGCTTTAATAAACTGAAATGTGTTTTACACCACATTATTGTATATCATTCTACATACATGAAAAGCGGGGGATTTGTAGAAGTCAGCTACCTTCAAAGTAAAATAAACTATCCTCATTTACTTTCACTTTTACTGGGAAAAGAATAAATGGAAATAATGAGGCTCACTTGAAATGATGTCGCTGTTTCTCAAACAAAATTGTATTTTACACAGTCTGGGTTATACAGGGTAAATGCAATGGAAATCAACGGGAGAAGCATGACTCACAGCATTAACCTGTGCTTGATTACAAGTGACCTGATCATCTCCCACTCTGACATCAGTGCCCCCATGCACGGGGCCACTGATGTCACCTGCATAAAAGCTTTTTTCAAAAACAGAACAAGTGTTGGCTTTTGCTGATGTATCCAAAAACAGTGCAGCAATTATCTGACGAACACCCTGACGAATGAGGATAATGTCAAGATGTGACACTTGATGTATTATCACGAATTGCACTGTACTCCAACTGTTATCTGGTCGGAGTTGTTTATTGCTGCATTAATGATGGGTGATGATTGTTTTGATGGAATTTTAGGACAGTTCTTGACCCAGAGGCCACATTAATCTCTGACATTTATCTCTGACAGGCCTGCATAAGTAGTGACTGCAGCCCAGATAATAGCACTCTGTGATTTAAACTGGTGACTAACTGTCTTTGTTAAAGTTTTGCTTTAACACATGTATTCACAGTTAATGATTAAGAGAGGTTCAATGTGTTGTGCAACAAAAGTGGTCATAACTTTGATAACATTTAAAAGGCATTAAAACGATATTTAACAGGAAAGGAAGTACGCATTATGCTGTCACTTTACCATAGCTACTGTTCGCTGTTTTTTGCCAAATTTCCTCCAATGGCAACAGCAGTGAAAGCAGCCATTTTGATATCATCACAGACAAACAGTAATTGTAATTGTCCAACTCTTTTTCAGACACTATAAACCTAGAGGCTGTCTCAAAGAAAACACAGACTTCTTCAAACTCAGCACTAAGGGGAAGACCATCGCAGATCTGACGGTCAAGTTAGATGAATGAGGCTGAGGAGAAAATCAATCGAGTTCTGTCTTCTTTCAAGACTGCTGGGCTCTGCAGAGATAACAATTGCAGAACTCAATGGAGGGTTCAGTCCCAGCAGTGCCAATCTGCAGAGACTATTGCAGCATTGCACATGGCTCTCAATACACAGCTGGAGGGGTCTCAGCCCATGGAAACACATCCAAGCAAATCCTTACAGAGGACCATTGCATGCCTCCCTGCAAGAATGTCGTGATTAAGGACGAGTTAATACTGCCACCTATTGGTGAAATATTAGACTAGACTCGATTATATTCGAAATATATGTAATATAAATTAAATGGCACTTATATAGTCAACAAATGATCCAAAGGCTTTATTACTGGTGCAGATAGCACCGTGCTACAGAATATAATAGATTGAATTCTTCCAATATGATTTTCATCACTGTTTTCCGCTGTTTTATGAAATAGGAGGACAATATATCAAGTGTGATATATTATTCATATCGAAATGTTAGAATAATTAACAAGAATGAACAAAGCCATCCAACGGAGGAATAATAGAGTTATGAGCCCGAACAAGTGTGCTTCGGAGTAAACTCGCGCGCCATTGGTTCAAAGCAAAGACATCCGGTTCAAAGCGGCACATCGGTCACGTGACATGTGCAGGCTCCGAAGCAGCGGCTGTGACGTCACCTCATCGAAACCACACATGCCTCGGAGGTTCAGTATCGCACTTAACATCACGAGTTGTGTGCATGGCATCGACACGCGACAAATATTTAGCTTGTAAGGTTTGCGGTCAATGACGTCACGGTAGCTGGTGTTGCCAAAGTTAGCATAACAAAAGGAATGGAGGAGAAAACGGAGAAAACGTATAAGTTTGTCATAGTTGGAGGCGGCATTGCGGGTGTAACGTGTGCCGATCAGGTGAATGAACTGTGTATTCCTTTCTCGTTGGCAATTTATATAAAAGCTGAATCTGTGTTACATCTCTTTTTATGAATGTTGTGTGGATTAATATTAACATTAATCTCTAATGGCAGCTATCAGCCCAGTTTCCCTCCGATGATGTGGCTCTGATTACAGCAGGACTTCATATCAAGGCAGTGACCAACTACAAACAGGTCAGAATGAGAATGATGATGACACTAGAACTGTTATATAGAACACTTATTTGTATAAGACATGAGATCCACATGTAGCTGTGAGATGTCAGTCTTCTCTCAGTTGCACAGATAGTAAAGCCAATCCTTTTCCTTTGTCCTGTTCTTCTCAAGCTTTCCAGAACTCTGGAAGAGTTTGACGTTGAGGAGCGGCCTTCCAGTGTCCTAGAGGAGAAGTTCCCCAACCTCACCGTCATCCATTCTGCTGTCAAAGCACTACACACACAGTCACATGTAAGTAGTTGTGACATAAAATGATTAACTATTAAGCTATTTGAAACTGTTTGAGGTTGTGTTGTGATGTTGTGTTTACATACAAAGACAGCACAAAAAAGTGCAGATTTGACTTCCTGCAAATGGTTTAGGTGACATATATCGGTCTACTATTGCCACCCTATGGACATGTTGGTACGCTGCAACATGTCCCTATTACACAGTATATCAGCATTTATATCATAGTTTTGGTCTCAGTACTTGTTTATTAGGGCTGTGATCAACACCTTAAGAATTGTAGTAGAGAAACAATTTCAGAACCTGACGTGAAAATCCTTCCCATTCTCAGAGTGTGCAGACTGAGGACGGCCTGGTTTACGGTTATGATAAGCTGTGTATCTGCAGCGGAGGCAGACCCAAACTCCTCACCCGAGATAACCCGTATGTGCTGGGGATACGGGACACAGACAGCGCTCAGGTACGACCACGTTACTCTGCGTGTAGCCGGTGGCAATCCTACCAAGGTGTCATCCAATTCTGTTTGGTTTTGCTTTTTCATTTGGGTTCAGTGTGTTCTTTGCACAAACAGTCTATGTTCCTGATGGCGGGGTACAGCTACTGAAAAATGAGATTCTCCTGCATACAAATTTGATGTGCCAGAACAAGTTCAAAATGTACCCTGTGTCCAGGAGCGTTTTGGCTTCTATAAGATCTTGTGTTATTTGTTAGGGTATCTGTGTGTAGATGCTCAGCTGTTGCCTGTGTTTTCGTTGGTAGGAGTTACAGAAGCGGTTATCTAAAGCTAAGAGAATTGTCGTGATTGGGAATGGAGGGATCGCCTTGGAATTAGTGTGAGTAAATCATAACCAACACATTTAATCTTTAATTAAATTTCCATACTCCTTCATTCCTATTGACAGTGTTGTTGATTGTGTGGTGTCTAGGTACGAGGTGGAGGGTTGTGAGGTGATCTGGGCTGTGAAGGACAAGGCCATTGGAAACACCTTCTTCGATGCCGGAGCGGCGCAGTTTCTCATCCCATCCCTGGATGCTGGCAAACCCGGCCGAGCTCTCCCCTGTAAGCGACCTCGCTACACCACAGAGGAACCAGCGCCTGGAGCGTCTCAGACCTTCACTGCAGGTGCAGGTCTTCAAATCTGACAAGTGACATTGTCTTCATATTCTTCTTCTCTTTCCCACTTTTTGCGATAGTGCAAGCTGTCTTAAGATGGTAATATTTAGTTTTGTATCCCTAGACGGAAGCAGACGAGGGCGAGGCTCTGGCCCCACAGAGCCTGGCAGTGCACTTGGCCCAGACTGGCATGAAGGAGTTGTCCTACGAGGAGCGGAACAGGCAAGATGTTCATGACTCACAGTGATGTAACTGTATGCTTAAGTGCAAAGTAAAAACACCAACAAGTAGAAGGTTATAAGTGACAAAGTCAACAGGAGAGGCCAGAGTATATTGGCTGAGTCCCTGCCCTCTGTTGATGTGTGTTCAGGTGTCACGCAATGTTTCAGTGGAATACAAGTGTGAGGTGGAAAAGATCTATACCTCAGAGGAGCTGCCTACGTCCCCACAGCAAACACCAGGAAGTGAGGATGGTGAGGCTTAGATTTGTAATCAGACTTGTCCTCTAGTGTCCACCTCTTTATTTCCTCATTCCTTTACTTAACCTTTTTTATTCCCTCTCATCAGGACCCTGGCCAGTCTATGTCCAGCTGACCAATGGCAAAACATTTGGCTGTGACTTTGTTGTCAGCGCCACCGGTGTTGTGCCAAACACTGAACCTTTCCTCGCTGGCAACAAGGTAGTGAAACTCACCCATATGCAAAATCCATTGTGTTAGTGTGCAAGTCGATGTTGCTATGCTACCAAAAGCTGTATAGGTTATATAGCAACAGCACAGCAACATTGACTGGCAATACAGGATGTACAGGTTTTGGTAGCGCAGCAATGGACTGATGGACACATGACACCCTGAAAATAGAGAGGATGGTTTGTATATTCTATCTATAATCTATAACCAACATCATTCACATTATGCACACAGCTTCATGGGACATAAGACACGGCGGTTCAGATTTCTGCTACTTTTACTTTGCTCGACATTTGTAAAGTCCTTGCCCTTCAGTTGTTTAGCTGGCCACTACCAGGGGTTTCGATTTGTCTTTTGTTAGTTGCCATGCCAACTCAGACCTCATTTGGTACACTAGTATTTAAAGTCCCATTCCATGTCTCTGCCTCAAGTCAGAAGAAAAGAGCAGTCAATGTAACACTCTTGACTGCTGTACAGAAAATTATGTAAAATCCTTATCAATATACTTTTACAGCCCTGGATGTCACGAGACAAAATTACTCACTCACTCGCTCACTCACTCTGGTTTTCAGCCTTATTTCCATGTGACATCACAGCTTTCAGTCAAACCATCACAATGTGTTCTTCAGTAAAGAGATTGTTTATATATATATATATATATATATATATATATATATATATATATATATATATACAGACACACACACTACCAGTCAAAAGTTTAGACACACCTTCTCATTCTCTTCTCTTCTCAGTCCAAACTTTTGACTGATAGTGCATATATTGTGTAAGAGCGCTTTTGACCGTCGGCCCACATTACTATTTCTCCCCCATGATGGAAAGCTGGCAAGGCAAATTAACAACAAAATGAAAATGATGATCATTATTTTTGGATGTGTGTTTGTGTTTAGTTTGCTCTGGCAGATGATGGTGGCCTGCAAGTGGACGATCACATGATGACGTCCGAGCCAGATGTCTATGCCTCAGGAGATGTGTGCACCGCGTGCTGGAAACACAGCGCACTGTGGCAGCAGGTAGACTCCACTGACTTGCCAGTACACTGCCTCATCATTTAAAGATCCTGTCACCGAATAGATTAGCAGTTTGTTTGTCTGTAACAGCCGAGATCAATTCTCTGCAGAGATGGAATTTCCCCACTCAAAAGTGAAGAGCTGGGGCGTGGTGGAGGTATGCACTGTATTAAGCGACCCTCTAGCGGTTGTTGTGAGCAGTAACATTCTGGCAACATTTCCGCTGCAACCATCAGTGAGTCGGCCCTGTCTCAAGTTTTGTCAGCCTGTTTTGAATCATAGGCTTGCTCATGTGCGTTTCCCTGCCACACTGACAGATTGTTCAGGGAGTAACGGGCTTTATCTTTCATCTGTCAAACCAAACTGATGCTACGTTTCCGTGTTTTGCATAGATGCGTTTATGGACGCAGGCTCGTCAGATGGGCTGGTACGCAGGTCGCTGCATGGCAGCACACACCCTGTCAGAACCGATAGAGTTGGACTTCTGCTTTGAGCTCTTCTCACACGTTACAAAATTCTTTAACTACAAGGTGAGTGACATCTGAGTGCGAGGGGAGGTGTTTTAATTGGTCACTAAAATGTTAATCATCTACCATGGTAATTATAAACTTGTTCTTTTCTTTCTCAAGACCCCTCAAGGACATTTGACAAGGGTTACGTAATGACCCCTTCCACATGCCTCGAGATGCATATTTATTTACTCTGCATTTTAACAGCTTCCTGGCCTCTTTTCATTCCACAGGTGGTCCTGTTGGGAAAGTTTAATGGCCAGGGTCTGGGGCTCGACCAGGAGCTGCTGATACGCTGCACCAAAGGCCAGGAATACGTCAAGGTGACAGTGAATACGAAACCAGTGTGCTTTGCTGATATAAATCTATGTTTTAGACTCATTCACAACCCATCTAACTAGAGAAACAGGTTCTTAGGTCTACTCTCATAAATGTTGCCGAGATGGTTGGCAAACAGATACCTGAAATGCTTTCCACAAGACATATAATAAAAGAGACTGTGTTTGTGAATGTACACACTGCTTTTCTGTGAGTATCCGTGGCTCTTGCTGAGGCAGAGGCAAAGTTATGCTGATCCTCCTCTTTTAAATTGTACTCAATGGCCTCTATTTATGAACATTTATAACAACATGACATTTCCAACTTTGTATCTCGGGGCAATTTGTCAAACGTTTGTAGTTATACAAAAGTGTGGAGGTGTCCCCTGGCACGGGTGGGGGGTATTCCATTGTCATCTTGAACCAGATTGTGTTCCTATTCACCCCCTCACTCCCTCTCTCTCTCTTGGGTTTTGTTTCAGGTTGTTCTAAGTGGAGGGAGGATGGTAGGAGCAGTGCTGATTGGGGAAACAGACCTCGAGGAGACGTTTGAGAACCTGATCCTCAACCAGATGGATCTGACACCGTACGGAGAGGAGCTGCTCAATCCCAACATTGATATCGAAGACTACTTTGATTGAGGGATTGTGATCTGCAGAAGCAAGAATCGACATAAGAGAGATGATTTTAAGGTTGCTAAAATCTGTAGGTTTGAGCAAAGTTGGAGAGGTTTTTGCATTTTAGTTTATTGTGGCATGCTTTACTTAAATATGCTTCAGTTTGACTAGGAGCAGGTTTATATTGGTTCTAAATGAGCTTGTAAATGTAAGAGTATATTTTTGTTACTCTGTTTTGTTTGTTAATAAATTATTTGAAGAGCCAGATGTACGGATGTCGTGTTTAAAACGTTTTCCCAGGTTCAGTAAGGACTTTATTGTAGGCAAATGTACCAATATAAAAGAGCATAGGATATAACAAATGTGAGCTGTTTATTTGAAGGCCAAGTCGAGCTATAACACATACTGCACATAAAGGTATGCATTTTTGTTTCAAATTGCTTTATTAGATCAACTTTTACACAGAAGAATGGAATATGTTCATACACTTGCCTTTAGGAAAGAGTGTGTTCAAACACTCGTCCTCTTGATCATATTACAGCCTAACCATAGCAACTCTGGCACCTCCTGTCCCTCAGCAGACATTATAACAATAGACATATTATTACCAAGCTCACAGTGCTTTCTGTTGTTCCTCCCTCTCGGGCATGTTGCTATTGGGAAAGCCCCTCATCACTGTTAAAGGAGCAGGGCTTAGTTGATGCAGCGTAAAGCCATACATAACTACATGATACATAAATACATCAATCAGTGGAACTAATTCATGCTTTCAATTGTGAAATGTTTCCAAGCCTAGTTCTTTAGTGTTTTGTTGTAAATGTAGCATACAAAAGTTTCAAGTCAAAACGTGTCGGGTAGGTTTTCAGGGTTTTGTGAAAGGCCAGTACGTATATGGAACTTCTTGGCTGACATTTGCATTTGCCTTATGAACTTTGGCTCAATGGTTCAATGCCAAATTGATTTAGTTGCTTCCACTGCGTCATAGTGATGTGGCATCCTGTCTTTGATTGTTACGAAACCTTGATAAAGGCTTGAATAGACTAGTCCTGTCTTGACGATGTTGGTTTTGTCTGACTCCAACCAAGTGTTTAATTGAGTTCTTATACCAGATCTACAGATGTTGTAACATTCAGTGAACTCAATCTCAAAAGAAATCAGAGAACAGAAGTTGAAACCCCTAAAACGCAAAGGAAAATTACAAAATCATCATGAAATCATCGTGTGCACAGAATCTAATCTGCTGGTCATCGATTAATGACTGTAATCACACTGGACAGTGTCCCAGAATGCATATCTGCAGTGACTCAGCCGATGTTACTCAGAGTGATACTGTGGTTGATATTATTTGTTGATTCCCAAGCACAGAGGCGAACACTTCTTCTACGATATCCAATAATCAAGTAGCTACAGTTTCTTTACCCTTGATTACAAATGCATCAATACAGCAGATAAACTCATCTGCTGAGTACTGCCACGCCCTGAAACATCCACTGCTGTGAAAGGAGGCACAAAGGCTGTATTCCTAACACAAGTGACCTGAAGGGTGAATTGAACCCTTGTATGTCTATGAAAAGACTGAGTCAGCCAAAACAAAATCCTAGAAATGATAAAGCAAAGCAAAATGTTGGTCTAAGCCTGAACTTAAGACATCAATCAATTTAAACCCTCATCCCAAAGAAACAAAGCACAAATATAAAAGATTCTGCTGCTTTCTATTGTCTTTTCCCCCCTGTTTGAATAGAGGGCAGCGTGTTTAGCACAAAGAAATCCCATGTAATACAGCACCCATTTGGCTGTTGTGGATTGGGTGCCAGTGTAGCAAAGCTTCAGCTGTTGCCAACTAGGTAAAAGATTGATGTGTGCTCCTCCTGTAGAATGACATGTTCTTATCATATCTGTCACAAGGTTCATGCCTGTAAAACAAAACTTTTATGTCTTATGTTGGCGGTAAGAGTGATACTGTTGTCTCTGATGTTGAAATGAAAGCATGCGTACATTTGGCTTGTCCTGAGGCAGAGGGCTAATAATAGATACAGTGATCCATTTTATGTTCAGATATCAAATACACATCCTTCACCTTTCATATACCATGTTTTAATATGCCAGTATATTGTGATATGTACAAGTATTATGTGGACCACCGCATATGTCAAAATGGATGACTCGATCACTAAAAAGGTAGACTGAAGTGAGTTAAGGTAGATTCGGCCTGTCGTTATTCACATTTAATATTCTGACATGTGAACGCTGAAAACTCATTTCATTCAAGCAGGTTACGCACATTGACGAGAGTAGCACGGTGAGTTCCGGCTGCATCATCCTTGCGAATGATTTACTCTCCCGAGCATACCGACTTGTGAACATGCGTGCGGAGGTAGTCACGTTTATTTGCCTGTTAATTTATGCTTATGTAATAAGTCAGAATTAATTTTGTTTTTATTGCTTATTAGGTATTACGTGACTCCTATTTAAAAAAAAATCAATGTACAATAGGTTTACGGAAAAAACTGTTTTTGCGGTGCACACGAGTAAATTAAACAAGCGCTTCCAGTGAGTCATGCGATTTCCCAGCATGCAGCGGGCGCCCTGTTAAGAGTTTTTTCTTTTTTTTCTCTCCAGTGGGTTGGATATTTTGAGAGGCGTTGCCGAACACACACACACACCGACAGCGCAGCGTCTATACTCCCCGCACACACTCACGTTTATATACATTTGCCATTCGCAGCCGCTTTCACACACACACACACACACAGCTCCAGACGAAGTCATAAGAAATAAGAAGACTTAAAGGTTGCGTCATGGCCAACTACATTCACGTACCCGACCAGGCTCCCGCTGTGCCCAAAATAGACGTGACAGTTGACGAGAAGGACTACAGACCCGGTGCACTGCGGCTTATCAAGGAGCTGAGACCCAACTGGAAGCCATCCGAAGTCAAAATCAAGGTGCCTTTCATTAAATATTGCCATATTTAATATACAGCACCGCAGTTCATGTTTTAATTGTTGCCATTTGCTTATTCGGCATTTGAACGCCTTAAAAATAAATATGAAAAATGTCTTAAGCTAGCAAAATGTCCTCGTGTTAAAATGAATTAATGTTAGCCAGCGAGCTACGTAGTTGCGTAGTAGCGAAGGACACGAGGAAATGTAACCCAAAAAGACATTACATTGATTTATTATGACAATTTTCTTGGTTTCGACGTATTCCGGGGATTTTTCCGCCCGTTACGATTGATGTTTCGTGTTTGGAAATAGTATCTGCGTCATCTCGGGTCAAGATCAGACACGGGGATCAGTGCAGTACACACACAAGCCAGTGTTGCGTTCTACAACGACATTAACGTTAACATATTAAAATTGTAAGCATTTGTGAGGTGAAAGCAGGAATTTCATGAACTAGTAATCTAAGGTGTGTCGGGTTTAAACCCGAATTATCTCCACGGTGCCTCTCCATGGTCCCTGATGGGGGTAGATGAAAGGTTAAACGAGAATTTCAGAGGAATTTCAGACGTCAAAGCTTGTTTTCTGACGTAATGCAATACAGAAAATAGAGCATTTGCATTTAAGTTTGCATAAATCCAAGTTAAATGAAATGAAATACTAAATGGGGCACCTTCTAATAATCCAGTCGTGTATACTGGAAAATGTGCAGTAGCTGTTGACGTTTTTAACTTGGATTCGTTTTCGAAGAAAGCAAACAAAATACATCATAACGTTTCTGTCAAAAACGGAGAGAGCGTATTGGTTCTTATCCAGTAGCAGGAAGGGGGTGTGGCTCCTCTGGGTAAATATGGTGGGGTGGAAGCTGATCACATGCTCTTTCACCGTTGCTCATATTCACCACTCAGCAAATGCCATGCCATTATCTCCCTCAGGCAAAATAAAATTCCTGACGGTCCTCCCATTCCCAGCCAATCTCACAGCCAAACCCTATATTGTAAACGGTTATGGTTGGTATGCTGGAACTCCCATCAAAAATGTTCCCAGCTTCACCATAGAGAGAGTCTAGCTTAAATCAACCTAGACAAGCCCTCATTTCCATGGTTACATCCGCTCCTCCCCTTGCCTGATCCTGACTGCTGATTGGATTGCCTCAGTGTCGTGTAGCTGAACAAAATAAAGATGACAAATATTGTTTTTGACTGTTGACTATCTGTCTCTCTCTCTCCTGTGTGTGTGTGTGTGTGTGTGTGTGTGTGTGTGTGTGTGTGTGTGTGTGTAGTTCTTCACAGACGGGATAACCAACAAGCTGCTGGGGTGCTATGTTGGTGCAGTAATGCAGGATGTTGTTCTGGTCCGTATTTATGGCAACAAAACAGAACTGCTGGTGGACCGTGAGAATGAAGTGAAAAGTTTCCGAGTCTTACAGGCCCACCGCTGTGCCCCTCGCCTCTACTGTACCTTCAACAATGGCCTGTGTTATGAGTTCCTGCAAGGTACTGCCCTGGAGCCTGAGCACATTCGCAGCCATTCTGTTTTCAGGTAAATGATGCATTGTTGTTCAATAAAGACAGTCCTCATGCTCAGACATTGCTGATAGTGCTTAGTGAGTGCTGCTGTGAGACAAACGGCTCATGTTTGCTTCCTGCTATGACGCCACGCATTCCTGTTTGACAGAGGCACCCATTCAAATGCTTTCATACGCCAGCCTGTTAGAATCCACTGCTACTGCCCCTTTTCTATTCTCTTTAAAATGTAATGTTGTCCCCACTTCTACCTTGCAGGCTCATTGCCAGGCAGCTGGCAAAGTACCATGCCATCCATGCCCATAATGGCTGGGTGCCCCAGTCTGACTTATGGTTGAAGATGGGAAAGTACTTTGCTCTGATCCCCAAGTACTTCAAGGACCCTGTGCAGAACGCCAGGTGAGACCATATAGACAACAACAATCACTGATACTCGTCGCACTTTATGACCTACCTATTGCCTACCTATGTTGAACACACTTATTAGAAGTCACTTTGGATAAAAGCGTCTGCTAAATGACTGTAATGTAATGTAATGACCTCAGGTTACACGGAAGTGCAATATTGTATGCAGATACATAGGCCAGATAGAAATAAATGAAATAAAAAATATTAATGAAACCTGACATGCTAGATTTCATACCAATGTGGGTGTGGACGTGTGTGAGTCACAAGGATTTAGCTGTAAATGGAGCCTGTGCAGCTGGGACTCATTTATAAGATAAACACAGTCGGAAAATTGAAAACATCTCTCCACATCTTCCCACTCAACTGTTGCTGATTAGTTCATTTTGAATTGGCCGTTGTCTAGGAGGTTTGAGTGTTTTAAGTTTCCCTTTTCATTCAGAAGGCATCTTCAGTCCAACTAGTGTGGGGAAAGGCAACTGCATTTATTCCCATTTAATGTGGCAAAAACAGACGGATCGACCAACATGATTCATGCTTTATTTAGTTATCCAAGATAGCATGGAGTGCATGTTTCAGCAGATAAGACCTTACTTTACCCCCATGGAGTTCCTGTGAGTTTGACATGTGACAATGTGTCAATAGTATACTGCTGCAAACATAACCTTAGGCAGAAATATATTCACACACACGCAATACTCATAGTTACATAAAAAGCTTTGCGCACTTGATAGTACTAAGTCTTAATTATGAAGATTACATAATCATTAAGAACTACCTTAATGTATAACAGGACTCAGTATTAATCCAAAATAAACATTGACTTGAAACCTCCCAAATGTTAACCTTTGCTAGGACAATGCTGATTAAGCGTGTGGAAAGGTTGTTATTTGCATATTGCGTCAGATCCAGTTTGTCAGGCGCCATTGCCGGTGCTTTGTGTTCTTCTAGACCCTGCAAGTTTAAAACGATTCAAGAGGAGGAGCACTTTTGATCAAAGGATCGTAGTTGTCAGCTTTTTACCTGTAGTCTCCAATGAAATGTGTGTGGACAAGAACCAAAATACTTGCATTTAATATAGTTTCTGCTTTATATAAGTATTCAGACAGTGAATTTGCTCATTCGTGTAATTATGTGCGCTCTTCGTGTCTTACTAATTTCAACAATGGCCTTTCCTTTTTGCAAAATCATGTGGTTGTTTGGTACCAAATTGATGCCCAATTCCCTTTTTAGTGGTCATAAAGTTTCCCTTTGCCTTCTTTCAAGTTTCATGAATAGCTGTTTTTGTTTTGTTTGCTCTTGTATGATTAGTTTAAATATTTATTTGAATTTAGGTGAACAGTTCTGGTATCTACAAAATAATTGAATAATAGATAGATAATTTGAAACGTGAGATTATCTGAAACCAAATCACACAGTGTTTGTGTTGTTACGTATGAGAGATATCATGGGTTTAAATTTCCAGATATGTTTTATGAGAGGAATCATTCTCATTGTGTAAGGGAGTGTTGTTGTGTGTAAGGGTGCGGTTGTTTTGCATTTGAATTTATGAGCATGAATACTGTGTAGGGCAGGCTGTGTACCTAAATTCCCTTTCTTGTACTTTGTTTTCATAATCAGTGGTATTGGGCAATTATGAATTAATTGTGTTGTTTTTCTCCCACTGCAGCCAGTAACTGTGAATTGTGCAATGCCTGCCCATAAAATTACATAAGGTCTCCCCCACCCACATGCCGTCTCTCTCCCTTCTCTTGCTTCCTAATTTTTTCTTTCTGTTTACTGTGGTATCCCTGCGCTCAAGTTCCCCTTCCTGATTCTACCCCCATCCGTCTTTCCACTCATTCACATTCTCACCTTTTTTGGCCCCCCTGTCCTTCCAGGCTGAGGGCGGAGGTTCCCAGCTCGCAGTGCCTCCGAGAAGAGCTGGTGTGGCTGCAGCAGAGCCTGTCGGTGCTGGGCTCCCCTGTGGTTCTCTGCCACAACGACTTGCTTTGCAAGAACATAATCTTTAATCAAGAGTCAGGTGAGTATAAACTGCACTAGTGTAGTCAATGACATTACTGTGTGATTGCTTTGTGTTGTAGTGTGAACTGCACTGGCCCCCTGTTCTCAGGTAGGATGGCATTCACTGCACTTCCTCAACTGTAGACTCATGCTTCACTCATTAGCAGTGTTTAAGTGCGTTAGGCCGAAGTCGTAGAATTAGAATGGACAGAAAAGACATTTTGTGACCTAAAATCCCAGCCGATTTCTGTGCTTTTTAAAGGTCTGGGAAAGTGTGTTCAAATGTGATAGAACTCGGATGTAACAAACAAGTCCTTCTTCAAACAAGTTTGTGTACATCTCATTTACAAGTACACTGTTTACAAGTAACACTGTTAGACTTTCACAATGTAATGCACATGCATGCCAGTTACACATTTAGCCTGATGCTCATTTGGCTTGATTTTTCTTTCCCAAAGCTATATATGTGTTGTTGAGTCACCACTGACAAGATCAGTTAAGTTGGTTAGCTTCACCAGGCCCTGCCTTTGCCGCTTATAAATATGCCAAATAGGAAAACAATCACTAAAAATTAGGATTAAGTCGACCCTTGATACTTTCTTATGGTTCAAGGTGCTGCTTGCAAACCATACTGTCAAGCAAGCTATTGAGTGAAATTAATTTATGGGGTGTGGTGCTTGACAGAGAGGTTTGTGGGAGGCAGTGGCTCAGTGGGTAGAGCTTCCGCTTGGGAACCGGAGGGTTGCCGGTTTGAGCCCCTGCCGAGGTGCCCCTGAGCAAGGCACCGAACCCTCAATTGCTCCCCCCTCTGCGAAGGGTGGTAACTGTAATGTAAGTCGCTTTGGATAAAAGCGTCCGCCAAATGATCGTAATGTAATGTAATGTAATGTTTCTGTTGGCTGGAACAAAGTTATGTACATCTGCCTCCAGCATAAACCTCTGTCCTCGTTTGAACCTTTGTTCAGACAGGGACAAAGGAGGAGGTTTGCCAAACTCTCTCTTTCTGGGTCCTACGTTTTTGGCCAGTTTTGCATGAATACATCATTACATAAATGTTGAAAAAGTCAATGTTCCAGTTTCCCAGACCTTAAAATACGAGGCAACTACACTTGCAATGTAGAGCTTTGTCTCTCGGAATAAACTGAAAGTTTAGTATTTTTGTAATTTGCTTTCGTCGTGTTTCACAACTGTGTCTGATCTGTCGTTCTAAGTCTGCGCTCAAAGTGTAGTGTACAGCACTACTGTTCTCAGCCCACATCTGTATCATACCGGCTACCAGGTCTCAGTTTAATTGAAGCACATTATTTGGTGCTTTAGGAATGTTTCCTTTTTTCTTTTTCTATTTTTTCTTCTTTTTTTTTTGAAGGTATGAATGTTGAGCAATCTGTTGTCGGTCAATAGTTACAACCTATCATTTGTACTGAGCGATTTTGATTATACCAGTCTCTGAAACTGTGTCTTTTTAGAAGTGGGGTGGCATACTTAGAGGTGGAACAGAAAAGGGAGGGTTGGGAAAGGGAAGTAGAGGGTTTCTATGTACAGTATGTGTGGGGTGGGGTGGGATTGGTATAAAGGGGGGGTGGGGTGTAAGAGCTGTCAGCCCCCTCGTCCTTTTGTGACGAGGGGTGGGGCCCTTCTCATAGCTCCTTGTGTCTAGCCTTTCTTCCCTAGGAATGACAGCCGAGGCTGTGGCTGCCCTGCGCCACCCTTCCCTGGGGAGGCAATGGAGAGAGACATACCTCACATGCGGTCAGCTCTGAGGGCCCTCACGTAGTCAGCCCACTGCTCAGGCTAATCGGGATGAGTTCATGGCAGCAGTAGGAGCCACATACCTACCTACCTATTTTTCCTCCAGTCAACTCTGTTACCAATTTCCAGACGGATGTGTCATGAATAGGCCACTCGTGATGCTTGTGATCACACAAATGTTGACAGGTTATTCTGCACTTGGTATAAATCACTCTGAGTGCTGGATAAATGCCAAAAATGTAAATCTACTTTCCGCAAATGCTCCTCACATTAAGCCGGTGTCCGCATGACTGGGCGGATCATATAACATGGACCTGAAACATGCCGCTGCAAAGATGCCTGGCATTTACTTTGTGCAAGGGGAAAAGAACTGCAGTTTTCTAGTAGCTGAAGCTCTCAGATCCTTGCAAAGAGTACACATGCACACCTCAGACATCGCATGTAAACGTTATGTGAATCTCTTGATTATGTCTCTCAAATGTTTGCCGATTGGTGATGCAGGGAAAGAGATCCAGTATTATCAGAGATGGGCCAACACCCAAACCCTGAAGTGAAAAAAAGGAAAAGCACAAAGGCATCTGATTTAGTATGTGGGGTTGCAGATGAGGTGGTGCAATTCTAAATTACGTAATTTGTCTCCCCGTCTAAGTTACATAAAGTATTCTTGGCAAACATCCACATGTCTGCGTCTGTCTATTCATGTTGGCAGTGTTGCAGAATGCATGTTTCAGGTTTCATACTTAAGACACTGAGGCAATCAGGACTTGTACATAGATGCATTTGTGATTTAAGACCCCTTATTTTCCCTCACTCCGGCAGCACTTACTGTTGTTTAGTACAAGGGCTTTCAAGGGAGATCACATACATCTTTATTTCACCACGAGGGCACACCTACAAATGACAACCACAATGGGCTCTGAGGACTCGAGGCTGTAATTACCACATTACTGACTGTGCCCACTCAAGCTGTCCAGTGAACTGTAGTGAATCCATTCTGGTGTGTTTTGCATTAAAAGGCAGATCCGTATTGAAGAGGGACTCACCAGCTTCCTGTCAGTTTAGCTCAGCCGTAGTTGCCAAGTGCAAACCACATGTCTGTCGAACACGACATGAGAAGCCACCACTTCCTGTATTGCTAAAACCATAGAACAGAAGCGGTGCAAAGGTTGTTTTTTTTTTCGTTTCACCGTTCTGCTAAGATACTGCTAAAGTTTAAATTTCACCTTCACACAAGTGTCGTATTACTTTACTCTCTTTGTCTCTCAGCCTCCCTCACAGGCTGCCTTTGTTTCTCTGCCTGACTCGCTCACTTGACTCAGATGTTGCCAACAGAAAACATCAACACACAATTTAGTTGGTCCCGAGAGCCACAAAATCTGCAGCTCAGCAGCCAACAGGAAGCCTCACACACATTCTGTCATTTGCATAGAAGCAGCAGAGATATCACGCGATTGGGCTCAGGGTGGACCAATGGGAATGGGGCATTGGAGGGGAGTGTTTCGAGAAGGGGAAGTGTGCAAATATGCGGGGAAAAGAAAGGAGTGGGAGTTTTGGCCAGCGGGGCCTGATGTTTCGACTCCTGCGTGAGAGCAAGAATGGTTAAAAAAAAGAAGACTGTCAGTAAGAGAGAGAGTATGTGTGAAAGATGTGTTTGCCCCAACCTTTTCATCTGCTGCACAGGGGGCTATAGCCACTGACCGGAGGTGTTCAGTTGTGTCCCGCTAGGACCCACACGCCGGCTGGTAACCCACCTCAAAGTGTCTTTCTCTGTAGTCCAGCACCACCAGAAAAACTTCCATAATATTCCATATTTTAGGCCTAATAATTGTGCAAAGGCCAAAAAAACAAAGAACGCAAACAACTGTAAGAGTAGAGACTGAATTGTAATTTTTATGGTTCTCCAAAATTCTAAATGTTGTCTGTTTAATTGACAAATGGATGATTGATTGAGAGTAAGGGTTTGTATTTTGAGATTGACTCCATGACATTAAAAGGAAAGCACCTTCCTTCCTTTATTCTTTCCAATGTACATAGACACCTCACAGTGTCAGTAGACATCAAGTGTATTTGGACAGCAACACACCCTTCGGTCTTTCTCTGATCTTTGGTTACAGTAGACTCGTAAACAGGTTTTCCATTTTAGTGTTTGCCTAACAACTGTTTACCGTCTTGCCTTCAGTTGTTCTCACTCAGTAGAGAGGGAACAAAGTTCTGAGACATCCGAAACTGCTGGCAAACATAATAGTATAAGTATCAGTAAGGGTGCGTTGCTGTACAAATACTTTGGCACTTTGCTCTACTTTTTCTACTTTTCGTGTCGCTTTATATTTCTGTCTTCCTCCCTCAGTCCATCTGCTTCCTTTACCCCCCTTCCACACACACACACTCTCTTCAACACGTCTTCCTCTGTGCATGACTTTATCACTGTGAGTTCGTTGTTTTCCTTTCTTCTCTGCATGTGTCCAAAACAAAGCTTCTCTGGGAAGTAACTGTCTTCATTTTTCCCTATGCTCCATCTGGTTCGTCATGCTTTGCACATTCCCATCTCGGCTAATTAATCCCGGCTGTGAGTTTGGTGGTTTCTTTCTTAAGAAAAGAACTGATCCCATATCCAGGTCGTGCACTAAGATGCATTGTGGAATGACTGCCAAACCCATGTAGATGCGCATGCAAGTGAAAATCGTAACTTTTGCATTTTTGCCCCAGTAGTTCATAGATGAAATTGAATTCGTAAAGATGGCACAAAAATGTACATTTAGAAAAAAACACTTTGCTTCCTAATATGCTGACGATCCAAAATATTTATAGCATGGTTGTATTCGTAACTGAACAACCATATTTAGTTTTTCATCTTCTTGTCCTAACTTATTCTCTCCTAAACTCTTTATTGTTTCATCACTCTGTGCTAATGTCCCCCTCTATGGCCCACTCCCCTCAAAATGCAAACTCTTACTCCGTGCCCCAGATTGGCTGACTAGCCAACTGGAGAAAGTTACGTAATGAAAAGCATTGACATGCTGAGTTATTAAAGGGAAAACACAACATAATGATTTTATGACTCATTCCTTTGTCTGTCTCTAAACAATGCGCCTCCTCTTTCCAGGCCATGTAAAGTTCATTGACTACGAATATGCTGGGTACAATTATCAAGCCTACGACATTGGGAACCATTTCAATGAGTTTGCTGGTAAGTGTAAATTGTTTAACGCTTAAATGTGCTGTATTTGGAAAAGTTTGTTTTTACTGCGGTCGATCCGTTTTGCCCAAGTTGTGTGTTTGTGTGTGTTTATGTACTGCAGGCCTGAATGAAGTGGATTATAGTCACTATCCCGATCGGAGCTTTCAGCAGGAGTGGCTCCGCTCCTACCTGGAGTCCTATAAGGAGCACAAAGGCCTGAGCGGTGAGGTGACTGACAGAGAGGTGGAGGTTCTCTATGTTCAGGTCAACCGCTTTTCCCTGGTAAGCATGTCAACCTAAACATAACCCCAATTCTCTGAGCCAGTGCTTCAGAAAGACTTATCTAACCACATTTCAGTTATGTAGTGAGTGAAAATGGTTGTTCAGGTACTTGCTCTCAGTAGAAATACATTAAGTCTCTACCTTAAATGTATAAATAGCTGTCAAATCAACAGTAACAGTACAGGTTTTTGTGAATATACTAGAAAAAAAGCATGAACATGAAAACCAGATTGTTTTCTAGTTATGGCATATGGCCGCCCATATGGCCTTCATTTCCCTAAACAAATACTTCTCTGTGATGTGCTTTGAGGGCGGTGCAAGCTCAGCTGAAGCAGTTGGCAAAACAAACTTGTAATTGGACCTGGACAGAATTACAATCATCTCTGTTCTGCCGCAGTAGATGGACAAATTAGTCATTCTTCTTGTTGGTGGTAACACACAGGGCATTTGCCTTTGTTTGCTCTGGCAGGCAGTGACAAAGTGTCCCACCAGAGGCCAAAAAGGAGAATTAATCTTGGAAACCTGGTGTTCTTTTACGATCACTGGGCAGCATCTAGTCAGTCAAATGAGTTTCTGGCGCTTTCTTGACAAGGATGAAAAGCTTAAAGTGAAAGGAGTTAGATATTTGTAGGGGATAAAAACAGCCCTGGGCGTCTGTTGTGTAAAGACTTCCCAGGCTTGTATTGGGTCAACACTAAAAGACTGCTGAGCCGCCATGTGAGCTATTACCTGCTCTGTCTACGAGAGGCGAGTGTGTGCGACCTGCTCGCGCTCACTGCCAGCATATGGGAGGTGCTGTTAATGACAACTGGCAACGCGGCGCTCTCCCCTGAGTCGCAGGCGCCCTTGTTTACTGTCAAGAGCAAAAGAGGGCAAAGTGGAGGATGGGCGAGTGAAGCGATCGTGTGTCTCAATCAGCTATTTGTCGTGGAGCGTGTTGCTATAGGCCAATGCTGGCATTTAGGCTCAAGCGGGCTGTGTTGCGTAATTAGAAGCGACATTTACTTTTTACAGATTAATGAGTGTGTGCCAATTCTTTGTCCCTGCATTGCTCTGTCTTTCCATCCAGGCATCGCATTTCTTCTGGGGACTCTGGGCTCTGATTCAGGCCAAGTTCTCCACCATCGACTTTGACTTCTTGGGGTTAGTAATAATAAACCAGCTGCAGTTAACATGATATCAGTCTGAGCGCTTAACACTTCAGCCTTGAGATGAACATTATCATCTCTTAACGCATTGTGTGTTCTAAACAGCCTGATATTTCCGCACTGATAGCCTTCACATTAACATTTCTGAGATATTACATATTTAATCTTGTCACTGACGCCTCCCTTCTCTACTCTCAGATACGCAGTCCTCCGCTTCAACCAGTACTACAAGATGAAACTTGAGGCGGCCGCGCTGAAACTACCCGACTAGAGGCCCTCCACCCCGCCATCTTCTCTTCTTCCTGCTCCTCCTCCCCTTCATCCTGCCCTGCAGCTCACACGGTGACTGCAGAGCACCCTCTAGGGGCCGTCATAGGGAAGAGCCAGACATGAGAGTCTGTCCTGTCCAGTGCCTACAGGTCACCTCTTCATGTCCCTATAAATAGAGATTGAATGTGTCACATCGTTATCCATCATCTACAGTCACACCGTGCTCATCCAGGAGCCAAGCTCACGTTCCTTAAGGCCACGTGTGAAGTAGAAACTCAGTCATAACAGCTTATTACCTGCTGCAATGTAAAACCCATATGGCTCAATTTGTTGTAAATCTATGATATCAACAAGGATACTAACATAACATCAGTAGATTGTATATATGAGACTTTCTTCTTTCCTAATAGTTTTAATCACTGTAAACAGTCATTCAGTCAATCCATGGAAGCCACCTGTACGTTTGACAAAAAGCAGCTCGATCCAGACACTCGTGCACATTGACGGGGGGGGGGGGGGGGGGGGGCGGAGCTCTCGAGAGGCGACCTAACTAACGACCAACTCTGCACTGCTAGGAGAGCAGTACAAAACACGCTTTGTCCGACGAGGAACAAAAAAAAAAAAAAAAAACGGGGCGGGGGGACGGGTGAGATGAAAACTGTGCTCGATTCACGGCCAGTGCTTTCATCCAACAGCATGTGACAACCGCACCAGGCAAAAAAAAAGAGAAAAAATCGCGGCTTTGCCTTGTGACTCTGTGTTCTTACCCTTATTCCCCCCCAGCGCAATGTGCACCGACTGTGTCATGGAATAGAACCTGTCATTGTTGGCGCATGCAGTCGATGAGGGTTCATGCGGTGTTTGGCTTTTCTGTACTGGTAGAGGGGAGTGTCCGTGTTTACATCCAACCCTCCATCCTCCTCCCCCCAAACCCCTCCCCTCCCCCCCGCGTTAAATCACTGCATGGTCGTCGGGGAGGTCTGTCTCTGTAATGTAGGCGTGTTGGCAGAAGGCGATGTTTGTCCACATCTTGAGCGGGATGCATTTCGTTGTAATTTGAACATTCCATGTTCATAAGCTAAACAGGGGAACTGGATAGCAGGTCACATGGTGAGACGGCAATGTTAATGACTTGTTTGTTTGTTTTTTTCCACTGTGATATTGCCAGTGAGCCATGCAATGCTAGGCAAGACCAAACCATTATAGATTCCATGTGAAGGGAAAGTTCGGAATCATCATCATCGTTTAGAATACTCTGACCCACAGAAGTACACTCCTGTTTAGTACTGATGCACTTGTGACTGTACATTTTTATATATTTGTAGAGCCATCGTTGCCGTTTCACACGTTTGTATTGGGAAAACTGCTTTGTGTACGGACACGTCGCCAACACGCGCCGTAATGAGAAGAGGGTCAGTAGAAATGTGGAATTTTTAGCAAAGTGAGAGTAGTCGATGAATCTGTCGGCGCTGGTCACCCCAGCAACGTTAGTTATGTCTGTTCTACCTGAGAAATGTGATTTAAAAAAAAAAAAGAAAAAAAGAAAAGTCAATTGCATGTGGACCCGAGTGCAAGCCCCTTGGTTTGTTGGAGGCCGTCATCGCTGTCAGTTTCCTTTTTGGTTCACCTTTGACCTTCATCTGTTATGTTTGGGAGAGATATTGATGCCCTGTGCAGAACGGAAGCAAGTTCATCTCTGTTACTTTAACCAGCCCACACCAAAGTGCTGACATTGTGTTTTTGCTTGTACATAATGCACTCCTTTTTCCATGTAGCAAAAACAATTTAGACTTATTAAAAAATACATTTTTATACTTATTTAAATGGAAATGTTTGGGTGACTTATGAGTGGGTGATGTTTGCTGGTGCAGTAACAGACATTGTAGCTCTTGGAGTATCTTTTCAGATATTTGAAGTATGAGAACAGTAACAGTTTGTGTAACCGCCATATGAAAAATGAAGAAAACGTGTTTTTACTCCACAACTCCAGTTATTCACTACAAGTTTGTCCCACTGCTCTCAGCTATGTATCCATAGCCTTTGCCGAGAGACCATTGGTCACAATACACACTCCCTCCTGTGCAGTTTATCTAACATACGTCACGAGAAGATATTGCATCTTGTCTGGACGTGTGCATGTGAACGCTATTTTTTTGTCTACTTAACTTGCCTGTAGGCTTGAAGAGCATTATGTTTTTTTCTGTCGTTATTTTGGGAAGTGTCCGCAACGGTTCAAGTCGGGCCAAAACCGAACTTGAAATGTACACACCTTTGGTCTTAAAATCTGTGGAAATAATCCATAAATGTCTGTCTTTTGTGGTGAAACGGTTTGTGATGTATGTTACCCGTTTGGATTTGAGTTCTTGGGAGATTTCTCTAAGACTGTTGAACCATGTTTACGTGGAATGGAGCGGTGTTTATGCAGTTTGTCAAATCCTATCACTGAATCGCATAAGAATATCGGTTGTTATTCTGCCGATATATTTGCTTCCCTTCATGTCTCTGGGGTGTTTGTCTTTTTCCCCAAATTCATCAACAAAAAAAAGACATTGCCACTGTATATTGTGTGTAATCTAATCTGTGAAAAAAATTCTCCACTACATGTCAGGAGAGTGTGTGTATTTAATTGTAAAGCAGCCTTCCCCTTAGTCTTCTCTGGCCACTGTAGCATATGTTTATATGTACAGTTAAACAAATGTAATATCTTTGCTTGTCTCAAATGTGAATGAATGTAAATAGAGGGAGTTTTCTTTTCTAAAAGTTGCATTTCGGTATATAGTTTCCTGGGATAAGCAGTGAATTAAAAAGAAGCCTTTTCAATACTGTAAACATGCTTTGGAAGAATAAAGTCTATATTCCCATATCGGCGTCATTTGCGTGTGTGTCGTCGTCCTTTGCCTTATCTACCAATAGATGGCGCCACAATCCAGAGAACAGCTCCCATAATCTGACAGAAAGCTCACCACAGGGGGCAAAAATAATCCTGTTGGGCAGTGATTCTTTCTAATTGCGCTGCTCATTTAACATGGATACGTTTCTATACTTTAATTAAAGAATACATATTAATATGTCTTAAATCGAATAGGTTATGCTCCCGGTAACACTAAGACAATTAAGGTGGAATGGAGCAGAGTTAACATGGTCCCAGGGTCTCAGCCAGGCTGGAATAACTATGAACATTTAGTGAAAGTAGAAATTGGGTGGATGAGTAAAAAGAAAGGACATTTACAGAAGTGACCCAAATTAAAGTGCACAGTGGATGAAGGAACAAGAGATGATGGAGGAACACAAAGAAGGCAAACGCGTAAGGACGACAGAAAAAGAGAGACTGCAGGAAATAAAGACGGGATTAAAAGGAAGAAAATAATGTAAAAAAGGATATATCATTAGTGATGTTTTTGTTACTTTCCCCCTCTGGTCACAGCTGTGTGTGAGCCTCCTCTCTATCGTTTGGCCTAATAACCAGTAAACACTACCATTAGGCGTTGCAGTGTGATGTGTTGAGCCCGATGTGTGATATTGTGTTGTTGCATTCTGTGTGTATATTTGCACCATTTATGATCCCAGTGGTTAAATTAGAAACCTTCATGCCTCACACCCCAAATCCAAAACATCTCATTTCTTACCATTTTCTTCGAGCAAATCAGGTCTGCGAGCTGCGTCTTATAGTCAAACAATTACAACACTGCATTATCCAACTCGCTGACTGTAATTCAATTAACTTCCTCCCTCTGGCTTCATCCACCCGGATAATACTCACATTAATTAACAACAGAATCCAATATCGGATGTTCTGCGCCTCCACTTATTTTCATTTCCCATAAAAAGGTCACAGCAGCCACTTCCAAGTCAAGACAATTGCTGTGAATGTGTAGTAATCGTATAGTTTGCGCATCAGCAGGGCCGGGAGTGTGTGAGCGGGGAAGTAATCCTGGCAGTCATCGGCTGACTGCCGGCTGGAGGAAGAGGCAGGAAAACGCGCGGGCCTCAGAGACGAAGACGCGCGGACATAACAGTGATACGCATCCATCAGGGGCGTAGATTCACCAAACTCATTAGGGAAAAATCCCAGAAGACGGAAGTTTTACAAACAAACATTTCAGACTGAGCAGCTTGGGGGCAGAATAATCTCATTGGTGGATTTAAACCTCAATGGAGAGAGCCAGATTTCTTTTGGAGGGCATGATTAAAGTTTCACAACTGAAGCCCAAGGAGGGAGAGGAAGATGAAGCCAAATATGCTCTTGCTTCGTGTTTATCAAGCCATATGCCTGCTACGGACCATCTAACGGCCAACTAGTGTTACCACAGCGTGAAAGGTAAAGTAGAAGTCTCAAAATCCCGTCTGATATTTGCTCTGTCGCTTCAACAACAAGGTCACGGGTTCAAATCCAGCTGGGGCCTTCCTGCGTGATTGCAATTCCTGGAGGTAGATGGTAGAACGGAAGGCTCGGAGCGGGACGCAGTGAGCTTTTGTTTGTGCAGGGGCCTCCGAGGCAAACCTTTGTACTTTTCAACCTCTCATACCTGCCTAACAGCTCCAAATATCCCATTTCTGGTCGAGCCGGGTCAGCAGGTGTTTTGTTTTGGTCTCATCGTGACTTCCCCTGCAGTAAATTCTGCATTTGCAATAAACAATCAGACAACATTCTCTCCCTCTCTGCCTATTGTAAAACCTGACTTGTGTTTGACCTGTTCCGTCATGAAGTGTAGATTCACAAGGCCGTGTGTGTGTGTGTGTGTGTGTGTGTCCATCGATCGTGTGATTGGTCCCACCAAGTGCAGATGAGAAGGTATGATCTCAAAATCACACACACACGAAGAGCAGGGAGACCAAACCAGTGATCTCTGAAACGCTCGAGTCCGCACACACCATTTCCACCTTGTCCTTGAAATGAGACACACACACGTGTGCACAGTAATCACACAGAAGAGGATCGGGACAATGGCGGGGTTGTGGGGGGAAATGGGATCAGGGTGCTCTCGTTCATCCGCTATTCAACGCGCCAACCTAATTACAAGAGAAGAGGGAAACAGTAATTAGCAGCGAGTCTCACCTCGTTAATCACAAAAGGCTCCTTCGCTCTATTTATATCTGATTAATGGCTTGCTTAAGCGCGGGGAGATATTTATGTTTCTGTTAATTGTGTGCAGCTACTCTCACTGTCTTTGTTGCAACCCCCAGCTGACACGCGCATGTATACAAACACACACGCACACACACACACCTACCTCGTCTCATTACAGGAGGTTACTTATTGTTTTCCTCAAACTGTCAAAGCTGTTAACAGGGTGTAATTTGTCTCATATCTGATTTGCGTCGTACAATAATTGGCCTATTAGCCCTTGTCTGCCATTTCACCGCTGCAGGGGGGCGAAAACCACATCGTCTCCATTAGAACTTGAGTTTTTACAAGCTTCTTTAAAGATGATCCTGCTCTGATAGACGCAAAGTCCAGCGATCGCAGAAATGTCCTGAACCTCCGAGGGTCCTTAAACATCTCACGCAGGGGCAACAGCTAATCTGTAACAGCTGCTCTGATTGATTAACTAGTATCAATTACCACTATCAATTAGGCGATGGTGGCACCTGCTCAAACACAGGTGATATGCATGACTAATCAACACAAGCCTCAGTGGAGAGTGTGTGTGTGTGTGTGTGTGTGTGTGTGTGGGCGTGTGTGTGTGTGAGCGCAAATGTCACACACACACAAAAAAAGGCCAAGGATGATGCTCAACCTGAGGTGACCACTGAGCCATCGTGCCCCAGAAAGAAATCTCAGCCATGTCGCTAACGGCAACCTGTAGCTGTAGTGTGTGCCTTAGCGCCCTGGATGGGACAATACGTAGATTGGATGTGAAGGGAGGAACAGATGACTTCCTCTTCCTCCGTCTGACGCTCTGGCTGTCTGGGCTGCGACAGGTGTAAGAGCTCAGAGTGAGACATTGAAAAACACAGTAAAACATCTGTTAATAGAGGAGAGGATTGTGTTCTCCCCTCTCTCTCTCTCTCTCTTTCTCTATCTCTTTCTATCCATCCATCCAACATTCCAGCACAGCTTTTGCCAAGCTCGTTCGGTCGCCCCGGCTTTTGCGGGGCATAATGGGAGAGGATCAAAGAGCTAAACGAGGGGGCTAAAGATACTGAAGCAGATTAACGGCGCTTCCCACAATGCCGACAGCTGCTCGTAACCACGTCGGGGCTAAAGATATTGTTTCAGATTAAGCGGCGAAGCTACAATGCCCGAGCAGCTGCCGTCTGCTGCCCCGTAATACAATGGTTGAGGGAGGATCAGCTCGCGCGCTGAAAAACATGTGTTATCATCACAAAGGGGATTGTCAGCTTCAAACGCCTTACATCCCTCAGGATCAAACAGGCTGCTGGCTGGCAGTTATCACAGCTCTCTCCCATCCCAGTCACATCCTTATCCTCTACTCCTCACTCTCTCCCATCCTCTCTCTCTCTCCTTTGTGCCCTCTCTCTCTCTCTCCTTCCCTTTCTCCCACTCAGCAGGGCCTATAATCCCAATCACTTTTATCCTCTAAGACATCGTAATTCATCACTGATGGACAAATCATCGAGACAACCCCTTTTGTCTGGAGTTTGTCTCCATCCGTGTCTCCGTCCCCCCTCGCTTTTTTTCCAAAAACCAATCGGCGACACAGCGGCCTATTGTGGCGCTTGCCGTAAATCTCAAAGCGACACATTGTTTGCCTCGACTCAATCGCGGCATCATAAAGGTTGAAACGTCTGAAACACAGAGGGGGAAGCTTTGTTCTCCTTTGTGGTGGATGAACTCTACCAAGTCGTCATGAACAAGCTGCAGCTGAATCCGGCTGGCTGATATGAATGTGACGCATTATGAGGCAACAATTACATGAATTAGTTGAGAATTGGCTCAGAAAAACAACAATAATCGCATTCCTTCACACTGGGGGAGATCTCAGGCAGTGTTTCCTCCCTTCAGGAATCATTTAGCCACACTTACATGTGTACAAACAACGTAAAAGGACAGCAGAAGGGAAACAATGACGGCAGACATAAGCCTTTTATTTCCCATTTTCCGTTTTCACCAACGCAGATGACAAAGTGACAGATTCTTTTCGGAGACTCAAGCGACAGCAGACTGCACAGTGGATGGCTGCATTTCATCACCCAAGAGACAGAAAAGTGTGTTTTTTTTTAATTTGACATGACAGTTTATCTCTGCGAGTAAAGTGCGCGTGTGTCATTTATTTACAGTCTTTAAAGGTTTTTAACACCTTTTTTTTAACACTCGCACTAGTCATGCCAACGTGAACACTGTGAGCTTTGGACATGGAGAAGGGAATATTTATAGCAGCGAGATATGCCGATGACACCCATGCTGTGGTTAATATTCACATATTCCCATGTGTGTCTGTACACACACACACAAACAGAGACATGCCGCACACACTTCAGGTATATGCGGATACTTACAGTTATTAATATTAATCTTTCAAAGAGTGGATTTTGCATTTTGTGTGAAAAACATAAATTGAAACAATTTGAGACTTTGACGAGAAAGTTTCAACAGGAATCAAAGATGCTGTTTGAAAAGTTGATCACAAATACAAACATTTTGTTTTTAGATTTTAATCTCTAATTATTGTTTAATTTCGATGTTTTATTTTGTTGAATGTGTCGATTTGTACTCCAATCTCTAATCTTATAAACACCGGAAGTCCCTCTAAAACGATATATCATCTTTGTATTTTATGACACATTTTATTGCAACTTTTTATTTATTTATTTATTTTACATATAATTGATACATTTAAATACCACAATAAACATTAAATAATCAATCTATATTGTTTAAAATGCTGAGTGACAAATTGATAACTTCAGGTACATCACTTTTTTTCTAAACCTGCAAAGGACCTTATTCGAGGTAATAAAAAAAAGCCATTATTTCTTATTGAGTACTGATTATTATTGATGAAATGCGGAGGAAGGAAGCATTTGTCTTGTCGGAGTGTGTTCATTGCGTTTATTTCTGCGTTTATCGCAATTTTTGGAACGGAGGACCGAAGGGAAGCAAGAGAGTTTTAGCGGGCGGGTGGATGATGGATCTTTTGGGCTCCGTGTGGAGTCTATCGCAGAGGCTTCGGTCGTCTTCTTTTCTCCGGTAGATGCCAGCAGTGAACCGTTTTAAAAGAAGAGTCTCGCCGTGCTCCTCTTCCTCTCCTTTGCGGGCGCTCTGCAAGCCTAAACCGCTTTGGAGTTGGAGACGGTACAGATGGCTGGCCCTGAACGCAACACTTATCCAGACATTTCACTGTTCGCAGAATGATATCAAAGTCAACTCAAAATGGAGGCTGTGCCATCAACTCGAAACAAATTCTAACACTTCCAACAAAATTGTATTGTGAGCAAAGTCGCCGCGGATTTGGTCAGCGTTCAGCACAGATGTCCCCCCAGTGTGTGTATGCGTGTGTGTGTGTGTGTGTGTGTGCGCTTTAAATAAAAGTAGCGCTCACATCCTCTTAAAAATTCAGCTGTGGATTTTCAGGGGATAAATGCTCGCAATTATAATGTTTTAATCCAGATTGGATTCAGAGACTTTTATTTATTTCAGTGCGTGAGAGTTTAAAAAACAACAACAAAGGCCCTCAATCAGGAAGGAATCAAGACACACGCCTTTAAAAGTGATTAAGATCACCTTAGTCTTCAGATAATAAAACCCCACTCAATAAAAAGTTCCTTCGCCCATTCATCACCTTATTTTTTTTTTTACCTTTTATTCTCATATTTTAACATGTGTGTGTGTTGAAACCAGACAAGCACCAGTCAGTGTTTTAAACCTAATCTACAATAATTCAGGAGATGCAACGGTGACTAATATGTGGAGAAAATACATATTTGTTTGTGCAATTGTTATATTTGTCCTATTTTCTTTCAGCTCAGACGTCTCAATTCTCTGCCTGTCCACCATTTTCTCATTAACTTCACCTCATAACAGTTTGGGATTAAACGGCGATGAAAACACACTCAGCTCAGATCCCCCTTTTTTTTTTTTAAAGAGAACACATGTTTGCAGTCATCTGTACTTGTTTGAGCAGCAGTCGCTCGCCGTGAATGTGTGTGTTTGTGCGAGGCCGTGCATGTGTGTGACCACTGTTTGAGAGCCAACAATAGGTTATCTGTGCCTATTTCTGGAGGGCGGGGCCCCGGAGACCTGGCCTCCCTGTGTGATTGGCTGGCGCCGCGTACGGAGAAGTTTACTTTGGAGGGTTCAGTTTGCTGGATTTTCGCTTCCAATTAAATGTGGAATGCAGCGCTCTGGAAAGCCATTTGAAGTGTTTTGTGTGTGTGTGTATGTGTGTATGTGTGTATGTGTGTGTGTGTATGTGTGTGTGTGTGTGTGTGTGTGTGTGTGTGTGTGTGTGTGTGTGTGTGTGTGTGTGTGTGTGTGTGTCTGCCCGTGCGTGCCTCTGTGTGTGTGTTTCTGTCCCCCGTACCTCCTATTTCACTTCCAGACACTGATGTCTTTCAGTGACAAACAGCCTCCCGAGCAGGTAAGTTGCTTACGTGAAGCCTGCTCGGTAATTTTCACGACCTTCAGAGCAAAACAGAAGAGAGCATTATTACTTGTACGTTCACAATCTTGTCATCTGGAGAGAAGTAACACCCGTTGGTGTGTGTACGGTGTTTGATGCCAGCTCCGTCTCCGTGTTTACTGGTGGTCAGAGGTGTCTTTTGTCTGGACGGTATCAGTGCCAGCCTTTTCCTTCACGTGGCCTCCATTCAAAAGGCCCGTTCGGACAAGAAGACAACACCAATTACTCCGACCTCCAGGTCTTTCAGGAGAACTCGTGCGCGACGTTAGGACAAAAATATTAGCACCTGGACTCAAATGTGGAAAAATGGAGGCGGGAATAAAAGAGAACTTAAACCTAACGAACATGCATTAGTGGCATGAAAGCACTTTTATCCCAGTCCTCTTCAAACGTGTTTTCACATCCTCTCAGATGCAACATCACAGCACCAGCGAATCCGACAGAGAGGAGAGAAAGTCTTTATTTAGACTCAAATGGGTCTCATCTGAAATAATGAATATGTCCTTGAGAAAAACAAAGAGCCCCACAAAACGGGCTACTGTTCTACTCAGGCAACGGAGATGGCAGATAATTGTTTTCAAGTCTAGCACTGCTCTGTAAATGAGTTTGTTCTGTTCTGTGGGCGGCTTGCTGTGTCTCTCCTTCCTTTCATTTCTCTCTCCTTTTCACGCGCACTTTTTGATTCCTCCCCGCCTTTGTTTTCTTGTTATCTGGCCTCCATATTTACCCTCTCCTTGGCTGGCTCAACACCCTCTCTTTGGCGTCCTTTCTTCTCCATCTTTCTTTTCTCCCGCTCCTTTTGTGCGGCGGCGTTTTTACATCTTTGCTTTACTTGTTGTTTCCTCTCTTTGTTTCGCCCGCCCGCTCATTGAGTTGCCACAACAAAGGAACTCTCTATTTCGCCGCGTTGTTGTTCACAGCAAATCATTTACCTTGACTTAAGCTTCTCCTGCTGTATTCACCTCTGTTATTTATGTTCCAAAACAACTTTCCCTTGGCTCGCTGCTGGGTTTATACAAGTTCTCCTCAAACTGAACTAAATGTGGGATCGCCTCTGGACTTTTTGCTCGATCCTGATGTTTGTCCCATGGGAATCTTATAGACCCCCTAAGACGACGGTGAATGTTTGAAGTCTATCAGGACTTCTACCAGGAGTTTATTTACATCAAGAAACAACTCCTAATCCATCTTTATAGCTCTTCATCTTATACCAAACAGTGTTAACAGACAGTTGATGGTGTGATATCGGACTGTGGATGGATTTCTTTGGTCAATAATGTATGTGTGTGTGTGTGAGTGCAGACCAATGTGTGTCGCCGCTTTCACTACACCAATTTGACTCAATTGGAGCAACAGGCGTAGTGATGTAATGCAACACTCGTGCGTAATGAGTCTTTTACAGGGACAGTTCAGCTCTTTTGCCATAAGGTGCGATGAGTTATTCAGTGGTTGTGACGCACGGACAGGAGCTCAGCCTACACATCCTGTGGTTTCCAAGATAGCCCAGTGAACCAGCAGCTCATCAGGGAAAGAAAATAACTACAGCAAACTGCGGCTATCCCAGCAGCCATTTAGGGTCAAAGGTCAAATTACGACTCAGGGAATTTCCCACAATTCCCAATATTGAGTCAGTGGACTTTGATTTGCTGACTAACCGCACGTGGTTTGACAGGCGGCAAGAAGTGTGTAGCATCTAAATTCAACTTTTCACATAGAAGAATTTTGTATTTGTTCTTTTCCCATAATAGAATATATATTTCATATTTCATATTTTGATGGATGGAGATGTTTTGCTTGTTACAAAGCTCCATTACAGAGTGACGTCCAAGGGCAGAGCCATGTGCAGCAATATGGATGAGACTCATTGTTTGCTGTTTTTATCATTTTTACATTTTTTAGGAATCGGCGGCAGATGAGTTTGACCTGAATGTCGCCTGACTGATACTTTTCACAGCAGCTTACAGTAAAAAAACGGCGTCATGTAGTCGGGCACGAACCATTACAGCAACGAGGATGACAAGAAAACACAGAGAGACGATGCAGACCAGCCGCCAATTACGTGCAGAAATTCCTGAAGGTAACAGATAAAAAAAGAAATCTATTTTTGCGTTCCAATTTCCACCTGTTATTGAGCTTTTTCATCTGATTTTCACAGGATTCTTCATTAGAAAAAAAGCCCCCAAATGTGTGAACTATCCTTTTAACTTCCAGATAGGATCATTAAAATAAGAAAGCAACGCCGTCTTTGTCTTCATCCAGCCATTCTTCTTCCTTATTTCTGCTCCTCTTCACTTAGTCATCCTGCTTTCTTCCTTTCCTTCTCTCCATACCTTCTCACTTCCCTCCTTCCTTCCGCTCTTCTCCTCTAGAGTTTTCTCGCCGAGGGTTCCACTCTGGGGAGTCTCCTCTCCCTTGAGAACCCTACTAAGCCCTCTCTGGCTGGGTAATAATGGCTTTCCTACTTTGCCTATTTAGACTGCGAGTTTCCATTAAATCTTACTGTGTCATTACAGTTCATATTCTTAATTATGCAGTAAATGGCCCCAAGGGAATATCATGGAGGCCACTACTCCACAATCTGTCCATATGGCACTTAATTAAAAGTTTTCTTAAGAATAAATTGCATTCAATTCAATTAAAACTGTAATGTCATACCAAAATAATGGGCATAGCCTCCTACAAAGAGCAACCCAGAACACACACAAAAATCTTGCCTCTCTGTGTTTTTTTGCAATGTTTGCAATGGGAAAAAGTGCGTATCTCCCTTCCAAAAAAGCCCCCTAGTAGAAAATATGCAAAAAGCAAATATCACCAAAGCCTCCTACATGCCACCGAGCCCCAGGCAAGAGCCGCGCATGAACACTCGAGCTATTTCTAGATTCCACTCTTGGAATTCACACCATGACAAATGAACCATTGGAGTTTGGAATTCCTATTTATCTGCATGCGCACAGAGGCACTTGATTGGGGTGTGAAGAATAAAGGAATTATACGGACAAAAAAACAGACGACTTAAAGGATAAATGAAAAAAAATAAATAAATAGATTTTTGTGCGTGTGCGTGTGTGTGTTTTTATTTCTCGCGCCAGATTGCTTGGTGGCGTTTAGGTGGGCGTGCCCTCATCATCTGGATGCTCTGATCTTACCAAAGCAAGACAATTTCAAATAAGCAGCATCTGATGTTAAATATCCTCTGCCACAGATGGATTTTTGCTTCTTTTTTTTTTTTTCCAAAAGTATGAATATTTCCACTTTCCGTTCTTATCCAACTTGATTCCACAATGAGCGCGAATCTGCAAAGAGCGCCGCCGCACCGAGAGCGAGTGGCACCGTCAACGCAGCAGCAACTTTCCACGGCCAACTCGCTAACCTCCCCCTGCAGCTCCGGGTGCCATCTTGCAGAGGACGAGCATTGATTAGTAGATTGGGAAGCAGGGAAAAGAAAAGTCCATTTGGTAAAGTCGGCTGCTGTTCCCCGCGCCCCATCTGTTGGGTGTGAGATGCTGACTTCATCTGTTGACGACGCGGCAGTGGCGAGGGAACCAAGAATGAGTTGATTTCCCTCTTTCGCTGGTTGAGCAGTGAAGGGCCCTAAAGCGTAAACAAAGTGTTTTTCTTGTTCTAAACACAGAGTCTTGGCTCGGCCAGCTTGGACTTGGCTGTGACGTGCGTGTGTCTGTGTGTGTGTTTGTGTGGGTGTGAGTGCGTTTATATGTGTGTGTTTATGTGTGTGACTGCTGCTCACTCAACCTCAAGCTAAAGGCCTGTTTAGTGCCCTCAACACAAATGCCCCACAAACCAGCAGCCTGCAGGTGATTAACATACACATACACACATACACACATACACACACACACACACATTTCCGCACTTGCCAACAAAGTGCAATTTTGAGGTAGTTTTTGTGTGTACTTTCTACTATTTCCTTTATAGATTCAGACACAGTGAACATTACAGTATGGAGTCAGGTGGAGTCAGGTTGTTGTTGAGAAAAACTAATACTCAAATTAAAACACAGGAACATTTTTTACCATTCACTTCAATTCACTTATGGCAAATTATTTGTTTATTGAGTTTTTTTCATAATTTTCATAGATGCCATCATCATTCCAGTCATCCTGCATGCCCCCAGTTGTACAAACATACAACACTTTGAGACAAAGACTAATTTAGAGGAACCTGCAATAAATCCATTCCATTAATTGTATATGCAATTTTGGAACTAATTTTCCAGAAAATAGAGACAACACACAGAGAAACAACACG